>NC_090940.1:610267933-610570964 GCF_040938575.1 Ambystoma mexicanum
CTGGTTCTTCTGGGAAGGTCGGACATGTGTTTTGTATGGAGGCTTTTATACGCATGTATTGTAGCTTATGTGTGTTTGTATTCCCCACTATGTCCTTGAGGTCTTCCCATGTCACAAAGAGCCCATCCCGGAATAGCTGTCCCCATTGAGCAATAGCCCTGGAACTCCAATGTCTGGCCACCTCCCCATCCAGAGCAAATGGTGTTTGTGGGTCACCCCACAGCAGCATACTCGGGTGGTATAACCTGCCCGTACCAAACATTTCCGCTATTTTGGCCCAAGCTGTGGTCGTCACCTGTGTAGGGTCTAATGTGTTATGGTGTTTGGGGCTTGATCTTGTCATTTTATGCAATGCCATTATTGATTCTCTTGCTCGCTGGTCAGGTGGTGGGACCCCTGGGTTGAGGAAGTTCATGGCCCAGTGGCCGGCATAGTGTGCCTGCGCTGCCAGGTAATAAAGCTCCAGGTCTGATGCCATCAGCCCACCCCGTCGGTATGTGTCAGTTACATGTCCTCCAGCTTAGCCTGGGGTGTCCTCCCCACACGAACGTTACGCAAGCGCTTTTCATTTTTGAAAACAGAGTGCATCCCGGCCAGACCGAGACCGTATTGAACAGGTAGAATAGCTTTGGTAATATGATCATTTTGATTAGGGCTATCCTCTCCATCAGCGAGATGGAAAGAGCGCTCCAGCGTTTCATCTTTGCACATAGGGAGTCAGCTAAAGTGTTGTAACTCAAAGCTCGGGCTAGATGGGCTGTTCTGGCTACATGTGCTCCGAGATATAGTATGTGTGTTGGGCTCCATATGAGACCATGCTGGTCTTGGGGCTCTGTTGTATTTTTTGTGAGTGGGAATAACTCTGACTTGTTGGGATTGAGTCTTAAGCCGGAGTATTCGGCAAACCTTTAAACCTCTGTCAGGACCTTGCCCAATGTGCGCTCAGAGTTCCGTAGATATAATAGAATATCATCAGCATATAAGGTTATAATTTGCATCTTGCCCTCGAGCCACAACCCATATGCGCTGTAGTGAGCTCTGAGAATGTCAGCTAAGGGTTCGATCACTAGGGCAAAAAGCAAAGGTGACGAGGGCAGCCTTGTCGGGTGCACCCAAGCAGTTCCAGTATGTCCGTTAAATCACCATTGACTCTTATCTTGGCATAGGGGCGTGCATATAATATTTTGATCCATTTGATGATATTGGGGCCAAATCCATAGTTACGTATTACTCCAAATAGGAATGCTTTTTGCATATCAAGAGAAACCGCTATTCCTTGAGTCTCGGGGTGTATTGTGGCCAATATTTTGTGGCATTGCCTAATATTCGTCGTTGTGGATCTGCCCAAAATAAACCCTGCCTGGTCCTCATGGACCATATATGGCATCAATGGCGTTAGTCGGGTTGCCAGCATTTTTGCGAAGATCTTCGCGTCAGTGTTTGTAAGCGACAGTGGTCTATATGAGCCACATTCCTCTGGGGGTTTACCCTGTTTAAGCAATAATATGATTACTGTCTCTCTCGTGGTTTCGGGTAGTTCCCCTTTGTGCAAAGCTTCCATCCATACTGCATATAGTATGGGTAGTAGGAGGTAGCTGAATTCTTTCTAGAACTCTGCCCGAGGTCAACCATACCAGGGGCTTTCCCATTAGGAAGTGCTTTTATTGCTTCCGCTATCTCTGCCTCGGTGATCGGGCTCTCTAGGGACTCTCTAGTGGCGTCAGCTAGTAGTGTCGTTGATATTTGGGAGAGATAGTGATCAATCTCTTCCTCAGTAGTATCGCATTGAGGGGAGGACAGTTTTTTATAGAAATCGTAGAACGTCTCTTTCACCCTCCTGTCCTCTGTGGTCACTGTGCCATCTGGTAGCTTTATGCACGGTATGGTTGTTGTGCCTCTTTCACCCCTTACCATTTTGGCCAGTAGTCTCCCCGGTCGTTCACTTTCCCCATATCTACGTGCTGCCGCTGGTTTATCAAAGTAGCGGATCTCTTGCTCCGCCGCTTCTTTATATTCATCTAGCCTAGTTTTACATTCACCGCTCAGCTGTGCTAGTGGGGAGTGTGCGTATTGGGTTTGTAAAGAGGCTATTTGTGTCTCTAAGCGTGTCAGTCTACCCCGGATATCCTTGAGTACTCCGCTTTCAGTGGATATTGAATTACCTCTAATGCAGACCTTGAATACCTGCCATAATATTGCCTGACTGGACACCGTGCCCTCCTTGATCTCAAAATATTCCTGTATTTGCTGGGCCATTGCGGTTTTATAGATCAGGTCCTGCAGGGCCGCAGGTTTAAATTTCCATGGTGGCCTAATTATCATAGCGTCAGGAATCTGCAATGTTAGCTGTATTGGGGAGTGGTCTGAGTATGTTCTAGGATAGATGTATTTGTAACCCAGCTCAACACCACATTGTCCACCAGCCATAGATCTATTCTTGAATGCATGTCGTGCACTGATGAGAATTATGTATTTTCCTTTTTGGAGAAGTTTAGTGTTCTCCATGCATCTTTTAGGTTTAGGTCGGACATATGGAGGAGTATTTTCTGTGCTGCCTTGGTGAGTGTTCTTGTTCGTGTTGATGTGCGATCTAAATGTAGCTCAAGGTTGTCTTGGGAGGATAGCTCACCGGCAACGTGCTCGCCTTCGAAGCAAGACGACACAGAGCAACACAGGTTTCGATCCCTGGGTCTGCGCTTAGAAACCTCTGGGTATTAAGCACGTTATAAATACTTATCATATTGCGTTATAAATACTTATCATATCATAAGGGTGATATTAAAATCCCCACCACATATCAGATGGGCCGTCGGATAGTTCGCCAGCTTTTCGAATATTGCAGAGTAGAAATCTGGGTTGTCTATGTTCGGCCCGTATATATTAAGAAGGACTATTTCCCTGCCGCAGAGGGTGTCGTGGAGCAACACATATCTACCCTCAGGGTCACATTCAGAGTTACTGCAGGCAAATGGCAGAGTTTTGTGAACAAGGATTGCCGCTCCCCTTGCCCGTCTCGAGTATGTTGTATAATATTGATGTGGCCCCAGTTTGGAATAAGTTGTCCCGCTTGCTGAGGTCCTAGGTGTGTTTCTTGCAGGAAAATTATTTTGGGCTCAGCCTGTTTATATATGCTAATATCTTTCTTTTCTTGATTTGAGTTCCCAAGCCATGTACATTCCAGCTCAGTATTTTTATGCTGTCCGTGCCTGGATTAGCCATTGTCTATGAGCTGATTGTAATCATCTACATGACAGTGTGTTTCAGTTGTGTACTGAATAACAGCAGTGCTTGGTGCCTGTGTGCTTTTCATTTTATCTCCTTCCTTACCATAACTTAAACCCAACAACTCAGCCCGCTCCCTCCACCCACCCTCATTGTTCCCCGAACTTCACCTCGGCCCGTTAGTCCACCCCCCTCCCCATCTAACAATATCTTGTGCACCTGCTACAGGGGGGACTGTAGCGACTTCCAGTGCGCATGCCGTCCATCTCATATACAGTGTGACCGGTTCTATGTTGTTGCTCTACCTCGTGTTGACACATGCAGGGTTGGGCTCAGCAGATAGATTTACAGATTTAGTCATGTTAACCCCACATGTGGGCCGCCCGGAGGGGGCCTTGGCTTTCGTAAGTCCATTATTTATCATTTCGTGCTAGAATTGTGTTGCTTCGGGATTTCAACAGTCTCTCTCAGTTCCGGGCTGCCCAGCCGGAGCGGGGATATGTGTTTCAATGAAGTTTGCCGCCTCTTCAGGGAACGTGAAAAAAATAAGTCTTATTCTGGTGTTGTATCTTTAATATCGCCGGGTAGAGCATGGCGTATTTTACCTGACGTTCATGCAACAGTCTCTTGACCTCGGTGAAGGGTTTCCTTTCTTGTTGTACCGCCAGTGTGAAATCTGGAAAGATGCGTATTGTATTAGCTTCCCATCTCAGTTCCTGTTTTTCTTTTGCAGTTCTCAGTATCAGGTCTCAGTCCCTGTAGTTTATCATGCGTGCTATAATAGGTCTGGGGTATGCTCCCGGTTTTGGTTTTGGGGCAAGTGACCTGTGTGCTCGCTACACGATAAACATTGCCGACCATCCAGGATCTCCCAGGAGCCTTCGTAGTAGGTCTTCAACTGCCTTTTCCATTGACCCCTTCAATGCTTCTTCCGGATCCCGATTATGCGAATAGTATTTTGTCGGGATCGCGCCTCTAAGTCTTCACATTTGGATTTCACCGTCCCCAGTTCAATCGCCATTATGGATACAGTGGTCTTTAATGTCTCCAGTGCGTCCTCCGTACCCGATATTCTTGTCTCCGCCTCCGTCATGCGTGATGTAGATTTGTCCAGCTGTGTCTTAATGGAGGCAAAATTTGCTGTTATCCCATCTAGCTTTTCGTTGAGTGCAGAAAAGCCTTGTTGCATGACCAATAAAACCGCTTGTGGTTCCATCATTAATGCTGGGGTGCTGGTTGTTCTTGTGGGGGTGTCTCTCCAGACATCTCGGGTTCCGTTTCTTTGCTTATTGCTGTTCTGAATTTTTCAATAGTCCCTCTTCCCTTCTTAGGACCAAAGCTCTTGGGCATTGGGCAAGGAGATGGGCTCTTAGAACACAATGGTCCCAATTCTCAGGAAAGATGTCGGACCGATTTCAGGTTCCAACCAGGGTCTCACAGAATCTTCTGTGGTGGGCCTCTGAGGACAATATTCTGAAGGGACAACATTTTTGGCAGCCATGGCCAGAGATTACAGTAGTGACTGATGCCTCACTCACATGGTGGGAAGCACATGCCAACAGGCTGTCATGGTCACTGGTCAAGGACCATTAACTGTGTGCTCTGCAGGGTCCCAATGGACCCAGTCCTGGCGCCTCTGGTGCCTCTGGCGCCAAGCTCATTTAAAAGTGTGCTCTGCACACAGTATGCTTAAAGCACTTGCATCGAGGCCGGGCGTGGCCATACAGAGGCATTGGAAGCACATGCAGAAGACGGGGAGTGGCAAGATGGGGCCACAAGACGGGGCCTAGAGGGAGTGGCTGGGGCCAGGCTATATAAGCCAGCCCCACCCGCATGCTGGCGCTTCGCGTTAGTCTGCTGGAGCAGCATAATGCTTACCGCCGTCTACAGATCCTTACCTGTTCCAGTTCAGCACGAGCATCGTAGTCTCCCCAGTCCATCCTGCATTTTACCTGGAACCAGCCACACCATCGCTGGAAGCACTGCTACCCACTTCCAACTCTACAGCTACTGCGCGCATCTTACCTGGAACCAGCCAAGCCATTGCTGGAAGCACTGCTACCCGCTTCCAACTCTGCAGTCACTGCGCGCATTTTACCAGAGGCAAACCATGCCATTGCTTGAAGCAGTACTACCGCTTCCAACTGTACAGCTACCGGCACCTCTTACCTGTCTCCTCGAATCCACCTCTTGCAACTCCTTGCATCCTTACCTGACCCGAACGCCCATCAACACGCTATTTGCGGCATGGCTGCCTCCGAACTCGTCCAAACTCCGGCCTGGTGAATGGAGTAATTACCGGTCCATTCCGAGGTCGGAGGGACCGGTAATTCCCCATTCACTAGGGCCGTTCCCCATTCCCATTTGAGCCCCCAGAAGGCTCAATGGGAAGGGGGAAGGTGGCAATAACGGTACTGGAAATTACGGTACCGTTATTGACCCTGGAGTCCCTTTGCGGGTCCCGTCCTTAACGCCTGCTAAAAGCAGGCGTTAAGTAAGGATCCGCAAAGGGAACTCGTAGTAGGGCGGTAAGAGCTTAACGGCACCGGTCTCGTTACCGGTGACCGTTAACCCTTACCGCCCTACTCGGAATGAGGCTCAGAGTCATCTTCCGGCACAGCATCCTCGCGGATCCTTCCATCTGGCAGCTAGCAGGAATTCGTAGTACCGCTCGCCATCAAGCACTGACGGGCTGCACCTGCAAAAGAGACAGAAAGTACAAGGTTAGCAGTGGTCGGGCAGCGCAACTCGCAAACTTTGCGCATCATCCGGAAATCCAACTTACTTCTTGTAGGTTTTCCGAATTGGACTCTCTTCCATCACCTCATACTTGTGGGGTCATCTTCATACCTGGAGGGAGAGGAAAGGAACAGATAACGTTACGGACAATAATCATTGGGGAAATCATCACCACAAATACGGACAATAATCATTGTTATAAAACACCTACCTTCAAGGCGGGATTGGCCGCAGCCGGTATGGGCCACCATGCAAAGGACCAGTGAAGCAACTAGGTCCATCCACGGCGCCCCTGCTGAGAGAAAGCAGGACGGAGAGCTCATCCTTACATTAAAACAGGTGAGCTTGCATGGGCAAACTCTTGCTCACTTAATTCTGGCACGAAAGGATCGAGGGGAATCACGACACCACCACGCCATTCTCATTGTCTCTCATCTTCCCTCAGGGGCAGTACCAGCATCAAGAGCCTTTGATTTCGCAGCAGCTGGGGGTGAGAGTCGATCCAAGGGAGCCAAGTCCTAGGAGGGCTCCAACCGTGCCCCAACGTCCCCGCAGAGACCAGGTGAGCGTAACAGAACGCAAAGCTTATGAATACTTCAGAGACTGACCAGTTGGCCCAATTGCTGGGGGAACTACGGGCTGAAGTGCATGCCTCCAGACAAGAGACAAATGCTTTAAGAAGATATCTAATTGTTGCTCGAGAACAAACTGACAAACTGGCAAGACAGGTGCTTTAAACTCATGCAGGGCAAGTCCCTTTACCTGAAATCGCACCAACCCCTTTGCCACAGCCAACACCACCAGTTCAAGTGGTAATCCCGGGGGCTATACCTTTGGCCCCACCTGAACGGTTCACCGGAGACCCCAACAATTATGCCATATTTATGAATCAGTGTCGCCTTCACTTTTTGTGCCGTCCTGGGGCCTTCCCTAACGATAGTGCCAGAGTTGCTTTTGTACTTTCATATTTGGGAGGCAGCGCAGCAGACTGGTCCATACCACTAGTTAACCAGGATGATCCAGTACTCCACAATTTTGGGGAATTTCAACGGGAATTAGAAAAGTTGTTTGCGAGACATACCCAAGGGCAGGCTCTAGATAACAAACTGTTGTCCCTAAGACAGGGAAACCACAATCCGCTGACGTATATAGCCACCTTTAATCGCCTCATTGCACAACCCAACTGGCCCGAAGAAAAGAGAACCACATTATTCCATCGAGGGCTACGTGGGGAATTAAAGGACGTACTAGCCCAAGTGGTCAACCCCCCTGGGTGTTGTGCAGAATATATTAATCTGATGGTACAACTGGATCATAAGTTACAAGACTGAAAGATGGACCGCACAAGAACTGAAGGGAGGTCAGTTTATATGCGACCCAGGTACAATCAAGCCAAGACCCATGAAACAACCGAACCCATGCAGATCGGGGGATTACGGGCCCCTATATCCAAGGTAGAGAGATAAAAAAAGGAGACAACAACAACTTTGTTTATATTGCGGCAAGGCAGGACATTTTCTTCAGGATTGCCCAACAAAACCTCCTAAGAAAATAGTAGGTGCAACGGAGAACAGCAAAGACGAACAAGACCAGACCCCGAAAACTCCAGCACCCGATAAGTGTAGGAGTCCACTTGTGGAGCGAAATGAAGAAAGTAGTTCAGACCTCACACCTATTCATTCCGGTACTCATAGTCCACCACGAGCAGCCATCAAAGGTACACGTTTTGGAAGCGTATATTGACAGTGGAGCTGTGGGTAACTATATTGATCAGGATCTAGCCGCACAAATAGGCCTCCCTCTTCGGCAGAAACTATAAGCGGAAAACGTAACTGCAGTAGATGGCTCTGAATTGTTATCTGAGCCAGTAATGCAACACACCGATAAGGTTATGCTGATGTGTCAGGACGGTCATCGGGAAGACATCTCCTTTGATCTTATTGGGGCACCACAGTTCCAGATGATCCTAGGAATGCCGTGGCTAGAAACCCATAATCCCAGAATAGACTGGAAAACATGAGTGCTGACCTTTCCGCAAGAATGCGCCAAAACTTGTTACCATAAGGACCAGCAGAACCACAAAATCAAGGCAAAAACGCTTCTGTGTCTTGCCGATGCCTTACCCCCGGAGTATTTGGACTATCAAGACATGTTCCAAATAGAACAAGCAAACACCTTGCCTCCACATCGACCTTACGACTGCCAGATCGACCTGGTACCCAGGGCTCAAATCCCGTGCAGTCGAATATACGCTTTAACGGAGCAAGAAAATCAACACCTAAGAACCTTAGACCAGTACCTAGATAACGGATTCATCCGCCCATCTAAGTCTCCTGCTTCCACAGCACTCTGCTTCGTACCCAAGAAGGAAGGCGACCTCAGAATCTGCATCGATTACAGGGCATTGAATCAAATCACGGTTAAGAACAGATACCCTCTACCACTCATCCCCGAATTACTTGATCAGCTGAAGAGTGCTCAAATCTACATGAAACTGGACCTCCGGGGGGCCTTTCATCTTGTATGTGTTAAAAGAGGTGACAAGTGGAAAACAGCATTCTGGACGAAATACAGACTTCTCGAGTATCAGGTGATGCCCTTCGGGTTATGCAATGCACCGGCGGCATTCAAGTTCTTTATGAACAATGTACTCCACGAACTGTTGGATGTCTGCATCCTCGTTTACATCGATGATATTTTGATCTATTGACAGTCCAAGGAAGATCATGTTGGCCATTTAAGGGCGGTGTTGGAAAAGCTCCGTCAGCACCGACTGTTTGCCAAATTAGAAAAGTGCTTCTTCCACGTCACAGAGGTCGAATTTTTGGGCTTCATGCTTACTCCACAAAGAGTTCATATGGGCACACGTAAAGTTGAGGTTATCCTTCAGTGGCCATCTCCAACATCTACCAAAGGGGTGCAGAGTGTACTCGGATTTGCTAATTTCTACAGACAATTTATCCCACGATTTTTACAGATCGTCCATCCAATCACATCTCTTCTAAAGAAAAATAAGAAATTCTTTTGGTCCACCGAGGCAGAGAACGCCTTTCAGGAATTAAAACAATCTTTCACCTCAGCACCTATACTTCGACATCCTCGGCCTGACCTACCATATGTGGTTGAAACGGACGCCTCCAGTATTGCCTTGGAAGCCGTTTTATCGCAAAAGGACCCAGAGACGGGGCAACTCCATCCCATAGCATTCTGGTCCCGTAAGTTTTCTGGACCTGAAAAGAATTATGCAATTACCAACAAAGAATTACCAACAAAGAGCTCCTGGCAATCAAAGGAGCCTTCAAAACCTGCAGACACTATCTTTTAGGGGCAAGACACATGGTCACTGTTATCACAGATCACCGAAACCTGCAATATTTAAAAACAGCTAAGGCTCAATCTTCACGTCAACTCCGCTGGGTTTATTCTTTGCCGAGTACTATTTTGTAATAACCTACAGACCAGGAGTGCGTAACGGAAAGGCAGACGCCTATCGCCTATGGGAGAGGACAAAGAAGCCTTTAATCCATCAGACTAGAACTAAGATCCATAAAAACTATTGGTGGCCCTCTTGGAAAAAAGATGTTGCGCAGTTCGTCACAACTTGCGGTGTTTGCGCACAAAACAAATCCCAAAAATTAAGCCATGCAGGGTTGTTGAGACCATTAAGAGTACCACCAACACCATGGCACCGCCGCGGTGCTCCTCTAAATAACGTAATTGGCATCAATGGATATGGCATTAGTGGGCACCACTATTAGCAGGCACCACTATTAGCGGTGACCGCTAATAGCGGTGCCCGTTAATAAGCAGAACGGGAAGTAGCGTCATCGCACAGGAACGGGAAAGAGCACAGTGGCCATCTTGAAAAATACAATCCATTGCCATCATCACCACACAGGACCAGGAGCCTATTTCCGACTGCAGAAATCAACCTTCACCACCAGCATTATGCCTAAGGCTATCAAAAAAGGCGCATCCTGGCAGCGCAAAGAGCGCTTCACTGAGGAGGAGCTGACTATGCTGGCAGAGATACTGGCAGATAATGCAGAGGATGCCTTTGCCAACAACCTCAAGAGAGAGGTACAGATTAAGAAAAAGGAGATTTGGCAACTTGTTGCCCAAAAAGTCAGTGCAGTAGGGAACACCCCGCCCCCGCACAATCAAGGACGTGCGCAAGCAATGGGACGACCGGCGCCTGAGAGTCAGGAACATAATGTCGGCAAACCGGAGCCAGGCCATGGCTACTGGCGGTGGTCCTAGCTCACCCATCTAGCTAAGCCAGTGGGAAGAAATCTGCGCCAGCACTATTGGCACCGAGGCAATAGAAGGTGTGGGCGAGATGGAATGTGGCGCTGCCTCATCGGTGGATGGAGGTGAGTGTCCAAAGAAAGCACTGTAATGCAAAGTATGATGATAGTCCACCAATTTGTCCGGCCAAAGAGGCAATGCATGGCCCGTTACATACACATTGACACATCCATGCCTAGATGCCGTCCGCAGCACAGACACATGCACATGCATGCAGCATGGCAATGCCATACCTGACACACACCACACAAATATGAAAACGGCATAAGTCACACTGCAGGCAGTCCACAGCAGAAATGCATGTCACACAGCATACGCCAGCTCCAACATGAGTGACCCAGACGGATGCCTGCATGCTCCACCCATATAGCAAGCAACGTGATTATCAAAACTCCAATACCTAATCCCCTCTAATGTGTAGAACAGCAATAATACCAATGTATGCATGATGCTTGTTGAACCATCACTGATGCCGTCCCTCTCTCGGTCCCCCACAGGCTCAGATCCTGACAGCGAGGCCCGGGACTCAGCCCCACAGGCAACAACTCCCCGGAAGAGGGCCAAGGAAGAAGGCAGCAGGCCTTCGACATCAAAAGGGCCAGCCAAGCCACGGAAGGCACAGAAGAGGCAAACACCACAGGATGCCACGGCACTGGTGCCGCTAAGGGCCACTGCTACAGTCCCCACAACACCTGTGTCCCCTGCACAGGAGACAGTGGCCGATGGGGCCCTTTCAGCAGCGAACAGCTCTGTTGGGGAGGCGGCAGCTACGGCACCCCAGACAGATGAGGATGCGCAGAGCCAGGGCCAGGTGTGTGTCCCTGTGGAGGATGATTCTTGTGACTTACCTGCCACACCCAGTCCCGCACCATCATCCCAGGTCACACCTTTGCACTCCTACCATGACACCACACCGGAGCAATCTGGAGGGGACACAGGTCAAGGGAGCATGAGCCCCACAGAGGAGCCACACAGATTTGGGGATGTTACACATGCACCATCCACCTCCACTGGTGTCCGGGCAGGGGTGCAGCAGATAGAACATACAGTGCAGCGCCATGAGGAGCTCACAGCCATAGTCAGGCAGTTTTTTCAGACGGTGCCCAGGCAAGGCAGGAGGGGCTCGACAACACTGCGTCCCTGAGGCAGGCCATTGAGGCCAGCACTACGCAAATATGCGAGGAGGTGTCTGCTCTGAGGCAGGTCTTCTCCCGCATAGCGGATTCCTTGGAGGCTGAGCGTCCGGCCCCCAGACTGGATCATGCGGCCACCCCATCATCATCCAGCTCCACTCAAACCAGCCCCCTTCGCAGGTCAGCGCGCACCTTGCACCGATTGGACATGCCACCACCAGGTGCAGGAAGTGGACGAATGTAGATGGGGCAGCCTGATTAAGGCAACAGACACAGGCACCTACAGCATTTCCTTGGACACCATTTGTGGGGGAGTTGTGGGGGAGTGGGAGTAGGGACAGGGTGTGTGGGGGAGTTGTGGGGGGATCAGGAGGGGGAGAGGGTGTGTGTGGGAGTTGTGGGGGGAGGCGGAGGTGAGAGAGGGTGTGTGGGGGAGTTGTGGGGGGAGTGGGAGGGGGCGAGGGTGTGTGGGGGAGTTGTGGGGGAGGGGGAGGGTGGAGAGGGTGTGTGAGGTGGAGGGTTTGAGCACTTAGTACTATTGAACAGTTTAATACACACGTTGTGTAGCAGAAAAAATACTTGAGTGGGCATTCCTTATTGCATATGTGTCATTTATTGCAATACAGTGCATAGTGTACATGTACTCCGTCACCCAGTGCCCTCTGTCCCACTTTCATGTCACCCTCTGCACCCATATGTCTTAGAAATATTGTCCAATCACAGACTGGCGCACAGACTCCTGTGCATCGGCACCGCGAAGATGTGCGCCCACATCTTCTTCATCCCCTTCATCATCACCTGGTGGTTGCAGTTCAATGTCAGGGGGCAGGGGCACGTTCCGTCTGATACACATGTTGTGCAGCATGACACATGCCATGAAGATCTTGGCCACCTTCTCATGCCTGTAGAGGAGTGCCCCACCCGACCGGCTAAGGCAGTGAAAACGTGCCTTAAACAGGCCAAAGGTCTGCTCGATGACCACACCGGTACGGGTATGGGAACAATTGTAGTCCTCCTCGTGCCTGTCTGTGGGTTTCGGACAGGGGTGACGAGCCACTGCTTCAAGGGATAGCCACTGTCACCTGCATGTGAGCAAAAAAAGGTATGTGTTAGTCGATTCATGATGGACAGCTGTACTTATCAGACATGCCTGCAGATATTTGTTGGTCCCATGCACATCTCACTGGTTGTATGCACACATTTTTCATTCCCTCAATGTGTGCTGTGCCATGGTGTAAATTGCATCTTCAAGATGATACACAGTGTACACTGCCTTGATGTTGCTCATGCATTGTGGATGCATAACGCTGTGTTTGTGATATATATGTGATGTGTAGTGTTCTGTATGATTTTCTAACTGGCAGCGTTGGCAGTAGTCTTTGCATTATTTGGCATTCAGCGCTGATTATTCCCATGGTGACATGCTGCACCTCTGTGGTGGTGGCCCTGTGACAAGCAGTGGATTCCCTTGGTGGTTTTGTTTAGTGCACTCTCATGGATGCTTGTCCTGTGTAGTGATTTGCTGCAGACATTTACATAGTGAATACTCACAGCATGTTGCTGGATTGTGTTACGGAGGTGAGGTCCGATGATGGGTGGTGCACGTGTTGTGGGATGTGGGGTGATTTTAAGTTTGGCAGGTTGTGATAGATGTGCAGCTTACTTCATTGCTATGGAAATTGGTTGGCATGTTCAGTTTGGGATGCTTTGGGGCACAGTGTTTTGGGATGTGCACATCGTGCTGTACCACAACAATGACACCATGGTGGTGTGTGCATCTATCCCCCCATTTCACTGCCATGTTCCTGTCATGCAATTTACCAAGCAGCCAGTTACGTCGTCCTGCATGTCGCTCCATGTAGCGTGGTAGCGTGGAGTTGCGCAGGACCATTGAGTCATGAGTTGATCCAGGAAATCGGGCACAACAATGTGTGATGATCTTGCTGGAGTCACATACCATCTGTACATTGAATGAGTGATATAGCTTACGATTGTGGTATGCCTGCTCTGTTGCATGCAGGACCACCAATTCCACATGGGTGCAGTCAAGTGCACCAATACAATTTGGCATGCCTGCCAGTGCATGGAAGCCAACCTTTGTGTCAAAGATCTCCTGGGGAGTCCGTGGTAGGGATATGCAGTCCCTTGTGTGCTTCAGGAGGGCATCCAGCACTTGGTTCAGCATGCAAGAATATAAGGGTTGTAGCCATGCATGTGCCCCACTGTGTGCTGGTAGGTGCCTGTGGCCAGGAGGTGGAGCACAGACACTACCTTCAGTAAAGGGGGGATGGCGGTGCGTATTTCAATAAGGCTGACAATGTCATCGTGTATCATGTCCACAATGGTGGTGATGGTGTCCCGGTCCAGACGGTACAGGGTGTGGATCTGCTCAGGGGTTAGGTTGAATGGACTGGCTCTGATGCGAGGGATTGGGGGCTGCCTGTGTGGTACCACTGGCTGCACTGGTGGGGCTTGCTGGGCCTGTCTCACCCTCCTTCTCCTCCTGTGTCTACTCTGTGGTGCCTGCTTTTGTTGTTGTTGTTGCTGGTGTAGCAATGCAAGCATGTCCTCCAGCCCCAGTATTGCTACTATTAGTGGAATCATTTTGGTATGGAAAGGGGTGTGGTGTGTGGGTGTGCTCCTTTTGTGCTGGCCCAGACTCCATTGCCTCCACCTGTGCTGATTGTGTGCACCTGTGGCAGTTGGGAACACTGCACATAGCAGTTTATGGGTGGGTTGCGATGCCGGTATTGCCGGCATGCCGGTATCCCGTATTAGCGCCTTCATGGTGCCGGTATTTGCATGTACGCCTGACTCGTGATGTCCTCCTGTTAGCGGCATGCCGGTATTGCCGGCCCAAAGGGCCGCGTGCCCGCGCCCATACCGCTAATAGCGACAACGGTATTAGCGGTACTGCTAATACCTGGTTCTTTAGTCGGAATAGCCCGGAGCATTATGCGGTGCCGGTAATCCTTTACCAGCATTGTTTTTCCATTACCTCCAACCTCGTAATGACCCCCATTGTCTATGGACTTCATTACCGACCTGCCACCCTGTGATGGGTTTAATACAAGACTGGTTGTGGTAGACCTATTTTCCAAAATGACACATTTTATTCTGCTGAAGGTGCTCCCCACCGCTGCTACTCTGGCCACAGTATTCCTGGAACAAATCGTCAGACTACACGGTTTCCCATCTGTATTGGTTTCTGACCGGGGAACTCAATTTGTTTCAGCCTTTTGGAGAAGGTGTTGTAGACTAGCCCAAATCGACCTTTGTCTATCCACAAGTCACCATTCCCAAACCAATGGTCAAACCAGACGCTGCAACAATACCAGCAAACAGAAGGGTCCTGGAAAAACATCCGCTTGTTAAGTGAATTTGCGTACAGCAACTCTATTCAGACCAGCACTGGACAAACCCCATTTTACACATTGAATGGTCGGCATCCAAGAACATCTTCGTTTGATCCACTTGACGAATTGGAGATGCCAGCGATCACATACTTGCATTAAATTATTACTCAGTCTCTTAAAGAAGGTATCGAAAACTTAAAACGAGCTAAGGAACAGCAAAAGAAATTTGCAGACCGACATAAAAGAGAAGTCCCGCAATATCACGTCGCGGATAAAGTATGGTTGGCATCTAAAAACATTTCATTAGTGGGACCTCGTGTCTTCCGGCCAAGATACCTAGGACCATACCCAATTAAAGCTATTGTGAGCCCTGCAGCAATGAAATTGGATTTACCAGCCATCATGCAAATCCACCCGGTTTTTCATGTCTCTCTTCTAAAACCAGTGAAACCAGACACTCGCATTTCAACACCACCAGAACCAGAGATCATCTTAGGTGAACTTGAGTATGAGGTGAAAAGTATCCTGGACTCTAAGAAAGTGCGTTCAAAACTTTAATATTTAATCGATTGGGAGGGCTACGGGCACCAGGATCGTACTTGGGAACCAGTTGAATTCGTCCATGCTCCACGACTCATCAAACAATTTCACTGGAACAATCCCACCAAACCGGGACCAGGGGGAAGGACAACCGTGAGAGGGGCCTTGAGGGGGAGTGCTGTCATGGCCACTGGTCAAGGGCCATTAACTGTGAGCCCTGCAGGGTCCCAATGGACCCAGTCCTGGCGCCTCTGGCACAAAGCTCATTTAAAAGTGTGCTCTACACACAGTTTGCTTAAAGCACGTGCATCTAGACCGGGCGTGGCCACACAGAGGCATTGGAAGTACATGCAGAAGACTGGGGCAGTGGCAAGGTGGGACCACAAGGCGCGGCCTAAAGGGAGTGGCTGGGGCCAGGCTATATAAGCCAGCCCCACCCGCATGCTGGCGCTTCGCGTTAGTCTACTGGAGCAGCATAACGCTTACCACCGTCTACAGATCCTTACCTCTTCCAGATCAGCACGAGCATCGTAGTCTCCGGAGTCCATCCTGCATCTTACCTGGAACCAGCCACGTCATCGCTGGAAGCACTGTTACCCGCTTCCAACTCTGCAGTCACCACGCGCATCTTCGTTGTTATAAAACACCTACCTTCAAGGCGGGATTGGTCGCAGCGGGTCTGGGCCACCACACAAAGGATCAGTGACGCAACTAGGTCCATCCACGGCGCCCTTGCTGAGAGACAGCAGGACAGAGAGCTCATCCTTACACTCAAACAGATGAGCTTACATGGGCAAACTCTTGCTCACTTCATTCTGGCACGAAAGGGTCGAGAGGAATCCCGACACCACCACACCATTCTCATTCCCTCTCATCTTCCATCAGGGGCAGCACCAGCATCCAGAGCATTCGATTTCGCAGCAGCTGGGGGTGAGATTCGATCCAAGGGAGCCAAGTCCGGTGAGGGCGCCAACCGTGCCCCAACGTCCCTGCAGAAACCAGGTGAGCATAACACTGTCTGACAATCAGCGGTCGTTGTTCTCCATCGGAGTCCAAACTACACATCAAACTTTTGGAGCTGAGGGCAATCAGACTAGCGTTGAAGGCCTTTTTGCCCTCTGTCAGGGGAAAGAATGTCCTGATAACGACGGACAACACAGTGGCCATGCATTACCTCAACAAGAGAGGAGGTGTAGAGTCTCTACCACTGTGCAGAGAGGCAATGCAGCTCTGGTACTGGGCAATTTGAGAAGGAATCGCTCTATGAGCAATTCACCTAGCCAGGGAGGAGAACATGATGGTAGACGCTCTGAGCAGGCAGAGCACAGTCTCCCACTCGTGGGAGATGGTTTAGGAAGTCCATCAAGAGATCTTCGCCCTTCGGGAAACCCCTCAGGTGGACCTGTTTGCAACTGGAAGCAACCGAAAGTGCGAAAGGTATTGCTCAAGGGAATAATTTCCTCCGAGAGGAGCTCTAGGAGACACGTTCGTGGTGGATCGTGATTTTCCACTTCTATACGCGTTCCCACCGATCCCCGTCATTCGCCAAGTAATCAGAAGGTAGAAACGGTTCGGAAGCCGCATGATTCTAATTGCCCCGATTGCGCCAGGAGAACGTGGTACCCGGACCTTCTGGATATGTCCATCTGTCCTCTGATACGTCGTCCACAAATAGAGGATCTTTTCTCGCAAGGGGAGGGACAGGTTCCCCATCCATAGGTCAACACTCTCAACCTTCACACGTGGTTTCTGAAAGGTTGAGATACAAGGATTAGGACCTCCCTGATGACGTGACGGAGGTGTTGCTTTCGGCAAGAAGGCCAGCAACAAAATCTCTGTTCCGTTGCCGCTGGAACAAGTTTTGGGACTGGTGCAGGAAAATTATTTCATTAGCACAGAAAGGTCTTAATATTGGAACCGTTAAAGGTTACCTGGCAGCACTTTCCATATTCAAGTGCTCTTCGGAATGCTCTTACTTCAAAATTCCCTTGGTGATTCAATTTCTGAAAGGGCTCACAAACGTGTTCCTGCCTTCTACTTTTCAGTTTCCAGTTTGGGATCTTAATTTGGTTCTAAAATATCTAATGTGTGCCCCATTTGAACCCTTGCACACATGCCCATTGAGGTTATTGACCTTCAAAACCATATTGTTGGTTGCATTGACATCTGCACGTAGAGTGAGCGAGTTGCAGGCACTCTCCTCCAGGCCACCCTATACCGTATTCCACAAGAACAGGGTTGTGTGACCCACAGAGCAGGGTACGGGCTGATGGCAGCTCTGTGCAGAATTGACTGGTGCCCTGAGCGTCCTCCATTTTGGGATGTCCAGGCCCTGTCATTGGAATCGGCCACCATGGCCTCTTGTCTTCCATCGCCTGTTACCTTGATCTTCCCGAAGTCCCGGGAAGCCCTGACTCTGTCCCTTCCCCCTGACTGGCTTTTGGGTAGAAGTTCCATATATGGTAGTGTGGGGAGTGCTGACCAGACTGGCTGGAGCCTTCCCAACGGCCGTATGTTGTGTGTCCGGTCATTCATGGAAGGGCTCCATTTTGCTTTCCATTCACTTTGTTAGTCCAAGTCCCCTTTCTTTGTCTGCCTTTTCATTCAGTGTTACCAATTCACTTTGTTAGTCCCAGTCCTCTTTCTTTGTCTACCTTTTCCATTCAGTGTTACATGCCTTCCAGTTGAGTGCTACTACACCCCACTGGCTGCCTTTTTCTTCACTATGAAGAATAGCGGATGCACGCAGCATTTTTCAGAAGCAAGCCGCAGCTTTCTTTAGAAGCAAGTCACCTGCTGCTTCTACGTGGTAGAAGTCAACAGTAAGTTCCATTTTACTGACTTTTCTCACTAAGCCATGACTGACCCATGCGCTGGTCGTTTTATTTACACTGCCTAACTCACATGTTGGGCTTGTCATTTTTTACTATTATGCAGCACTGCCATACTCATCAACCCATAGCCTGATACCACCAGCCCCAGGCTAGGAGTTTTCGTGTCCTGCGCAAAATACGAAGCGCTCCATGGGCACCCACATATTCGTATGGTGAGTTTTTGTTACCTTTACCATACCTGCACACCAGCCGTATTAAATTACCGCTGCACATAAACTATCGCCACCTTTATGTCTTTGTTCTCCTCCTCTTTCACTTTAGGTGAAAATTCCAGATTCAGTTTGTTTTCTAATTGCTAAACCCAAATAATGTGCTGAATGCACGACATCTTGCATGGTGAGCACATGATGTGCCCTCTGAGGTACGTTCCGCCATGTTTTGATTTATGTGCCTTTCTTTTGCACAGCATTTTTTGTATTCTATCACACACATTTTTCACTATATGATCACATCTTTCACTTATTTTTCTCACGAGGTGACTTAGTTTTTGGGCACGCTCTTTACACTTTAAGGGCGCCTTTCTGGTAACCTTCAAGTTTTCTGTCTGGGGGTACTGCCAACTTGGTTCTGGGGCACTGAGGCCTGATGCCTTCACCATATATTGGTATATTCTCTAGTTCTCTTCCCATTTAAAGTTAAACCTTTTGAGTTCACAAAATGTCCCCTGTTACTACCTTTTCAGGAGGACCCCCTACATTAAGGCTGTCTGTATTAAGGCTGAATGTGAAGATCCCAGTACCTGAGGAAGGTGGTTGCTACCCATCAATATACCACTGAAACGCCAACTAGTCCTATGTAATGGTCGCAGGAACTACATTCTCCTGCGGTTTGGCATCATGGACATACACGCTTTATAGCGGTAGGCGTAGTACACCCCCTTTCAGCCTGTGACAACACAGCAGATAAATGACTGTTTGGGTCACATTGTATATGTCGAAATTTTTTCAGCCAAAATCTGGCTTAACACACAGCACTGTGCGACATTTTTTACATGGTTAGACAAAATTAGGCTTAGCAAACAATATTCTGTGTGATATATTTTTTTTTTGTTGTAGCCATAATCAGGCTCTGGTTGGCGCATGTACTGTGCCATTTTCACGAAATTGTTTAATCTGAGCCTTTAGACAAGTAAGGGTCAGCTAGGGATAGTTTAAGTTTTATTAGTTATCTCGGAAAACTCTTATGATTTAAAATGTATTCACTGTTTTGCTAACACCAAATCATTTTTTGTCAGTTCCCATATATTGGTTTCCCATGTTTATTTTCTAGTGGGGTTTTACCCCTACTTCTGTGAACCTTTGCATAAATTCTGCTCGCATTGATTGTATGGACTAAATAGTCCTGTTTTTTTTCTTTTTTCTCTTTGTAAATTGCATTGTTTTTGTATGTTTTTCATGTTGTACGTACTTATTAAATTGACACATTGTCTTGTTAAAAACTAACAATTAAAGCAAATTTATAATTTTTTTATGCCAATGTACGTTTTCCCCTTTTTTTCTCATAAAGGTTACTTTGACTGGTGAGAGACCAGTAAATTAAAATATTGAATTTGATTTAATCTATTGTTTAGGCTACCAGGAGAATAATACTGTTAGCTCCACAAATGATATTTTTTGACTTTGTATGTTCAGGCACACCCTTATGTTTATAGATGTCTGTTTGCTCCATTTGTGTGCCTGTACGTTTTGGAGTCCCTCTTTTGTTTATATTGTATGTTGTGGGTACGCCTGTGGGGGGGACCTGGGTGAATGGATTGTGTGACGAATACGCATTCTATGTTGTGGGTGTCTAGTATCTGGTGGTTGACACAATGACTGAGACAGCCCTTCCCGAAACCGGTATGAATGCTGTATGAAGTGTTGAATGGCTCTGTACTTGTCCCAATACACATAACTTGTTGTGAGTGTCTGGAGAGAAGTGAATGGCCTGAATGCACTCTGTGCCTGATTGGTTGCCTGCCTGCATGAATGCCCTTCGTAGTGATTGGATGCTTGAGTGTGACCCAGCGGAATGAATGGGAGATCAACAGTATATCTGGGGACTTTCACTGCTAGGAATCGTGTTCAGAAGTGTTCAGAGCTGAAGTCCAACCTACGGAGAGTAACTGGAGTGAAACTGACGCTTGACCTTGAAGCCCTGCTGGAAGAGCAGAATTGCTGTCGCTCTCCTTTGCAATCTGAAAGCTGCTGTGTCTCCAAGGACTGACCCAGAGAGGAGCTGGTAAGGGCCCTCTTCCCGAGCTACAAGGGACCATCGTGCACTACCTGACCTTTGCCAAAGCTCCCTGGTAGACAGACCTTCGACAGGCTGCCGACCCGATAGTGGGACTGCTGCGGAACTCCAAGGAGAAGCGCCCGGACTGCTGCCCACCACTGTCGACGACCGCCGTTGCCGACTGGAGCCACCGTGCTCCCGTTTTGACTAAGAACATTGATCCAAGGACGCTCTGGTCCGCATCGTCGCCGCTGTATCCTGCTAGAAAAGGCCTGACCGTCGACGTGCCGAGGAGCATCCACCAGTGGGTTTCCCGCCACCAAAAGACCACAGAGGCGCCGACGTCTCGACGTCCTTGCTGGGCCACCGTTCTTCAAACTCTTTGCGGTCCAGAACTATCGACACCGAGGTGCCCCGCACGCCTCTTCCTTGCAGGACATCTATGCTTCCCCGTCGACGAGCACCGAGTAGGAACGACGCGGCCACTTCACTGTAATAGCTCAACCTGCTCTCCGTCGGACGTTTGACGACCCGTGACTCCCGCCTGAAAGGGAGTGCACTCAAGAAGGGCCGTCGAAGGGCCGTCGATTCCCCGACGAGGAACGCTACAACACCAAGGTACTTTGGGGTTGCAGAACTATTGGAAAGTCTAGTGTGAACAATTTATGGACTGGGCTTGTATCTTTCTTCTACTGGTTGCCCAGGTGGGGGGATCTCCGCACAGAACTGTGCCTAGGTAAATGGGGCCAGTATTATGCCAATTGCTCAACCATCTTGCTTTCCTTCCTCTCTCTACTGTTGGTTTCCTCTTTATTCTGATCTGTGTGTCATTCTAACCGTATGCACTTTAATGAGATCTAATAACGTTAGAGGTACCACTTTAGAACTATATATATTTACCATTGCTGATTTTCGGAGTACAAAGTGAGTTATCGTGATATTGTATATACCTTTGAATATTAATTATATAAAGGCTGTGGTGTAACCAATACAGTGTGTGGACATTCCTTTGTGGGTGCTTGGGGACTACACTGTACTTAAAAACCAGCCCTCATCACCTCCTGAGAAGCTAGGCCTTGATTGCTCGACCACGCACCAATAATAGAGAATCTTGGCTGGGGTCCTCTGTGCCTCTCCTCTACCACATAGAGAGCGGAAGTACAGATACCCCCCACCCGCAGTCTTTACACTGGTGGCAGTGGTGGGATGCTTATGGTTTTAAGAATCAGTGTATAACCGTGCCACTTACGAAGGATATCTGCACTTTATTAAATTAAGGTTTAGTTGTGTACAAGATAATTGCATTACAAGCAATGGAATCTATTGCGAATGGTAAATTGACTCGGATGAGGTTAGAGGCTCTCCAGAGTGCTTGTGAAGCCAGGGAGTTAGACTTTGTGGATAAATCTAGGGCTGAGCTCATAGCTGCCCTGGTGGACTACCAGATCGATTGTGGAACTCTTGAAGGGGGGGGTGCAACCAATGAGGACTCTACCCCGGGGGTTGTCGCCAAATCTGATTCTGGGAATGCCACCATTCCTGCTGCCTCTGTTCCGAACTCCAGCAATTCCTTGGAACTTGAGTTATTAAGGATAAAATTGTCCTTTGAATATGGCAAGTTGGAACTATAGGCTGAGCTTAAGAAAGAGGAGTTGGCACAGCAAGTGGAGCTCAAGAATTGGGATCTTAAATTAAAAGATTGGGATCTTGAACTCAAAGATAAGGACCTTGAACTCATGAACCGGGACACTGAATGTCAGCGAATCCAGTTAGAGAAAGCTTGTGTGGAGACTTCAGCAAAACCAGTTGAGAGTGTTAGGTCCCCAGCAACCAAGTTTATGAAAGATTTGGTTGGTGTGTATGCAGGGGTTTCTGATATCCTCCAGTGGATTGAAGCGTTTGAAATGGCTTGTGCAATTCACGATGTTGATAAGAGAGATTGGGCTAAGTGTTTGTTAAGCAGAGGCCTCAGACTGGATATGACTGTATTCTGAAACTAAGTGTGGAAGAAAGGGGTCAGTATGAGTGCATGAAGCCTGCTTTAATTGCCAAGTCTGGCAAGACACCTACCCAATACCTTAAACGGTTCAGGGATTTTAAGAAACAAGAGAATGTGTCTTGGATTGACTGTGTGAGTGCTGCGCACATGAACATGATGGGGTGGATTGATGGTTACAAAGTGAAAACGTTTGTTGAATTGTCTCACCTCTTGTTTTTTAGCATTTTTCGGAAGCCTGTTCACCGGAACTGAGTCAGTATGTTGCTGACCAGAACATTTTGGATCCCTTTAAGCTGGCTAGGTTGGCTGACAAGTGGGTCTCCCACCGGGTGTCCCCTAAGGACTCCAGTGGGAAGGACAAGGGCAAAGAAAAGGGGGCCTCTCAGAAAGCTGAGGAGTCCCACAAGCAATCACAGTCGGGTAAACCAAAACCCTCCTCTCCGAAGACCCACAAACCTAGTGGGGATAAGTCTGTTGTGGGTGGGAGTAAGAATAGTGGTCCGCCTGCTGCAAAGCAGGGTCCCAGTGATTCCAGTACCGTACCCCGCGCTCCCGGCACTTGTTGGGATTGTGGGGCTCTGGATCACCAAAGGGGTGACCCCAAGTGTAAGGGTAAGGCACTTGGAGTCCAGGCTGTCAGCCTGACCCACCCTACTCTGTACCTGAGATGGAGGCTACTGTCCTCCCCTCCTCTACTGGGATCACCTTCGGTGCTCCCGTAGAGATTTCCTTAGTGTCCCTTGGTGCCTGGGACCAGTACGCAGAAGTACTGGCGACTATCCCACAGAACACTCGTAGGTTTTTGAGAAGCGTCCTCTTGAATGGCCAGCCTTCTACTGGTTTGAGAGACACGGGGGCAAGCATGACAGAGGTGGACAGGATCCTGCACAAGCCAGAGGACTATGTAGGTGCTCCTCTGAGAACCACCAGGTTAGCTGGTGGGCCTCCCAAATTATCACCTGTAGCATAGTCAACATTACGATTGTAGACAAGACAGGAAAGCTTCCAGTCCTGGTTCAGGACAACGTACCTGCGAACATTTTGTTTGGGAACTATTTGGTCGAGTTGGGGATGATCACGGATGGTCTAACCATGGCTGCTGTGGCGGTCACCCGATCGCAGGTCACACAGGGTCCGGCTGCGAGCCCGGTATCCTTGCCGACGGTAAAACCTAAGGCACGAAGGAAACGGAAAAGTAAGGAGGCCACCTCTGTGGAGGGAGCCCCTGCTCTTCCAGCTGTTCCAACAGCACCCATTGGGATCCATGCTCCGGACGGGCTGGGTCCAGTGGTGAATCCCGTCTCAACTCCTGTGGGAGAAGAGCCAGAAGACTTTCCTGTGGGAGAGGCTCTCAACCCCCAGGATCATCCCGACCTTCAGTGCTTGTTAGCTGAAGGGGGACCCTCCCGGGCGGACTTCTGTAAGGGACAGAGAGAGTGCCACTCTCTCGGGGGTCTGAGGAAACAGGCCCTGTCCCAGGCGCAAGGAGAAGTGCCTAGGACATTTCGGATTTATTGGGAGTGAGCCCACTAAGCCTGAACCTGGTGCCCTCAAGAGGTTGGTGGTACCCCAGGTTTACAGACCCTTTCTGCTGCAGTTGGTGCATGAGGTGCCCTTGGCTGGTCATCTTGGTATCAAAAAAACTAAGCAGAGGCTCTCTGCCCATTTCTACTGGCCCCAGATGGGAGTAGAAGTGGAGTCCCACTGCAGGACCTGCCCAACTTGTCAGTTGTCTGGCAAGACTGGAGGCAGTGTCATTGCCCCACTGCAGCCATTGCCAGTGGTTGGCACACCGTTGAGAGGGTGGGCATCGACATCGTCAGTCCCCTTGACCCTCCCACGTCAGGTGGACATCGGTTCATCCTGGTCTTGGTAGATCATGCCACCAGGTAACGTGAGGATATACCCCTTCGGACTGTAACTGCCAAGGTGGTTGCCAGGGCTCTCCTGGGCATTTGCACCTATGTTGGATTCCCTACGGAGGTTGTAGAGGATCCAACTTCATGTCGAGTTACTTGAAAACCATGTGGAAAGAGTGTGGGGTAACCTATAAATTCTCCACCTCTTACCATCTGCAGACCAATGGTCTGGTAGAGAGATTTAATAAAACTCTCAAAGGCATGCTAGGTGCTTTGGAAGAGCCCCTAAGGAAGAAGTGGGATCTTCTCCTGCCATGCCTGCTGTTTGCCTACAGAGAGGTACCTCAAGAGGGTGTTGGTTTCAGCCCCTTCGAGTTATTCTTTGGACATCCCGTGAGGGGGCCCCTTGCCTTAATCAGAGAAGGTTTGGAGGCCACCCATCCAGGTCCCGCCAAGCAAGTGGGGGACTATGTGTTAGGCCTCAGACAGAGGATGACACAGATGAGGGGTCAGGCAACAGCGAATCTTGAGGCCAGCCAGGAATTTAATAAGTACTGGCATGACCTTAAAGCATCTCAAGTGGACTGGACTCTGGGACAGGAGGTCCTCGTGATGGAGCCTACCAAGCCTCAGATTTGGCAGATAAGTGGACTGAACCCTTCAGGATAATCTCCAAGATGGGCGAGGTCAATTATCTGGTTGACATGGGAGCCTCGGGGGTAGCCCCTCAGGTATTCCATGTTAATAGGCTCAAACCTTTCCACTGGCGAGCCGACGTCTCATGTCTCTTGCTTGCTTCAGAGCAAGAAGAGGATGAGAGTGATCCCCTTCCTGATTTACTGCATAGCAACCCTCAGGATGGCTCAGTGGAGGGAGTACATCTCTCTTCCGATCTGACGACCGAGCAGCAGAAGGCCTGCAGGACTTTGCTCCGGCAGTACGCCTCTCTGTTCTCACTGACACCAGGCCTTACACCGTGGTGTAGGCACGAGATTGACACTGGTGACAGTGTGCCTGTCAAAAGCAGGTGCTACCGTATGTCAGATACTGTAAAGAACCACATCCAGGCTGAGGTCGCTAAGATGTTGGATCTGGGTGTTATTGAACCTTCAACCAGTCCCTGGTCCAGTCCTGTGGTCCTTATGCCCAAGGCAAGTTCCGAGGCCGGTACCAAGGATTGACGGTTCTGTGTGGACTACCGAGGAGTCAATGCCATCACCAAAAATGATGCGCACCCATTGCCCAGGGCTCATGAGCTCATGGACACCATAGGTGCTGCCAAATTTGTGAGCACCTTTGACCTTACCTCAGGCTATTGGCAAATAGCTCTGACGGACCATGCCAAGGAAAAGGCGGCATTCTCAACACCAGAGGGACTCTACCAGTTTAGGGTCATGCCTTTTGGGTTGAAGAATGCCCCTGCCACTTTTCAGAGATTGGTCAACCATGCGCTCAGTGGGCTGGAAGCCTTTTGTGTGGCTTACTTGGAGGACATTGCCGTCTACAGTTCCACCTGGGAAGAGCATTTGACGCATCTGGATAAAGTGTTGCATGCCTTAAAGAGGGCTAACCTCACTATCAAGGCCACCAAGTGCCAGATAGCTCAGGAGAAAGTCACGTATCTTGGTCATGAGGTAGGAGAGGTCGAATCTAACCTCTCCCCAGTAAGGTACAGTATGTACAGGACTAGGAGACTCCCACTACTCAAACCCAGGTGAGAGCCTTTTTGGGCCTCACTGGATATTATCGCAATTTCATGGCAGACTATGGAACCATAGCTGCACCCCTGACATCTCTGACTTCATCCAAACAGCCTAGGAAGGTTAATTGGACTGAAGACTGTCAGAGGGCCTTTGATGGTGAAGGCAAGCGTCCCCAGCCAGCACGATCCTCCCCACAATGAGAGACAATGAAGGACACTCCCAAATCGGGAATAAGGCCAAGACAGAGTGCGGGTGAGCTTAAATGGGAGTTTATCAATGAGAATATGGCATGCAAAGAACTCTGCAAACTCCGAGAGCGCTCTGTCCGACAATAGCAAAGACAGGCGTATTTATTTACAAAAAACGTCATAAGAACCTACACACTATAGGGGGCACAAGTTCGATGAGATTGGGTGGCGATGACTAACTATAGGTGCTGCTGTGATGCAGTTGGCTTTGGCTGGAAGACGTCACTGGTCATCCTCGTGGGTTGGGCTGGGCCTGGCAGGTTGGCTGAGTTCATCCGGGCGGTGTTGTTGTGCTATCGCGGCCAGTGTCAGAGATGAATGTCTTTTCCTGACTTATTTGCCCTAGGCCATGCACACCGCAGTCATTCAGTCATTTCAATATTATCTTCTTTAGTAAATCTTCCAATAGGTTATTCTACAGGTTAATGCAACACAGGAGGAATGTACCTTGTGAGGGGTCTGGCGGTAATACGTCAGGACATGGTTACCAGTGTCCTGTTGACCCGGGCCATAGGTCGAGGTGCTAAGCTTCAGGGCCTGGGACGGGTGGTACAGGTCTTTCTGTCTTGTTAGAAGTGGTTATAGATGTGCCGCTGTGTGTTGTCAAAGTGTTGGGTGTCCTGATTGCACAGGGCCATAGGTCTAAGATGATCCGGTGGGTTATGGGGTTTACGAGGGGGCGCCTTTGGAAGTGTGTGTTCAGGCAGAGGTTTACTGCTGTGCTGTAAATAATGCAGGTGGCGGGCCGTGGCCTTGGGTGCTGCAGAGGGGGCTACAAATCTTTGAAGCGGCTCCAGTCTGGTTGGGGGAGGCGGAGTAGCGCAGCGCGGGCCTCTGCTCTCATGTCTTGGCAGCCTTCGCAGGGTGGGAGGGGGAATGGCCTTGCATGCATTTCACAAAGGTATCTCCCTCGTGTGTTGCCGATTTTAGGTAAAAACATCACAAACATTTGAACACTCTATAATACTTATTCAAATCATTTTGAAACATGCATTTAAACTTTGCTGGATGTGTCTCGATTATACCCAGTCTGAGCACCTTATTCATACACTATGTTTTAACAACTACAGTATTTAGTTATATGCATATACATTTGCAGTAAGTGAGGTAGTATTGGGGTTGGTGGAGTACATAGAAAGTAACTCGCCACTGTACGTGGCGGAGGTGGCACGTGAGGGGCTTAGACGTTCACGTGTGACGAGTGCATTCTCGCACACTCTTCACATGTGCCCTTGGTATGGTTACATTCGTTTTCTTGTGTACCCTAGCAGCATCAGTTCAGTTGTGGCGCGGGGCCGCGGGGCGTGGGGCTTTCGATGATACTTATGAAGAATAATCCCCCGAAAATGCTTTTATCATTTGCACACCACTGCAGCGGTGTGGGTCCTTCATGGCTGGTGTCATGTACGATAATTACACAGTTTCACAGGTTTCTTTATTAAGAGTGGTTGTATGGAGAGGATACATGTGTTAAAAGTGGTTTCTTACATTCATATTTGGGTACCTGTCTGCTTTCAGCAGATGACCATTCTACAGATCTTCCCATCGCCCAGGCCTTGCTGACCGGGTCATTGTGGGAGCAGTGATACACTGCGGAAGGTGAACTGTTACAATGTTAATGTATACGCTAGATCATGCCCGTCTTGTTCGTGGGAACGGGCTTGCAGCGGATCTACCATGGTGCTGCGGAGACAGGGAGGACTGAAACTTTCCGAAGGTGGGGGCCGCGCTACAGCGCGCTGAGCTCACACCATCCTTAGCAGACAAAAAATGGTTTCTGAGGCCTACCTTAAATTTAATACGTGCGGGCAATGTCTTCAGCAGGTGAGCCATCCACCACCTGGGCCCTGGTGGTAAGGAGGGGACGCCCGATGAGCCATGGCCCTCACCTGGGGTGGAGATGCAGGCCAGGGGGGGTCCCTTGGACCACCCCTCCCCTACATTTCCCCCCTTTCGTTACTTAAGTAACGAATACTTTAAGTCCTCCAACCTCCTACATTCTTCTTCGTCCATCACTGCCTCATCCCATGCAGGTGTGCCTTTTATGGGCATCCATGCTCTGCACACCCCTCGTAAGCTTTCCCCTCTTCTGGCATACTCATCTGGGGTGCAAGTCAGGTAGATACATCCGCCATCTCCCGCCAAATCCACCCACACCTCCTGGTACCATTCTAATACACGGGGCTCTCTAATGGTGGTGTGCCACGCTTTATCTATGATATCTTTGTCGTGATAGATAGGCACTAGCTGATATCTTGGTGTGTCATCTGCTCCTGTTTGCACCTGCACTTCCTGCATGTTTTGTACTGTCCCACAAGTGTTGCCCATTGTCACCATCATCATTGCACCATTAGGTACTGCGTTAGCACAACATCGAAGGCCCACCTGGCACAGGCAAAAAATTAAAAGGAGGAACACCACAGCTGGCATCAAAAATTTCACAGTTGTTCCAAGCCATGAGGGGACCCAGGAGAATAAGTTATCGAACCATGTACTGTCTTCTGCTCCACCTTCCATTTTCATGTTTTCCCCTAGGTTGTGGACTGCCTCGATCACATGGGACAGTGAGCCATTTTCTGCGTCTTCAGAAGGTACGAAAGTGCAGCAGGCACTTCCTATTTTTCGGCAAACACCTCCATCCATTGCCGTCAACAGGTCCAGGACATACCTGTTTTGCATAGTCATCAGTCGTAAAGCCCTTAGTTCCACTTTGATTATGTTGAACCCTTCTTCAGTGTCGTTCGCCAGCTGAATCAGTTCCCAGCGTGTTATCTGGAGCCATTTTGCATTTGCTCTTGCTTGGACACTTGAGACCAGTGAGGCAAAGAATGATACGGCTGAGCTGAATAATCGATATTTATCTGGGATCTGGGCCAATAGTTCTGATGATTCCTTTGATATGTAGTTTGATGCACGTCTGTTGCGGGTCAGCACTTCTCCCTTGCTTCCGGAAGATAGGACGTACATTTGCGACTCCGCAGTTGGCTGGGCTGCACTCTGTTGCGGGCGTTCCAGTGTCTTTTTGCTCCCGTCAATGTGGCTCTCCGGTATTACCATTAGGGCTGAGTGCAGAGTGGCCATTGAGCAGCTGCCACTCCATGACGGGGGGAGGTGTAGGTATGCCTGGTTGCTGCATACCCAGTACGTGTCCATAAGGGCAGCTGTCCCTTTTCTCAGATCTGGGATGGTGAGGGTCTTGTTACAGCTCTTGTTTGTTCCCATGGAGGTCTTCCCCTCTCCTTTAAAACATAGTTCATAGTCTATTTCGCTCTGTGGTTTGAAAGGTTTTTCAATGGCGGTTACCCAAGTTAGTTTTGAAATGTGTTCTTTCCATACTTGTGTGCATGTTTCTTCTATCCACTGCAATTTCTCTGGTGCCACACCTCTCAATGCTTCCGCCTTGCACATTACTTCTTCATCCTTCCACTTGTTATCAGAAAAAAGTGTCCCTTGTATTACAAAAAACGGTTCTTTCAAACATATCACCCTGCCGTCTTTGGATAGCACGTTTTCTCGTTCTGCAGCATTTGAAAAGTAACTTCGTGTGCCTGGAAGGTGTTCTTAATCCTGCATAACGTGAGATGAAGGAGACATTGGGCATCTATAATTGGCAACTCTTTGGGTAGCAATACTTTGGGTGTACCTGAAGCGTGAGGAATGAGGGAGCAGACATAGCAGCTCTCATTTGTTTGATTGTTTAGCTGTGGCACTCATATCCGCATACCATTTATTTGCTTGGTGGGGGTGTCGTGGGTCTTCCATCTTATCTAGACCTAGCCCATAGTACTCATCATACTTTCTCTTCCCTGCTTCCCTCTTCCGTCTGTTGTTCTTGTTCCTCATGTACTTCCCAACTCCCTGGGCGAGGGATGGAATAGACCCCCCTTTCCCATTCCCACAACCCGTGGCCCATGCATCATATAATATTTCGTGTATTGCTAGCAGCTTTTCTTTTTCGTCCCTGACGTTATCTAGCAGGTCATTTTTTAGGGTGGGAGCAGGTTGGCTGGTGGGGGTGTTATACAACCATGATATGGCAGACGGGCTTCGGTCATTTAAACTGCGAGCATTATACCTATACATCACTGGTGGAGATACTGTGTTGTTTTGCGTTCCACCCTGTGGCTCTTTCTTTTCTGATATGACAACATTGGATGGTGTGGTGCGATATCCCCATACAAGTTTAGCTCCGTCCCATACCAGAAAATCACCTTCCCTTACAGTGACACTTGCAGTTACATTGGTCCTAGTGGTGCTGTTAATCCCAGTGCTGTTAATCCCTCCCCCCTCGTTCATCTCGATAGAGATGAACGCTATAAACCAATATGTAGTCAGACCAAACATTAGCATAAAAAACATCGTAATGTATACAGATAATCCGCACTCATTCGAATATCTACATCTCTCATTTAATAATTCTCTCATTCTACTAATTCTGTCCGTTGCAGGCTGCCTGTTAGATGCCATGGTAGTTCCTGTTTGAGATATAAAAGTGCATTAAGTGCATGCATGTAAACGTTCTGTTGGCACCATGAGCGCCAATATATATATTGACGGGGAATGGGAGCGGGTAGGGTTGCGGGGAAGGGTATTCACAGACAAGGGTGTAAACATGTCATAATTCGATCACTTCATTAATTACATATAAGTCCAAAAAAAGAATGCAGCAATACTTCATCAGTCACTTTCCCATTCACGTGCATTGCTGACGCACAAACACAAGTTAACATTCAGACATTCTGTTCAGTTCAATCGGTTGCCGTTGTCTGTGCCTCCTCTTGCACATTATTATAAGCTCTTCGCACGTCTGTCAAGTGTATCCAGTACCTCAAGCCCTTCACTTTTACAGCTGTGGGCATGCAGAACACTACCTCGTATGGGCCGTGGAACCGTGGTGCATTCCATCGACGCACAAAACTCCTGACATAAATTAGTTCGCCCGGCATTAGCTGTAGCTGTTGCTCAGGCTCTGTGACAGACCCTGTTATGTTTCCCTCCTCTCTAGTGAAGGGTGGGGAGAGCTGCTTTGATATTACGCGCGCTGCCCTTGTTAATTTTTTCAAATAGTCCGTGAATTCTTCTCCCAATATCGCGGCGCTCCTGTGTGCATCTGAATGTTCTCGTAGTGGGGAGTGTGCTGTGTGCATTCGTCTCCCAGTCACGATTTCGTGCGGGGACAAATGGTGATCTTTGCTTGGCTGATTTCTCAGTTCAAATAGCGCAAGGGGCAGACAGTATATCCAATTTTTCTTCAATGAAAAGCATAGTTTTGATAACCTGCCCTTTAACAGTCCGTTCATCTTTTCCACTACGCCATTGCTTTGAGGGTGATAAATCGAACACAATTTATGTTTTATTCCCAATAATGTAGTGACTTCCTTGAAAAGTTAATTCACAAAATGAGTGCCGTTGTCTGAGCGAATCACGTCACAAATTCCCCAGCGCGGGAACACTTCCCTTACCAGGAACTTGGCGGCGCTTTTAGCATCAGGTCGCGCACATGGTCCAGCTTCCACCCACCTTGAGAATGGGCACACAACCACGATCATGTACCGTGCACCATTACACCTTTCCCCCATGTCTGCGTAATCAATATGTAGTTCTCTGAATGGGCCAGTGGGTTTAGGAATTGTTCCCCGGAGAGTGCGTAGTGTCATTCCTGAATTGTAGATCTGACATGTTGTGCATTCCATTGCTAATCGAGATACGTGCTCCTGGAGACAGGGCACGAACCATTCTTCCTGTATTTCTGCTGCAATGTGCTGTTTGGTATTATGTGCGGGGAAGTGTAATTGTTGAAACGCAATTTCTAGTAACTGGATGGGCATCACCACTTTCCCTGAGTTATTTTGCCGCCATAGCAAGTCTGTTCCCGACCTACTGCACCCTCGTTTAGTCCACATCAATTTTTCATCTGCGCTAGCTCCTTCCTGCAATTCTAGTATTTGTGATATGGGCATCATGTTGTACCCTTCCGGGGGCTCTTCGGTTGTCTTATGCCACAGCATGTATTCACCTGCGTCATATTTCTGAAAATAGGAAGCCTCCTTGGCGGCAGCGTCCGCTGCTGCGTTCCCCAAAGACACAACATCTGTGTTGGATGTATGTGCTTGGCACTTTACTATTGCTACTGCAGTAGGGTTTTGTAGGGCCTCAATTAGCTCTTTCAACAACTCTGCATGCTGTACTGGTGTTCCGTCTGCCCGTCGAAACCCCCTACCCCCATCTTGCTAGTCCTCCGTGTACTGTCGTTGTCATGTAAGCTGAGTCTGTGTATATTGTCACTGCGCAACCTTTCGCTGCATGTAGTGCTTCTATGAGCGCAATCAGTTCTGCTGCTTGTGCGGAGTAGTGTGATGGGAGGCAGTACTGCACTAGTGTTTCATACTCACCGTCTTCTAGCCTCACCACTGCCATGCCGACATGTTTTTCACCCGTGTCTACGTCAATCGATGCAGACCCATCCACGAAGTACACTTCCCCCTCGCTCAGAGCATTCTCACACACCACTGTGTCCTCCCCTCTTTCTCCTGTGTAGGTTGCGCAATCGTGGTCCTGCATGTCCTCTAGTGTGCATGCTTCTGTAATGAATGTGGCGGGGTTCACTGTCTTGCATCTCACCACATGGATGTTGGCGCTAGACAATATAATCTCGTAGGCTGTCGCCCGCTGTGTTGTCAGTGTGCTTTTTGACCTTTCAAGTATTGCAAATAATGAATGTTCCACAAACAATGTCACAGGGCAACCCATTACTATTGTGGCACTTTTCTCAATCGCGAACGCGGCTGCAGCGAGTGATTGCTCGCACGCGAAATGACCTTGCATCACGGCATCCAAAGTACCACTATAGTAAGCCAATGGCTTGTGTCCTAGGGACGTCTTTTGTGTCAATACAGCTGTCATGAGTGTTCCTTTGCAGTGTGAGAATAGGTAAAATTTGCGTCCATAATCAGGGTTTGCTAGCACTGGAGCACTTGAAATTAGCTCTTTTAATGATTGAAACAATGTGCTCATTTCTTCTGACCATTCTATTTTTTTGTTCTCCTGTTGTGCTTCCTTGAGTGCTTGTAGGAGGGGTCTCGTGTATGCTGCATAGTCTAATATCCATGCGCGGCAATAATTGCACATCCCCAAGAATTTCTGCATGTCTTTCACTGTTGCGGTTCTCCAACTGATCTTATTGCTTCTACCCTGTCGGGAATTATTCTTTTTCCATCTTTTGATATGAGCTGTCCCAGGTATAAGACCTCAGTCAGGCAGTACTCAGCTTCTCCTTGCCTACCTTGTACCCCTAGTTGGCCAGTAGAGTCAGGAGCATTGTTGAATCCTTTCTACATGTTGCTTTGTCTTGTGCACATACTAATAAATTGTCTACATACTGAATAATCGTACTCTCAACTGATAGGTTTCCCAAGTCTTCATGCAATATGCGGTTGAATATGCTCGGGCTCTCACAGTATCCCTGTGGTAGTCTGCAGTGTTCATATCTCTTACCCCCCAGTGTGAATGCTGTAAGGTATCTACTCTCTTCAGCCAGGGGTATTGAGAAAAACGCGTTTTTCAAGTCTACTACTGTGAAATGTGATGCCACTTTCGGGATGCTGCATAGTATTGATGCAGGGTTCGGGACTAGAGGGAACTCCTTCTGAATTACGTCATTTAGGGGGCGTAAGTCCTGTATCATCCTCCAAGACCCTCCTTTTGCCTTTTTGATTGGGTAGATACATGTGTTACATGGGGAGTTTGAAGGCACTATTATCCCTTGTGCTAGTAATGCATTTATTGTCTCTTTTATCCCTTCTTCAGCTTCACGGGACAATGGATACTGTTTAACTCGGGGTAAAATTGCTCCTTGCCTTAGTTTTATCACCACAGGTTGTACTCCGTGCAACAGCCCGATATCATGGGGGCCTGTGGTCCACAAATTAATTGGTACAAGTCTCATGTCGTCATCAAAAAATGACGGTGTTGCTCCCACCACTGCCATCAATTGGACGGGTGTTTCCCTGGCTTGAATCAAAATGTCACAGGGCATCGCTATTTCCATTACTATCTCACCATCCCCTTCTGTGTCTGAAAAGAGATCCTCATCTGTTATCTCTCGTAGGGCGATGTTGGCATTTGTACACAGCACTGTACGCCACTCGCATCCCTCCCTATCCATTCCAATTGCAGCGATCCTTTTCGCTGACACCTGTACAGCATGCAAGTCTAATGATACCACTGATCCTGGTGCTGTGTCGGACACACTATGGGGCGGAAGAGGAACTCCGCTGGGATCCTCCAGTCCATTCGTTTTAGTTCTGGAATTATGTGGGGCAAAGTTTTTAGCCCTTCAATAAACATTTCCTCATTTTCCGGCAGCCCTCGTACCTCCTGTGTGGTTGTGTAAGCTTGCACTACCAACATTGCACGCAAGGGGCATATCCGGGGTGTAGAACACACTATTCCTCTCTCGGTAAATGATATGGTCATCTTAAGTTTACTCAGGAGATCCCTCCCTAATAAATGTATTGGTGAGTTTTCATAATACAGTAAGGGTGTCTTTACAGTTTTACCCCCCACTGTTACATCCAATGCTTCTGTGTAAGGAACTTCAATTACAGCCCCAGAGAACCTCTGCGTCTCTAACTTCCGGTTAGATTTCGGGAACCGGCCCTCTCTGATACATGATTTTTCCGCTCCCGAATCAACCATGAATATGAACTGCTTGTCTCCTATCTGCGCCCCTACCAATGGTTCCTCTGCTGCATTGTAGGTTGTAGACAGAACTGGACACGCAAGTGTTCTCTGTGGGCTGTCCTATGCGGGGTGTCTCATTGCTCCCCCCTGATTAAAGACACTTCCCGAAACCACTGACATGCTGTTGTAAGGTGCTGGTACGGGGGCCCCGTTTGCTGTTGTCGCGAAGGGGTTGCCTGGCGCATACTGCATATTGTCATTGTTTTGAGGGTGGTTCTGTGTTCTATACTGGTGCCCCTGTTGCTGCTCAGCATCACCTCGGCCTGGGTTTCTCAGTTGTTGTTGTCCCATTGGAAGACCATATGGGCTCCCCTGGTGAGGGTGGCCATACTGTTCTACCTCTTGGAATCCACTGTTGGGTCTAGCTCTGCACTCCCTAGAGTAATGCCCCGACCGCCCGCAGTTCCAGCAACTCCCTTGTGCGCCTCTAGGGCCCTGCCATCCATTTCCTCCCATTCCCCCATACCCCTGTCCACCTCCTCTTCGGCCCCTGTACCCACCTCGTCCCCCTCGAGGGGTCCACTCTTGCCACTGCGGACCTCCGCCTTGCTCCTGTTCACTCCACTGCCGCTGTCCTGCTCCAACCCAATTAGTTGCCACCCTTCCTTGTATTGCTATCAGCCCCTCCTCCTCGTCGTCTCCCTCCCTGCTGTGTGTGAGCGCGGCTACTGCTGCTGCAACCTTCACCAACTTTGTCTGTACTAACTTTGCCTCGTCTGCCAATCTTTTCTGCGCCACCTCCTTCTCCCTCTCTTTTATTCGCTTACAATGGTGTACTATTATGCTCTGAATCTCAGGCCATCCCTTTGCTTCAATACCTGCTATTTTGTCGAGCGCCTTTTGCACTTCTTTGGGGAGCCCTCTTTTTATAATGAAGTAAAATAAAGATGTCGATTGATACCAGGGCGTGCCCGTTTCTGCTCTCCACATCTCTTGGACCCGAAAAATGTAATCCATAGCCTCCTCCCCGTCATTCATTGTACACTGCATTACTGACTGTAAGTCTGGCGTATCTGGGAATGTTTCACGTAAGGCATCCCACACCCTGGCACGCACTGTGTTAAAGGAGGCCCCATCATGGCGGTCGCAGTCTAATGTTACTCCCGGGAAACCGGCCTTGACCCATACTCTCTCAGCCTGATCCCCCACTGCTGATACAAGCAAGCTCTTCACATCTCCTATTGCTAGGGGTACCCCAGCAGTGTGCTTCTCAAATGCGTATATCCACTTACTTGCCCCTCCCGACAGCGAGGGCAATAGTTTTAATAAATTGGCTTTATCCATCTGAGCCCATGGGATATAGTTAGGCCTCCCTCCTCCCCTGTGTATCAATGGGAGCTGTAATCTTCCTTTTGTCGTTGCATCCGGACCCGTTTTGGCTGCTGAGGTCCCCAGTGATGCCATTTTCCCCACTCTGTTCCTTAATCGCCCCGTCCACTCATCATCCAGGGTTCTCATTGAACATGTACCATCCCCCCCTTCGCTTCCCCCTCCCATTGCCATGCTCAACCTGTCGCTTTCTTCTAACTCGTCCCTTATATCACATAGTAATTCCTCTCTATCCCCGATAGGCCTTTCTTCATTGTCGATATCTCCCTCTCGAGTCCCTATTTCTATTATTCGTGTCGGTTCTTCTTCAATTCTGAACAGTATCTCACCTTTTTTCCACCCCTCTTCAGGTTTTCTATTCTCACCTGGCGCTCTAGACGTGCGCCCTGATCGAGCCGCATTAAGTGCTGTTTGCTCGCACATGTCTTTTATCCTCGAGAGCTCATCTTTTGCTATTGAGAGTCTTGATTGTAAATCATCTGTGAGTTTCTCTATGTCTACTCTCTGTGTACTTACCTGGGCTAGCTCCCTTGTAATTTCATATGGCGGGGGTGCCGTGGGCCGGCGGGGTGTAGTAGTTGTCGGGGGAGGCACATATGTGGGGTCATTGTATCCCTCTGCGGGCACAGGCTTATTTAATATCGGGTACAAACTTATTACCTCTACTGGTGGCGCTACACTTGACAATTCTTTAACATCTTTCTGTATCATTAGTGGGTTGTCTGTGGTGGACGGGAGATCAGGATTTGATGCTGGTGTTTTAGGCGGTGGTATCTCTTCAAATAACCTCCAGAGATCTAATACTTCTCTCCTATTTTGCAACTGCTTCCCCTTGTACTTCAAACAAATGCATGTGGCCACCATATCCAGAACACTTTTATCAAATGACCCTCCCTCGGGCCACATCTGGGGTAACCCCTCTCCCTTCAACTCGGTTATCCATTGGTCGTGATATTTCTTAATCCGCTCCGCGTACCCTGGTAGATTCTTACAAATATGTGATAAGGGTGTTTCGGCCCCCATCCCTGTGCCCTCCTAGTACTTGTGTGTTTCTGTGTGTGTGCAACTACAATGTAGGTGTATTATCAATATTATTTTTCGTTTTCTGCTTCACAATCAATAACGGGCTCCTTTGTGCTCTTCCCCTTGTCTGCGCAATACAAAACTGGCTGTACACAATTTCTATTCTATTCGCTTTGGGGGGCACATACAAGAGCAAACCATCATTTATTTTGACAATATCAACCCGGAAATCAAAAAGGTACCCACTCACTTCACCGTGTCATTTTTGTCTTCAAAAGTTCTATCCGGTCACACTTACCATGACCATTTAACTACTATACATTCATAGCCGTTTTACACATTCACAACATCAACTTGTCGTCTGACACATACGAGGTGCACACACCTCTTGGTAACACTCTATTCACAATTCACGCCGTCCTCCCTTTCCTCCCTAACCGGCTGTCCCTGTCCGCTTTACTTGGATCTATGGATGCGCATATATATATATATAGGTCTGCTCTTCCCTCTTCTAGTAGGACTCTTACTTTCTCCTTGAGTTTGTGTTAATCTCACTTTTTATTTTCCCCCTAACCCTAAAGAAAAGAAAAGAAAGAAGTAATAGCGGTCACTAATATATTCGCAGTGCCCCCTTTTGCTGAGCACTTTTATCTTATAATCCACTTCTTCATATATTCCCAGTACTAGTCAAGATAGCACTATGCGGCGCCGCCTTCCACCCCCTTTCGGAGCTAGGTTCCCGTCACTTTTATCTCTTATTCACCTCTTAATCCTAATGGCCATATGCAAAGAAAAAGCAAGGAAAATTTTAGGATGATCCTTAGTAGATCTGCGTACCCCCTCTTCGTTCCCTGTCCTCCACTTCTTCCCCCACTCCCTTTACAATCACTCGCACTCAGTACTCACGTGCCCGTCTTGAACCGATAGTCTCCGAAACTGGGTCCGTCCAGGCAGTGTCGCCGTCAGCTCAACAGTCAGCCCCGGCTCCGGCGAGCGGTACTCAAAGGGGATTTTTCAACCGGGATCCCGTACCCTCTCTCTTTTGAGTGCGCACTTCTTAGTGTACCGGTCGCCGTTGGCGGGCAGCCTCCCGGAGCCGGCTCACCTTGCGTATCCCTTTTCGACCGGAGATTCTCGTGCCAAAAGGGGACGGTAATGTTAGGTCGGGAAATAATAAATAATAATAATAATAATCACGCTTTCGTGGTCACCACTGAAGGCAAGCGTCCCCAGCCAGCACGATCCTCCCCACAATGAGAGACAATGAAGGACTCTCCCAAATCGGGAATAAGGCCAAGACAGAGTGCGGGTGAGCTTAAATGGGAGTTTATCAATGAGAATATGGCATGCAAAGAACTCTGCAAACTCCGAGAGCGCTCTGTCCGACAATAGCAAAGACAGGCGTATTTATTTACAAAAAACGTCATAAGAACCTACACACTATAGGGGGCACAAGTTCGATGGGATTGGGTGGCGATGACTAACTATAGGTGCTGCTGTGATGCGGTTGGCTTTGGCTGGATGACGTCACTGGTCATCCTCGTGGGTTGGGCTGGGCCTGGCAGGTTGGCTGAGTTCATCCGGGCGGTGTTGTTGTGCCATCGCGGCCAGTGTCAGAGATGAATGTCTTTTCCTGACTTATTTGCCCTAGGCCATGCACACCGCAGTCATTCAGTCATTTCAATATTATCTTCTTTAGTAAATCTTCCAATAGGTTATTCTACAGGTTAATGCAACACAGGAGGAATGTACCTTGTGAGGGGTCTGGAGGTAATACGTCAGGACATGGTTACCAGTGTCCTGTTGACCCGGGCCATAGGTCGAGGTGCTAAGCTTCAGGGCCTGGGACGGGTGGTACAGGTCTTTCTGTCTTGTTAGAAGTGGTTATAGATGTGCCGCTGTGTGTTGTCAAAGTGTTGGGTGTCCTGATTGCACAGGGCCATAGGTCTAAGATGATCCGGTGGGTTATGGGGTTTACGAGGGGGTGCCTTTGGAAGTGTGTGTTCAGGCAGAGGTTTACTGCTGTGCTGTAAATAATGCAGGTGGCGGGCCGTGGCCTTGGGTGCTGCAGAGGGGGCTACAAATCTTTGAAGCGGCTCCAGTCTGGTTGGGGGAGGCGGAGTAGCGCAGCGCGGGCCTCTGCTCTCATGTCTTGGCAGCCTTCGCAGGGTGGGAGGGGGAATGGCCTTGCATGCATTTCACAAAGGTATCTCCCTCGTGTGTTGCCGATTTTAGGTAAAAACATCACAAACATTTGAACACTCTATAATACTTATTCAAATCATTTTGAAACATGCATTTAAACTTTGCTGGATGTGTCTCGATTATACCCAGTCTGAGCACCTTATTCATACACTATGTTTTAACAACTACAGTATTTAGTTATATGCATATACATTTGCAGTAAGTGAGGTAGTATTGGGGTTGGTGGAGTGCATAGAAAGTAACTCGCCACTGTACGTGGCGGAGGTGGCACGTGAGGGGCTTAGACGTTCACGTGTGACGAGTGCATCTCGCACACTCTTCACATGTGCCCTTGGTATGGTTACATTTGTTTTCTTGTGTACCCTAGCAGCATCAGTTCAGATGTGGCGCGGAGCCGCGGGGCGTGGGGCTTTCGATGATACTTATGAAGAATAATCCCCCGAAAATGCTTTTATCATTTGCACACCACTGCAGGGGTGTGGGTCCTTCACGGCTGGTGTCATGTACGATAATTACACAGTTTCACAGGTTTCTTTAGTAAGAGTGGTTGTATGGAGAGGATACATGTGTTAAAAGTGGTTTCTTACATTCATATTTGGGTACCTGTCTGCTTTCAGCAGATGACCATTCTACAGATCTTCCCATCGCCCAGGCCTTGCTGACCGGGTCATTGTGGGAGCAGTGATACACTGCGGAAGGTGAACTGTTACAATGTTAATGTATTACGCTAGATCATGCCCGTCTTGTTCGTGGGAACGGGCTTGCAGCGGATCTACCATGGTGCTGCGGAGACAGGGAGGACTGAAACTTTCCGAAGGTGGGGGCCGCGCTACAGCGCGCTGAGCTCACACCATCCTTAGCAGACAAAAAATGGTTTCTGAGGCCTACCTTAAATTTAATATGTACGGGCAATGTCTTCAGCAGGTGAGCCATCCACCACCTGGGCCCTGGTGGTAAGGAGGGGACGCCCGATGAGCCATGGCCCTCACCTGGGGTGGAGATGCAGGCCAGGGGGGGGTCCCTTGGACCACCCCTCCCCTACAATGGCTTGAAAGGAAGTCTGTGTAGGGCACCGTGTTGTGTGCGCCTGATTACAGCAAGCCCTTTATTGTTCAAACTGACGCCTGCGACACCGGAATTGGAGCTGTCTTGTCCCAGTTAGATGACAAAGGAAGAGAACATCCGATCATATTCATCAGTAGACAACTCAAGGATAGGGAACTTAGGTGGGCTACTGTTGAAAAGGAATGTGTTAGTATAGTTTGGAGCCTTAGGTGTTTTAGACCCTACCTTACTGGGTCTACCTTCAAGGTCCAAACCGATCCTAAGCCCCTTAAGTGGCTTATGCAGATGAAGGGTGAAAACCCAAAACTGCTCAGATGGTCCATTAGCCTGCAAGGGCTAGACTTCACCATAGAGCACAGACCAGGGAAGAGTCACGATAATGCAGATGGCCTTTCCAGAAGGTATGTTGACCGTCTGGATGAGGGTGTATATCTCGTGGGAGATTAGGCACCCTAACCTCAGTCTGGGGGGGTGACTGTGATGCTGGAAATGCATCGGAGGGACAGGGTCTCCGTATCCTTGTCCTTTACTGCTTTTTATTGTGTTCTGTCATGTTTTCCGCGCAGGAGTTCATGTGGGACTCCTGGCGGTGCAGCTCTCTATCTCTTGGTTTGTTGAACAGACCCATGGGATACCCTTATGGCACCCATGGGTAGGGGTGCAACACTGTGTCCCTAGTGTATGTTTTGGGCACCTGTGTGTGACCCACAGAGCAGGGTACGGGATGGTGGCAGCTCTGTGCTGAATTGAGTGGTGCCCTGAGCGTACTCTATTTTGGGATGCCCAGGTCCTGTCATTTTAATCGGTAGATTCCTGATGGAGACAAAATGCCCCCCATGGCCTCTTGCCTTCCATCGCCTGTTACCTTGATCTTGCCGAAGTCCTGGGAAGCCGTGACTCTGTCCCTTCCCCCTGACTGGCTGTTGGGTGGAAGTTCCATATATGGTAGTGTGGGGAAGTGCTGATCAGACTGGCTGGAGCCTTCCCAACGACCGTATGTTGTGGGTACGCCTGTGGGTGGGACCTGGGTGAATGGAGTGTGTGACGAATACGCATTCTATGTTGTGGGTGTCTAGTATCTGGTGGTTGCCACAAAGACTGAGACAGCCCTGCCCAAAACCGGTATGAATGCAGTATGAAGTGTTGAATGGCTCGGTACTTATCCCAATACACAAAGCTTGTTGTGAGTGTCTGGAGAGAAGTGAATGGCCTGAATGCACTGTGTGCCTGATTGGTTGTATGTCTGCATGAATGCCCTTCATAGTGATTGGATGCTTGAGTGTGACCCAGCGGAATGAATGGGAGATCAACGGTATATCTGGGGACCTCTCACTGCTAGGAATCGTGTTCAGAAGTGTTCAGAGCTGAAGTCCAACCTACGAAGAGTAACTGGAGTGAAACTGTCGCTTGACCTTGAAGCCCTGCTGGAAGATAAGAATTGCTGTTGCTCTCCTTCGCAATCTGAAAGCTGCTGTGTCTCCAAGGACTGACCCAGAGAGGAGCTGGTAAGGCGCCCTCTTCCCGAGCTATGAGGGACCATCGTGCACCAGCTGACCTTTGCCAAAGCTCCCTGCTGGACAGACCTTCCTCAGGCTGCTGATCCGATACGGGGACTGCTGCGGAACACCAAGGAGAAGCGCCCAGACTGTTGTCCGCCACTGTCGACGACGCCGTCGCCGACTGGAGCCGTCATGCTCCCGTTTTGCCTAAGAACTTCATTGATCCAAGGACACTCTCGTCCGCATCGTCGCCGCTGTATCCTGCTGGAGAAGGCCTGACCGTCGACGCGCCGAGGAGCATCCACCGGTGGGTTTCCCGCCACCCAAAGACCACAGAGACACTGACGACTCGACGCCCTTGCTGGGCCACCGTTCTTCAAGCTCTTTGCGGTCCAGAACTATCGACACCGAGGTGCCCCGCACACCTCTTCCTTGCAGGACGTCTACGCTTCCCCGTCGACGAGCACCGCCTTTGAACGACGCGGCCACTTCACCGTCGTAGCTCAACCTGCTCTCCGTCGGACGTTCGACGACCCGTGACACCCGCCTGAAAGGGAGGGCACTCAAGAAGGGCTTGATTCCCCGATGAGCAACGCTACAACACCAAGGTACTTTGGGGTTGTAGAACTATTGGAAAGTCTAGTGTGAACAATATATGGACTGGGCTTGTATCTTTCTTCTACAGGTTGCTCAGGTGGGGGGGATCTCTGCATAGAACTGTGCGTAGGTAAACGGGGCCAGTATTCTGCCAATTGCTCAACCATCTTGCTTTTCTTCCTCTCTCTACTGCTGGTTTCCTCTATATTCTGATCTGTGTGTCATTCTAACCGTATGCACTTTAATGAGATCTAATAACGTTAGTGGTACGACTTTAGAACTCTATATATTTACCATTGCTGATTTTCAGAGTACAAAGTGAGTTATTGTGATATTGTATATACCTTTGAATATTAATTACATAAAGACTGTGTTGTAACCGATACAGTGTGTGGACATTCCTTTGTGGGTGCTTGGGGCCTACACTGTACTTAAGAACCAGCCCGCATCACCTCCTGAGAAGCTAGGCCTTGATTGCTCGACCACGCAGCAATAATAGAGCATCTTGGCTGGGGTCCTCTGTGCCTCTCCTCTACCATATAGAGAGTGGAAGTACAGACACCCCCCACCGGCAGTCTTTACAGTATTTCCCCATTCAGGGAACACATCCACATTCCCATTCGAGCCCCCATAGGGCTCAATGGGAATGGGGACCATGCTAACAACGGGCCCATTGTTAGCATGCTGGTCCTTTAGCGGGTTCTGCTAAGGGCACCTGGTAAAACCAGGCGCCCTTAGCGGGACTTGCTAAAGGACCTCGTAATGTGGCAGTAAGGGGTTGACGGCTCTGGCACCTTTACTGGCGCCGTTAACCCCTTACCGCCAACCTTGTAATGGCACCCTTTGTCAAGATGGATTATACTTGGTATCTCAGAATGTTCCAAAATGGCAAACAAGGACCCGCCAGAAGGTTTGAGAGCTCATTCTACCAGAGGTATAGCCTCTTCTGTAGCCCTTCAAAAAGGAGTACGTATTAGATCCATTTGTGATGCTGCAACATGGTCATTGTTGCATACGTTCACAAAGCATTATTGTTTGGATGCTTCCCATTCTCAGGATGTCGCCTTTGGTAAGGCGGTACTGTATTCGGCCTTATAAAAAGCAGTCAATTTTAAATTCTCCTCCCTCCTTCTATTCTACATACTGCTTTGGGAGTCTTATCAAAGATGAGAAATACGTTGGAGGACACAATCCATTCGAAGAACAAGTTAGTTACCAACTTGTAATGTTCTTTCGACTGGATGTTCCTCCAACGTATTCCTCATCGCCCTCCCAGCCTACCCCTCTGTAGAATTTCCCATGCTGTTACAGCTTTCGTTCTCGCAAGGCTCACTACTGCTTGCCTAGGCTATCAGCCAACACGAACAGGAGGGAAAAACAGAACTGAGGTCAACGGCACCGCGTGTGCTACTTATACACTCGATGATGTCACCCTCAAAGGAAGCCTTCGAGGGACCCCGACTCGACGCACGGCGCCCTCTGCCGAGAATTTTTTTTCCGAAGCTGGACGTGATTATCAAAGGTGAGGAATACGTTGGAGGAACATCCAGTCGAAAGAACGTTACCAGTTGGTAAGTAACTTGTTCTTTCTTGACATACGGTTTGGACAGATATAACTTCACTTTAGCTATTATTCACACATAGGCCACAGTTACATAGAAAAGCCAACAAGTGGTCCTTTCTATTTGAATGTCAGTTTATTTGTCAAAAGTAAGTTTCTTTCTCCGAAATATGTCGCTTGGCTTCACTTTTTAAATGTGGTATTTTTCACATGCCTATCATTTCATTGTATATTTTCCCATGTGTACTGCTGCAGTTTTGTATCTGTCAAAAAGGTGACTTTTCCCAGTTTACACAAAGTCAGCATCTGCAGCACCACATGTTATTTCTTATTCATTGGGCATATCCATCAGTTTTAAGCTCTTGGGTAGATTCCCTATCACTTACGCACCTGTCCATTTTAGTGGAGTTGACTAAACCCATTTATTTCCATTTCACTAGGCCTTGTGTTGGAAATCACGGTTTTGTACTGGCTTTTATATTTCAATGCAACTCTGCATTAGCCAGCTTCACGCTCACAATAGGGTCCTAGCATGGCCTCTCCATCTCTGTCACTCTGGAGCTGTATTTTCACCCCATAGGACACGGCCAACCAGCAGTTAGCTTAAACACTGAATGCCCACAGAAGAGCTCTAAACCCTTTCTATGTCAGCAAGTGGCTGATGTGGAGGAACCAGTGTTAGACCGCAATGAGGTGACAACACTTCTTTATATCCAGTGGGAAGAGAAAACTTAGCCTGTGATGTGATCGCTGCAAAGCACACATTTTAAGCCCCAGAATAAAAATAGAGAACTTAATACATTGCTGTGTTAAAAGACTACAAGGGCACAGTTGCTGGGTGCCCCTGAGGCTTCAGGCCCCATTAATTTTAAAGGGTTCAAAGGGCCTGGCGCCTTCCCTGTTACCTGGACTCAACTTTCTAATTCATCCAATACAAATGGTGCAAATAGTTTGCTAATATCGTCCAGCAAAGGTATCAGTCGATAGTTCTGGGGACAGAAACAATCCTTTTTTTAAAAAACAAAAAATGGGATCCAGATAGCTCTGATGCCACGTTGCTGGAATAGTATTTTCGTAACATATTTGCCGGAACTGTGGTAAAAGCAGTTCCACCAGAATAGCGGATCTACCTTTAATATAACACAAGGGAGCCCATTGATTTTTCTCTCCAACATCTCTATGTCGAATTTACCTTTCCAGTTCGGTAATATCTCATAATCGAACTTTAGCTTTTCTACCAATTGCGATTAACCTGAAATTAAAGGCATTTAAAAGTATATCCGCATCACTCTTGTGCCCTCAGCCAGTAACTGGAAATGTTGTTATACCCGACCGATGCTGCCATGAAAGGAGTACAAGTTAGGCTTAAAATATGTAACAAATCTGTACAATTCAAAAGGAATCAGAAATTCCTCCGTCCAGTCGCATAAAACCATTCAAAGAACAGGTACAAAAATGATCAAAAGTGATGTCATGTTGCCAATCCTGTTCCGTGGTTGAGGTGAGGGGTGGGATGGGGCGGGCTGGAAGCTGGGACGGAAGTGACGTGGGACTGGAGGGGCAAGTTAGTGTACGGTTGGAAGAGGAAGGATAACAACGTGTTGAGCAGAAGTGGCTCTGTCTTTAATTACTGCGCAACTCCGGATAAGGTAGTCCCTCCCCTGAGCACACTACACTGGCCACGAAGGGGCACGCACAGGAAGCATGATCGAGCCCAGGCGTCTAGGCATGCACAGACTGCACAAGTCAGCGGGCAGAGAGATTCCCCGTGGCCACGGCGGGGAAGGCGTTGCTCCGCCCACATGAAACGGGCCAGTCGACTTTGGAAGGGACCCGGGTCCGCAACGGTGGTCATCCCACAAAGAGTGGTGAGTGGGACTAAAGGGGAGGAGACAGACGGTGCTCGTACCTAGTGGCGGCAATCTTCTGGAGTCTCTCTCTCCCCACTCAGCTACATGAAAAGATACAGTGCTTGTGCCATTGCAGGGGGCCGTGTAGGAAAATTGAAAGCATCCCAGCAGATTTAAATGGATAGTGCACACAAAAAGGAATTAGCCATGTCCTTGCAGGATATTCCCCAGGCCGTCAATCAGGACATTCAGGCAAGGGGTCCATATATACTTCCTGATTCATTAGCTGTATAGCTACCCTTAGCCTTTGATGTGTCGGAAACAAGCAACATGGGGCCTGGATGGGCCAAATGGATCAGGGATTTTGATCTTTACATGGGGGCAACAGGGCCTGTGGATGAAGAAAGACAAAAATGCTTACTCATATTGGCAGTGGGGCCTTCAACAAGAGATATCATTGACGAAATGCCTGCGACATTCATCAACTCAATTCAGGACTTGAAGGGTGCGTTGTCTTCCTAATTCACACGGCACACTAATGTGGACTATGAACAGCATTTATTTCATAGCACAAAGCAGGCAAAAGGTGAGACAATGGATGCCTACGTCATACGCCTACAAAACAAAATGAAGCACTGTGATTTTGCTAACTATTCAAACACGGAGGCTCTAGGTTCCCAAATCATTGCGGGCTGCGAATCCTAGACATTCAGAGGCAAACTACTTCAAAAGGCCCGAACCCTTGACGAAATTCTAACTCTGGCAAGGGCAGAACTGGCAGTGGACACACAGGTCGAGAGCTTCAACACAGCCACGCCTTCGGAGTCAATACACATACTACAAAACAACCATAGACAAGAAGAAACCTTCTGCTATCTGTGCAGGTATGAATATCCTCACGAGGGAACCTGCCCAGCGATAGGACAGAGATGACCCGCATGACGAAGGACATTTCAAGTCTGTGGCCCTCATTACGACCCAGGCGGTAAGCGGAAAACGATGCTGGTAAATGAATACCGGCATCGTTTTCCGCTAGGTCCGATTATGACCCGCGAAAGTGCAATTAGCGACATCGTAGTTTACGGTGCCGCTAACAGCACCAAGGTCGCGCGCGCGCGCGACCCACCATGCCGTAAATACCGGCATGGTGCAAAGCTACGCAGATCACAAACCAAGCGGACATGCCCCTAACACCATCGCCAAGGCCGTTAAGTACCTTACCGCCATGGTGCTAATTCCGCCATCGCGAACCAACCGTAAATGGCCATGTGCAGTGTTCCCAGCTGCCACAGGTGCACAGAATCAGCACAGGTGGAGGCAATACAGACTCTCCCAGTGCAAAAAGAGCACACCCCACCCCTACCAGCCCCATTCACACTCCACAATGATACCAATAGGACTAGCAATGTTGGGGCTGGAGGACCTGATAGCAATGCGAGTGCTACAACTGCAACAACAACAACAACAACAACAACAACAGGCTGCACAGAGGAGACGCAGGAGGAGAAGGAGGGCAAGGCAGGGCCAGCAAGCCCCACCAGCACAGCCAGTGGCACCACGCAGGCAGCCCCCAATCCCACGCATCAGAGCCAGTCCATTCAACCTCACCGCAGAGCAGATCCACACCCTGTACCGACTGGACCGGGACACCATCACCAACATTGTGCACATGATACACAACGACATTGTCAGCATGATAGAAACACCCACCGCCATCCCGCCCCTACTGAAGGTCGTGTCCATGCTCCACTTTCTGGCCACAGGCACCTACCAGCATACAGTGGGCCACTTGCATGGCATATCCCAACCATTATTCTCACGTACACTGATCCAAGTGCTCCATGCCCTCCTCAAGCACACAGACGACCACATCTCATTGCCGCGGTCTGCCCAGGAGATTGCCAACACCAAAGTGGGTTTCCATGCACTAGCTGGCATACCTGGTTGCATTGGTGCCATCGACTGCACCCATGTTGAATTGGTGGTCCCACATGCCATGGAGGTACCATACCGCAACCGTAAACTATTTCACTCAATCAACGTGCAAATGGTCTGCGACTCCAACAGGATCTTCACACATTGTTGTGCCCGATTCCCCGGATCAACCCATGATTCAATGGTCCTTCGGAACTCCACAATACCACGCTACATGGAGCGACATGCAGGCCCAAGATCCTGCCTACTCGGTGAGTCTAATGTCATGAGCATGGAAATGCAAAGTGTGTAGGTGATCGACGTACCAATGCATATTTCACCTGGCAGAAAGGGGGGGAATGATGCATATGTCACATGGCTGCGACTAGCAGTAGCTAGATCATACCCTGAGGCAGCACTCACGTCATCTGACAACTGTATACATGATGCCTGATCTAATCAGCCCTAACATGTGAATGAAAGTGTACCCCAACCATGACACAACCATCTGCAAGTGCATTGTACGGAATGTGACCACATTGACTCCAAAGGAACGCACCTACATGCACGTCACCAAACACCATCAACTGAAAGGCCTGTCCCCCATAACTGCGCACAAAGGAGGCACATGTCGGACAGGAACATCAATGCACCACTACACAGACAGCAAGACCCACAAACTGTCCCCATTGACACCAGTATTGTTCCCTGGGGTCATAATGAGCCAGACAGCAATGTTGCAATCATGTGAGCTTTGACCTCACAGGACACGTGCCAGGTCACATAAAGTAACGGCCTGAACGGACACAGTAGATGGGCACTCACAAGGCAATTGTCCCCCCTGCATTGTGTCTTGGCATGCAAAACAGTACATGAGAGCCATGAACATATACCGGTTGCATAGTGTGAATCCATTAGCACAACTAAATTTGGTGCAAAGTAACAGTTGGATGCAAGGCATGGTGGCGCGTCATGTTCAGAAAGCAATCTCATTCCTGACACATACATTGTTGCCCATTTACAGATGATGCAGGCTATCCCCTGAAGAGGTGGCTCCTTACACCAGTCCGGAACCCACAGAACCAGCATGAGGAGGACTTCAACTGTGCCCATGCACGTACCCGTGTGGTGATAGAGCAGGCCTTTGGCCTACTGAAGGCACGTTTCCGCTGCCTCAGCAGGTCTGGCGGGGCACTCCTGTACCGCCATGAGAAGGTTGCGAAGATCGTCATGGCATGTGTCATGCTACACAATATATGCGTCAGACGTAACGTGCCTCTGCCCCCTGACGCAGAACTGCAACCACCTGATGATAAGGATGATGAGGGTGGGGATGGGGCAGCACCTCAAGGAGGCAGCGATGCACAGGAGGGGCATGAAATGCGTCAGAATCTCATTGACCAATACTTCTAGCACACACAGCGTGTGCGTGTGACATGTGGACGGCACTTGGGGCACTGTGTGTGTCTGGTATATGCACACTGTAGACTGTACAACAATAAAGCACACATACACAATGAGCAATGTCCACACATTTGGTTTGTGATAAACGAAAAAGTGTATTGTGCTTCTGAAAAGTTATGACACACCCAATCCCCCCTCCCCCTCCACCCTGAACACCCCAACACACCCAATCCCCCCTCCCCCCTGAACACCCCAACACACCCAATCCCCCCTCCCCCCTGAACACCCCAACACACCCAATCCCCCCTCCCCCTCCCCCCAGAAATCCCTGCAAAGGAGTGCCAGTGCCCGTGGTGAAGTGGGTAATGTTTCAGTGGTCCACTGGGCGGGCACTATTGCCAGCCCCCTGTCCCGGAACCTGGGGCCCCCCTGCCTGTACTCCTCCGGGTCCTGGATGACCTGCGGACGGGGCTGGATGGGGCCGAACTTGCAGCTGAGGAGGTACCGGCCTGCTCGGTACGCCGTGTGTCCATGATTGTCCGTATCAGTTCACTAATCATATTCCGCACTGCGGCTAGTTCTGTGCATATGTTCGTGCTTGCTGATTGGATGGCTGCCTTGATGCTCTCAGCACACCTCTCCATGCCTGAACTGGCACCTCCACAATCAGCAACATGCTGCGTTAGGATTGACGCCAGTTGTTCTTGCCTCGCTGATATTTGGTCCAGCACCTGGCTGAAATCAGGCACAATGGAGGTTGCAATTGCAGGCCCAATAGGACTACTCCCCTCTTCCACTACTCCCACTGGGCTTGGAGTGGCTGGCCATGAACCTCCAGGGGATTGCCCCTGTGTGTCCTGTCCATGCAGGCTACATGGGGACAGGTTTGGGGAGGTAAGTTGGGTGTTTGGGGGACCTTCCATGTCATCATCCACATTCGCCACATCGCTGTCAGAACAGGCTGCGATGGCTGCAGTCTCCCCGACTGTACTGCTCCCCGCAGACACAATCCCCTCAGTGGGCAGCAGTGGTTGTGGGTCTGCCGTGGGTGCCATCATGTCCCTTTCCTCGGGGGGAATTGCTGCCCTGGGCTGTTCGGCAACAGGAATTTTGGCCTGCTGTGGGTTGGCCATGGGTCCAGCAGAGGTGGATGGTTGGTGGCCTCTTCCCTCTGTCCTGGTCTTCTTGGCTGGGGTGGTGCCACTCTCGTCCCTGCCGGTGTCCGAGTGTGAGCCTGTGGTGGAGCAGAGGAGGGAAAGTGTTATTGATGGTTCAGCGGACATTGAGCAGGCATTGTGATGAGTGCCATGGTTTAGATGGATAGATGGTGGACTTTGTAGGCCGTGACATACAGGTTGTCTCCCTTTTGGGTGGGTTGAGCATGCAGGAATGTGTGTGCCTGCTGTAGAGTGTACATGCTGCATGTGTGCAGGGGGTGGGTCTTCTGCTGATGTGATGCGTTTGCCATATGGGGCGACATTGTGATTCCCATGTAAGTGTGATTCAGGGTGTTTTGCAAGGCTGAATTGGAGGCACCTACCTGTGTCTCCTGATGTCGGGGCTCCTCTCTCCATTCCGCCGACCCCCTCAATGCACTCTATGCTGATCAATGAGGCACATGTCTCCTCCCATGGCTGCATCTTCAGTGGGGAGTCTGCTCCACCACCAGTTGCCAGTCCCAGGTTGCGGTTTCCTGACAGTATGCCCCTTACTCGGAGCCGGAGGTCATCCCACCTTTTGTGGCACTGTCTGGCGGTGCGTGGGGTGGTACCTACGGCACTGACGCGTTGTGCCACGAGTTCCCATACTGCTTTTTTCCGGGCTATGGCTGGTCTCGTCATCTCTGATGAGAAGACGATGTCTGCCTTCTCCTGCAGCGTGTCTGCCAGCATAGTTAGTTCTTCGCGACTGAAGCGGTCCTGCCGCTGCCTGTCGCAGGCTTTTTTAACAACTTTTGGCATGGTTAGGTGAGGAAATGGGTGGGTAATGGGATTCACAGGGTTTCAGGGTCGAATGTAGTGTGGTTGGGTAGGATGGCAATGGATTGTGTTTTTAAAGATGGCCGCTGTGCTCTTTCCCGTTCCGCCGCGATGACGCTACTTCCGGTTCCGCTTATTTGGGGTGCCCGCTTATTTGGGGTGCCCGCTAATTACGGGGCCCGCTGATTACGGGACCCGCTGATTACGGTCGGCGCAATGATGGGTGGCGGTAGGTCACCCAACGCGGCGTTCGATGCCGGTAAGGGCTGTTTACGCCATGGCGTAGTTTACATTACCACCATGGCGTAATGCTCGTGCGCGATGGCTCGGAATATGGCGCTCTTTACGCCATCGGTCCATGGCGTAAACGATGATTACGCCATGGCGGTAATGTAGCATACTTACCGCCAGGGTCGTAATGAGGGCCTGTATGTCTCATAGCAAGACAAAAAGGTTGAGACAGAGGGAGAGAGTCCACGACTCGCTACAGGCCCAGGCCCTTCCTCACGGCAACACAAGCGTCTAAGGCAGACACCCACTCTTAGTACAGACCAAGGGAGATGGAACCAAGGGAGCTGGAATCGGGGGATGACAAAAACAAGAAGGAGAGAAGAAGGTACGTCACACGCACACGGCCAGACAGAAGATCAAGATGTCACACGCGCTATCTGGTAGAACACTCCCTGTCAGATGCAGACATTGGTTCATCAGAGGGTGAGCACAGGAAAAAGGGTTATGTGTATGCTTTGGGCAATCCCGCAGCAACAGAACACAGCCTGACACTGCTCATGGGGCTCAATGAGAGACCAACAAAATTCCTGATAGACACTGGTGCCACAGTGAACGTGATAAGTGAACAAGTATACAATGAGTTACAGTGCCCCCCAAAACTTAAACCAGCGACCGTAGACATATACCCATACGGGGCAACATTTCCTCTGAAGTGTTTGGGACAATTCGAAGGCACATGCCGATACAAGTCACAGGAAAAGAAAGTACTCAACATGTGCTTGCTACTGAGAGTGAAAGCTGACGCACAATCTGCTTCAAGACAGCCATAGACATGAGTTTGATACATGTGCTATAAAAGCTAATGGTGCATAAATACATCGACCCCGTAAACATGATCAAGGAACTGCACCCGACCCCATTGAAGGGAATAGGAAAATTGTGCATCAAACTACACATTGATGAAGACATCCTGCCGGTAGCACAACACTATAGAGGCATACCAGTCAATATTCAACGGTAAGTAGAGGAGGAACTGTACAAACTACTTGAGCAGCACATAATCGAACCAGCCACGGGACCCACTACATGGGTATCGCCCATTGTCCCTGTACCGAATAAAGGCTCATATGCCATACGCTTGAGTGTAGATATGAGAAGTCCCAACCAGGCCATTAAAAGAGTGAGGCACATGGCACAGCGTATCACGGACATGATACATCTACTAAACGGAGCTACGGTTTTCTCTAAACTAGGCCTACAGCAGCCCACCACGTCATCCCAGTGATGGACTGCATTTTCACCGCATATGGCATACCCAGAAGGGTCAAAACAGACAACGGGCACCCGTTCACTGGCCAGGACTTTGCACTGTTCAGTGAGTACATGGGTTTTCATCATCAGAAGGTCACGCCACTCTGGCCACAGGTGAACGGCATAATTGAACACTCCATGTCAAACCTCAAACGAGCACTGCAAGTGACCCGACTTATGGGGCAGCCCTACGAACAGGTCCTTCACCAACTGCTACGAGATTATCGGAGCGCACCACATAGCTCCACAGGAAAAAGTCCAGCCGAAGTAATGTTTCGGAGAGACATTCTCACCCGACTACCCCAGCACGGACCCTAAGCTAGATAGCGGCCTGGAGATGCAGAACTGCGTGACCACAACTGAAATGCCAAGCAAAGAATGAAGGAGTAGGCAGACGTGCAAAGAAAAGCTCGGGACTCCAAGCTCGAGGTAGGTGACTGTGAAACAACCACAGACTCACAAACACACCTCAGTGTTCAAGAACAAACCCTTGGTCATTACTGCAAAAAAGGGCTTGATGATTACGGCCCAGAGCGACCATGGACCCACCACCCGAAACTCCTAGCACTTCAAGAAGTTCCCACTAATCAGGCCTAGGAGGCTAGGTGAACGAGAAGATGTGACTGATGACGATCTCACGGATGAGTCCTACCAAGGAGATCGAGAAGACTGGGACGCATCTGGCATCGAGGATCAGCGTGAGTCAGAAGGAAGGTGTTCGATGGGGGCAGAGAACTCTAGACCTCAAAGGGCTAGCAATAAGCCCTGATGACTTATTGAAGAGATGGGTTGAGCGGCTTCATCCCAAGTTCATGTTGGATCCCCGTTGGGGTAACTGTTTAATTTGGGGGGGAATGTCACGTTGACAATCCTGTTCCGGAGTTGAGGGGCGGGATGGAGAAGGCGGGAGGATGGGAGGGATGGGGCGTGGATCAAGAAGGGCAGTTAGAGTATGGTTGGAAGAGGAAGAAAAAGACGTGTTGAGTGGAAGTAGCTCTGCCTTTAATTACTGCGTGGCGCGCAGCTCCGGGTAAGGCAGTCCCTCGCTGGAGCACATTACAAGTATTACTTTTTGATTGTCTCAAATCCCAAAACCTCAATCTTCACTCGAAACCCCGTCATCCCAGGGCTGCTGCTTTTTACAGCTCGTGAGACTCGTGCACACATTACATGTTTAAACAGAGGAGCAGTCGGCTGGCACCATGTCCCCTGTCGGCCGTAGCTAATTGTAAGACTGTGGTGACTAGACCAGCAGCGAAAGAAAATAAAGAAAAGAAGCAAGAGGCAGATGAGAAGCCCGACGCGAGCTTGAACCTCTGCTACGGCTTCGCTACCGGTGTCGTCAGCAGCGTCTGCCACATGGTGGAGCTCTACTATTGTTGCTGTCATTGCTGATACGGACTTTTAAGAGAGTGGGGGTTGAGGGAGTATGTTTCCATTCATTTGTAAATGACCAGCTATGCTGTATGTTTAACTTACAACAAAAGTGCCCACGGTCCTTATTCTACTTGCATGCAACTGTATTTTTCCTCCCAACGTCCCCGTGTAAGAAGGAGAATTGTTTGCATTAAATGTTGTATAAGCATATATTCAGGTAAGTGCTTTTGTTCACAGCGTGGTCAGAGAGTGTGGGCCCAACTTCCCTGCCAGCCCCTTTTCAAAATTCTCCAGAGCTCCCAATCCATTTTCCATAGTCCATAATAGCTGCTCTGGTTATTTGCCCAGGCCCCCTTTGCGTTCAGCAAGCAGACCTAGTATTCGAGTAGTCATGTTGTTTTCTTTCGTTTTGGCTGGCAATCATTAATTTGCATGTGGGCTTCCACTGTTCTGACCCAGGCCGCCACAGCTGAGGGTCTACGGTCGGATTAGGGCCCCCAAAAAGCACTTTCGTAATTAATGCTTCGAAAATGTTTTTGGTGAAGTTATTCGTCCCAGGCGCTGACAAGTGTACAGCGCTTGAAAAATATCTGTATTGTTGAGGTTTATGTTGTACTGCCTAATGAAATTCAAACCCCGTCCTCTACAACATATAGCTAGGTAAGTGGTTAGCATTCTCGTGGATAGTGAGAAAGCCACATGCCAGCGCTATCTCGGTAACAGTTCTGACATAAATATTTCTGTGTGTTTCCTGAGCGATGCTCACTAGAGATGTCCCTATATCCTCAATCATTTGTTTCCTGCCTGGTCTGGCCAGGTCGTTCACCCCTAGGTGTATTACCAGGAACTCAGGGGGGTCTCTACAACCAATGAACTCTCTCTCTCGTGGATGTCATCCCAGCGCATGCCTGGTGTGTCCCACCAGAGTATGGTTGTGTTATGAAAACGTCTGCGCTGGTGTGTTTCCTAGCCATGCGCCTGCTCTTGACACAAAAGAAGGGTCCCGCTATCCACTCTACCTTGGTGTTGCGGCCTGTCGAGAGAAAATACTGTGTTATAGTTTTTCTTGTCGGATGTATCTTTTGCATAACCCCGACTCCCAATTCTTTTAATCTACTTGGTTCCTAGTCAGCCCAACCATGCATCTATGGCTGCCCCTATGCGAAAAGAGTGTGTCATAAACTCAGTGGGGTCTCAACCAGCTGTCCTGATCATTTTCTATATTAGCTCCCTCCCCACCAATCAGGTGGCTAGGAATGTGGGCCGAAACCGCGACCTCAGCTTGCGTTCCATGCCGCCTGACGGCCGGTTCCACTGCCACCATCTTCCCCACACCCTCGGTCCTCCCTCCCCCCACCTTCCCACCCCCACTTACCTTATTTCTGCAGCGGCGAGTGCCGCCACCGCAGCCGCTCCTTCTCGGCTCCTGCAGGTCATCATGAAAAGGGAAGAGGGGCTCAGTAGGAAGCCCCTCCTCCCCTTTCCATTGCAGCGATCTTGGGAAAGTGCTTTCCTTTGGTCAACAGGATGCGCACGGCCGAACACAGGAAAATACTTTTTTTTAGCACCCCAGATTAACGCTTTTGCAACCCGGGGAGCTAATAGCCTTAATCCCCTGTTCCAAGTGCTGGAACGGGGGTAATGGCCCTGGGCCATCGTTATCCGCCCTTGCTTCGGTAGGGCTGATAACTTGCTGCTGCCGGGCCGTTATTCCCGCTCCAGCTCTTGGAACAGGGGATTAACACCATGAAATAGCTTGGAACTGGAATCTGCCCGAGCCATCTTTTTGTATTAGGAGTGGTTTGCCAGTGGAGGGCCGTAGGAGGAGGAACGCTTTTGTGGTGCCTAACCGACAGGGGGTTGGGGGGGGGGGTCATCTATAAATCTACAATTCCCAATCTGATCTGTCTTTGATTTCCTAAACAAAATAGTCACATTTTCTCTGCTTATGCTGACATCTGACCTGGCCAATACATCTTTTGAAGCTGTGTTACTGGCAATCAGCTCACTTATTCTGAAAGCCCCAAAATGAGCTAGTTGTAACGCTCACCTGGCTCCCACGGAAGCGCTGACCTGGTCTGGATTGCTGTGACCTCTTCAAGCATGATGCGCAGGATTTGAAACACCGACTGAACTGGACCCCCAAATCTGGCTTGTCTGGCCCATAGAAAAATCTTTCTGTAGGTGGAGAAAGGGGATTAACTGACTGCAGAGTATTGTGATTGCTTCCCACCACCCCTTTGCTCTTCTCTGACCACCTCCGAAATCCCCAATCAAGGCTCACCTTAATGTTTGAATGGATGAGTTCTCCATCCTGCTTCTGGTGCAGGGGCGTGTATTTGACCAGTTACTTCACTGGTTTCGGAGGGCGAAATGCCGTAAGTATGCAGTTTAAAAAGTTCCAGAGTAGAGTCTTCTCTTTGTTTGCTTTTCTTAACCTGCGATCTGTCCTTATTTTCAGGTGCAGAGTGGAAGTGATGCTTCGAGGGATATTGCCGGAGATAAACACAGGTGAGTTCGTGATAAAATGATCCCTTTAAATGTCTTTGAATCCCTCTAGTAATGTCTTTCTTTTTTCCCGTTAGGGGCCGGGGTGCGGTACCAGGCCAAGAAGTGGCGCCGACCCGAAATGAGGAGTGGTTCCGTCAAATATGGCCAGGTAAGTCTTGTGACGGAAAATCAGACTTTCCTCATTTGTTCCTCCTGCTCACCTTTTGTCTCTTCTTCTCCCCTGCAGGTGCATAGATGTGGCGGAATGCCCAGAAGGTCGCGGTGGATAGTGAAGAGCCCACGAGGCAGGTGAGTGATGTGCGGCGCTGCAACAAGTAGCGCAATGCTTTTAAAGAATGTCTATCTTCAGGATCGCTGGCGTGATGGTTCCGGGCACAGGTAGGAAGTTAGAGTAAGTTCTTGGTTTTCATCTTTTCTCTTCCCTTCCTTCCTTTCAGGTATCCCAAGATCGAGGCGGGCGTGGCTGGAGGCAAGATGCAGGAGCAGGCACGGTGAGCGTTCAGCTGCTAGATGCAGAGCAACGCGAAGCACGTGTGGCAGTCCGGGCGTGGTTTAAATAGCCTTGGAAGAAGTTCCAGGTAAGTATTCTTCCACGGTCCCCACCCAAGTAAAATAGTTCCTTTGATAAAATAGTCCCTCCTAAGCCTCATTTGGCTTGAGGCTTCATGCAGCATGGTCTGCGTCAGGTAAGTGCACCAAACACCCTCTTTTATGAGCCTGGCTGATGATGTCATGATGCCAAAGGTGCCAGGACAAAGTCCAGAGAGCCCCTATTAGGGGCTGCTGGGCTTTTACCCGAGGGCATGATGCCTGCTCCCGGGGGTGCTGGGCCTGTCCTGGTGCTCCGGGGGTAGGCATCATGACAGCACCCGCCCCCCCCCCCCAAGGCCCCTCCCAAGGTCGTTCCCTCTGGCGGTTTCGGTTTGTTTGGGAAATCCCGATGGAACTTTTTTACCAGCCGAGGTGCATGTACGTGGTCGCTGGGTTCCCAAGACCTTTCCTGAGGCCCGTACCCTTTCCAATCAATTAGATAGAAAAGTTTTGATTTTGAAATTTTAGAATCCAAAATGTTCTTCTCCTCGAATTCAGGCTCCCCATCTATCTGAATTGGTTCTGGTGGCTTTTTAGTTAATCTGGTTCCTGGTTGCACTGGTTTCAAAAGTGACACATGAAAAACGGGATGAATCTGCATGTTAGCTGGCAGATCGAGCTTGACTGCCACTGGATTAATGATAGCTTTGATCAAATAAGGGCCCAAATACCTTGGATTAAAAGTTCGAGGTCCCTTGAGCAATAAATGTTTGGTAGCCAACCATACTTGGTCTCCTATTTGGTAAGAAGACGCCTCCTTCCGATGCAGATCTGCATTTTTCTTGTATCTCTCTTTCGCTTGTTGCAAATGGACAGTTGCATTCTTGAATGCTTGATTTATAGTGGAATGCAAATGGTCTACTGCCGGCATTTCAAGGCTCAGAGGAGAGTCCACGTCTGAAGTACGAGGGTGATGTCCATATAGGGTGTAAAAGGGGCTTTGTCCAGTTCCAGAGTGCACCGAGTTATTGTATGCATATTCGGCCACCCATAACAAATCCTTCCAATTACCCTCCGATTGGTGCAACATACACCGTAGGTATTGTTCAAGGGTCTGGTTCGTTCTCTCCATCTGACCATCGGTCTGTGGGTGATGGCTGGTTGAGAGTCTCACGTCGATTTGTGCCAGTTGACAACACCTTTTCCAAAAATGTGAAATAAACTGGCTTCCCCGGTCGGAGACTAATATGGACGGGAATCCATGCAATCGGATGATATTTTCGAGGAATTCCTTAGCAAGGACAGAAGCTGTAGGTAATCCTTTCAACGGAATAAAATGAGCCATTTTAGAAAATAGATCCACCACAACCAGAATAGTATTGTATCCATTACAAGGGGGCAGGTCCGTGATAAAATCTAGTGACAAGGTGTGCCTAGGCGCTGGTGGAATGTCTAAAGGCTGAAGAAGACCGGCGGGTTTTGTCTTTTGGCCTTTGTTTTGGGCGCAAACTCCACAGGACATCACGAAAGATTTAATATCCTTTCGCCAGGAAGGCCACCAGAATTGCCGTTTAAATTTTTCCTCAGTTTTGGCAATGCCAGGATGTCCTTCCATTAGGGTATCATGATGACGGGAAATAACCAGTTCTTGTAATTCCTTTTCTGGCTGAAATAAGCGTCCTTGTAAGTAAGGTAGGCCATCGTTGACCGAAAAGTAAGACCCCCTTTGGATCCAATCCTGCAAGGCGGTAGAGTCCAGGAGTTGTTTTACTCGTGCTCGAATGTCTTCAAAGGTTTGTAAGGAGGTTAATCCCAAAATTCTTTGTTTGGGAATGATCGGCACAGGTTCTGAATTAGTGTCTATTTCTCCCATTCCTATTCTAGATAGTGCGTCTGCTTTGCCATTCATACAGCCGGGACGGTAAGTGATTACGAAATCAAACTCAGCAAAGAACAAAGCCCATCAGAGCTGACGTGATGATTGAGCCTTGGCAGCCTTTAAATATTGTAAATTTCGGTGATCAGTGATCATGGTGATGGTGTGCCTGGCGCCAAGAAGATAATGCCGCCAAGCCTTAAAGGCGGACTTAATGGCTAATAATTCCTTATCGGTAATTGCATAATTTACCTCAGGCGGTGAGAACTTTCTGGACCAAAATGCTACAGGATGCAGTTGGTTGGTTTCAGGGGTCTCTCTGAGACAGGACAGCTCCCATGGCTAAAGTGGACGCGTCAGTTTCACTATGTATGGGAGATCGGGACGCGGGTGCTTCAAAATAGGTGCAGACGTGAATTTAGCTTTCAATTCCTGAAAGGCCTGTCGGCTTCCTTGGTCCATTCGAAACGTTTATTTTTCCGCAAAAGTGCAGTGATGGGTTGTACTACACGTGAAAATTCCGTAATAAATCTGCGATAAAAATTGGCAAAACCAAGCATGCTTTGGACCCCTTTTACCGAGCTAGGAGATGGCCATTTGAGGATGGCCTCCACTTTCCATGAGTCCATTCTAACCCCATTAGGTGTCAGGATGAATCCAAGAAACTCCACCTCGGTGGTATGGAAAACACACTTTTCCAGCTTAGCAAACAGTTTGTGCTGGCGCAATTTCTCAAAGACGGCCCGGACATGCTTTCTGTGATCAGATTCCGAAGAGGAGTACACAAGAATGTCATCGATATATACGACAACACAAACATCGATAAGTTCCCGATGGACATCGTTCATGAAGAATTTGAAGGCAGCAGGCGCGTTGCACAACCCAAAAGGCATCACCATGGTATTCGAATAAACCATATTTTGTACGGAAGGCCGTTTTCCATTCGTCGCCTTCTTTTACTCGCACCAGATGATAAGCCCTCCGGAGATCTAACTTGGTGTATACGCAAGCGTCCTTCACCTGGTCAAGGAGTTCAGGGATCAAAGGCATCCAGATAGAACCAGATAACGGTTTTTAACCGTTATCTGGTTCAATGCGTGGTAGTCGATACAAGTTCTAAGGTCGCCTTCTTTTTTGGGCACGAAGAACAAAGCCGAGGATGCCGGGGACTTTGACGGGCGAATGAAACCATTGGCTAGGTATTGATCTAAATATTGTCTCAAATGCCGGTTCTCAGGTTCAGTAAGTGCATAAAGCCTGCTACAAGGGGGTTGTGCACCGGGCACCAGATCAATTTGGCAATCGTATGATCTGTGGGGGGGTAACGTGATGGCCTGTTCCTTTTGGAAGACGTCCTGAAAGTCTTGGTATTCCGGAGGTAGTTGCATGGAGACAGAGGGTACAGATGCTAGACTAATCTTCAGATTTTCTGGGTAGCAGGTTTGTGCACAATCCGGGAAGGTTATTCTCTTTGCTAGCCAATCAATTTGAGGATTATGTGTCTCTAACCAAGGAATTCCAAGAATAACCTGAAACTGTGGGGCCTTGATTACGTCAAACACAGCTGCCTCCCGATGGCCGTCCGAACCAATAAGAGTAACCTCAGTAGTGGAATGTGTTACCGGTCCTGAGGCAATTTCAGTTCCATCGACTGTGGTGATGCATCTTTGCTGGTTTTTGGATGCAGAGGGAGGTTAATCCCAGAGACCAATTCACGATCCACATAGTTTCCTATAGCCCCACTATCGATGTATGCCTTTATTGCATGCAACCGCTTAGGCTGTTCCGGATCTACGAGAACCATTGGCACAATGAAATGCGAGGTCTGAGAGTTAGTTTTCAAACTCGACAAGCGGACTCCTACGCTTGTCGGGCGGAGTCGTTTCCCGAAACAGAGTCTTCATGGTTTTTATCAGCGGCTCCTACCACCTTCTTGGGCGGTTTTGTCGGGCAATCTCGTAGAAAGTGTCCAGAGTTCCCGCAATAAAGACATCATTTTAACTGCCGCCTCCTTTCACGTTCCTTTTGGGTTAAAGGTCCTCTAACCCCTCCAATTTGCATAGGCTCGGAGACATCGGCACCCTTGGGAGTGACGTGGGTCTTGACCAACACCCGGGTTTCAAACTTGGACCGATCCGATTTTCGGTTTTGGAGCCTGTGATCCAATTGGACCACTAATTCTATACATTCTGTGCATTCTTGGGGCGGATTTACAACTTGGGCCAAGACATCTTTAAGTTCTCCGCGTAGACCCCGATAGAATAATGTGATTCTTTTAACCTCTGGCCACCCAGTTTCCACGATTAGTCTGTTAAAGGTTGCTATGTAGGAGAGGAGGTCTTGGTTGCCCTGTCGCAGCGATAGAAGTTCATCATCCAGAGCTTGTCCCTGAGAATGTCGAGCAAATAATCTCTCCATGCTTGCTTGAAATCCTTGGAAATCCCGGAGGATTGGGTCATCTTGAGTAACCAGTGATACTGACCAATCGGCAGCACAGCCGCTAAGGTATGACAACACAAAAGCTACCTTGGTCTGGTCATTAGGGAAGTCCCCAGGTCTGCATAGGAAGTGCAAACGACATTGATTCATGAATACGGCGAACCGTTTGGGGTCTCCAGCAAAGCGTTCAGGTGGGGCCAGCGGCATATTTCCAGGTAGATTGATTTGCACAGGGTTACTAGAAGCCACAGGAACAGAATTCCCCCCGGAACCAGGTAGAGGGGTTTGCCCAGCTTGACCTTGCAATACGTGCCTAGCCAGGTCATCAGTTCGTTCCTTAGATACGATTATTTCCCTCCTGAGGGCATTAGTCTCTTGACGAGTGGCATGTACTTCGGCCCGTAATTCCCCCAGTAACTGCGCCAACATATCAGTTTCAGAAGTTTCCATAGCGCCTGGGTGGGAATTTGTAGGAAGGCTTCGCGTTCTGCAACGCTCACCTGGCTCCCACGGAAGCGCTGACCTTGTCTGGATTGCTGTGACCTCCTCAAGCGTGATGCACAGGATTCGAAACACCGACTGAACTGGACCCCCAAATCTGGCTTGTCTGGCCCGTAGAAAAATCTTTCTGTAGGTGGAGAAAGGGGATTAACGGACTGCAGAGTATTGTGATTGCTTCCCACCTCCCCTTTGCTCTTCTCTGACCACCTCCGAAATCCCCAATCAAGGCTCACCTTAATGTTTGAATGGATGAGCTCTCTATCCTGCTTCTGGTGCAGGGGCGCGTATTTGACCAGTTACTTCACTGGTTTCGGAGGGCGAAATGCCGTAAGTATGCAGTTTAAAAAGTTCCAGAGTAGAGTCTTCTCTTTGTTTGCTTTTCTTAACATGCGATCTGTCCTTATTTTCAGGTGCAGAGTGGAAGTGATGCTTCGAGGGATATTGCCGGAGATAAACTCAGGTGAGTTTGTGATAAAATGATCCCTTTAAATGTCTTTGAATCCCTCTAGTAATGTCTTTCTTTTTTCCCCTTAGGGGCCGGGGTGCGGTACCAGGCCAAGAAGTGGCGCCGGCCCGAAATGAGGAGTGGTTCCGTCAAATATGTCCAGGTAAGTCTTGTGACGGAAAATCAGGCTTTCCTCATTTGTTCCTCCTGCTCACCTTTTGTATCTTCTTCTCCCCTGCAGGTGCAGAGATGTGGCGGAATGCCCAGAAGGTCGTGGTGGATAGTGAAGAGCCCACGAGGCAGGTGAGTGATGCGCGGCGCTGCAACAAGTAGCGCAATGCTTTTAAAGAATGTCTATCTTCAGGATCGCTGGCGTGATGGTTCCGGACACAGGTAGGAAGTTAGAGTAAGTTCTTGGTTTTCACCTTTTCTCTTCCCTTCCTTCCTTTCAGGTATCCCAAGATCGAGGCGGGCTTGTCTGGAGGCAAGATGCAGGAGCAGGCACGGTGAGCGTTCAGCTGCTAGATACAGAGCAACGCGAAGCACGTGTGGCAGTCCGGGCGTGGTTTAAATAGCCTTGGAAGAAGTTCCAGGTAAGTATTCTTCCACGGTCCCCACCCAAGTAAAATAGTTCCTTTGATAAAATAGTCCCTCCTAAGCCTCATTTGACTTGAGGCTTCATGCAGCATGGTCTGCGTCAGGTAAGTGCACCAAACACCCTCTTTTATGAGCCTGGCGCCTATGGCGCCAGGACTGATGTCCAACATGAGCCCAGCGCCAAAGGCGCCAGGACAAAATCCAAAGAGCCCCTATTAGGGGCCGCTGGGCTTTTACCCAAGGGTATGATGCCTGCTCCCGGGGGTACTGGGCCTGTCCTGGTGCTCCAGGGGTAGGCATCATGACACTAGTGTAAAGGCAGCTTTAAATAAAGCTGTTTCATAAGCATTGTTGCAGATTATTTCTAATATGTCCAATAACTTTGTTAATTTCCTGAAGTTCAGCGGGCGCCTCTTGTCCGGTTTCGCCTTCTCTAACCTGGCCCATCCTTTTAGGGCGCACTTTATCAATGCTGTGTGTTTGGGGTCTAGCCTTCCTGCGAGCTTTGTATAACATTAAATTGCTGTGAGGTGTGACAGTCCAGGATTTTCTCTTGTTCTGTAAAAATGCCCATTGTAGAACATTCTTAACATCTTGTTTGTTTGTTTATTTCCTCAGCTCTTTCAAACTTTATTGTGTTTTTTTACGGTTTCCAGGCATCTGTGGTATTGTTTAGTTGTTTAGGGCACCAGGGCTTTTTTTGCCAAATGCATCATTAATGATGTATGTATTGGGGTTTTCACATTTCTCTTCCATGTCACATGTTATTCTGTTTGTTGTTGGTTCAGAGGAATGGTCTTCTATTCTGCCAATCCTTTCCCATGCAGGACATATTTTGTTTCTGTGCTCTTTACATGGCCATGGCCATGACAATATATTCACTAAGCCCCTCTTCGACGATCTGGACAATCTGGTGATCACCTACACTAATTACGCAGATGATACTCAAATTCTCCTCCCACTTTCGGGGGATTACGCTGAGGATTTGGCCTTGGTGAATAGAGTGTATCTCATCATCCAGGCATGGATGGCGACCCAAGGTCTATGCCTGAACGATGACAAGACTGAGCTCATCATCCTGGGTACCCACACTAACCTCAAGAAACTAGGCCAAGATTACTCATCCTTCATAATCGTTGGTAACCTTATTAAAGTGGCCAAGGAGGTAAAGACCCTTCGTTTTTACCTCTATTCCACAATTTCCTTCACTAAACAAGTGAACTCAATGGCCTTTGCCACTGCTCATACCTGTAAGCTCATTAGAACCAGCAAACCCTTCATCTCCTCCGACAACTGTACCATTTTGACCAGAGCCCTCATACTCTCTAGGCTAGATTATTGCAACGCCCTCTACATTGGTGCCAACAAATCGATTATCCAGAGGATAGAAATCCTCAAAAATAATGCCCTAAGAGCAGCCCTCGGTGTGGCCAGAAGTGCACAGAGATCAGACGCTAAAACAATTGGCTCTCAACTCACAATAAAAATTCAACTAAAAACTGCATCTCTTACACACAAAGCACTGAACAACGCTGCCCCTAGTTATCTCACGGACAGATTCCACAGGAGAACTTCATCCAGACCTGTGAGACAAATCAATTCCAATTGCCTCGCCATCCCTCGATTTAGGCTTGCAAAGGCTGGGGGCTGTAGCTTCCCCGTTAAAGCGGCCCAACTGTGGAACTCCCTGCCACCCCCTATATGAGAAGATCAAACCTTTCCAAACTTTAGACTTAGATACATCAACTTGCTCAAGTCTACCAACCTATAAGACCCGACTAGCTAGTTTAACACTGGTTACTGTATCTGTATATTATGTATGTTCGCCTCAGTGTATTTATTGACATGTACCTATAACACTGCTGTTTATATCGTGGAACTGTAACCTAAGCTTCACATATCCTGCAACTGTTGCGCCCTGATACCTTCGGGTCTGGTGCGCATTATAAATGAATAAACAAACAAACAAACAAACAAATTTCCCATATTTCCTCTAGTGTAGGTGTCATGTTCAGCTGTGCCCTTGGGCTTAGTGTGCTGGATGTTGTCCACTGCGAACGAGACAAAGCATCAGACAGGTGATTTTTTTATTTCTGCAACATGTCTTGCTCTTAATTCTATGTTATGTTTTAATGTGCTTTTAGTTGTCACCCTTAAAAGCCTCAGCACTAGATGACATGCTGTGCTGCCTTTGTTGATTGACTGGACCACTGCTAAATTGTCTTACCAAATGTTCACATATTTATTGGCCACCTTATCACCCCATATGCAAAGTGCCATCCATATGGGGAATGCTTCTAACAGGGTAATGTTCTTTGTCCATCCTCTTGCATGCCACTCTGACGGCCATATGCCTGCATTCTATTTGGTTTCTAGGATGGTGCCATAACCTATGCTGCCTGCTGCATCAGTGAACTGTACTCTCATCTTTTTTGTTCAGTGGTGTTCTCCATATGACACTGCCATTAAAATGAGTGAGGAATTCTTCCCATACTATCAGGTCTTCCCAGACCTCCTTCCCTATTTGTGCGCGGTGGTGCTTCTTAGTTCACCCTTTCCATTTGAGCTCTATGCTTCTCTGAAATACTTTGCCTTGGGGAATGACTCGGATTGCAAAGTTTAATTTGCCCGCTAGGGATGTGATAGTATGTGATGGCCGGACTGTTTTTTCATGTGCAAGTGGAATGCTCCCATTTACTGTTAGTTTTGCAAATGTTTTTAATGATATTTCGCACAGTTCTGAATCCTCTGGCCCAGTGAATAAGATATGATCTGATTTGGTATTTTTAACGCGCCTCTACAGACGTGTTTCTAGGCGCCACAAGACACGGGAGGGGAGACAGAGGGATGACAAGACAATCTTACTAGGCTTGTGACATTCAGATCGTGCAAGTGCAAACGAGAAGTTCAGGTGAGAGTGTGTGGGAGAAGTGCAGGGAACGGCTAAGGGGGAAATGCATTCAGAGCAACAGGGCTCTGAGTAAGTGCCAGGACAGCAAGGGACTACACAGGTGCAGTGCCGGACCAGGAGTGCTGGGTAGGCCGGGAGGGAGTGCATGGTGACTGGTCGAGGGTGGGTGGCCATGGTACCCTGTGTAACTCTGAGGGCAACACGCAACCAGTCAGGATGGGCAGACAGATAAGATTAGCAAGGGAGAGAGAAGGACGAAGAGAAAAGGAAGGTCTTGAGCAGCTTCTAGAATTTTAGGTATTCCGGCTCAAGTCTGAGAGGGGCACGGAGGCCATTCCAGAGGGAAGCACCTGCAGAGGAGAGAGAACTACCCCCCCCACTCTTTGCTTGGAAAAGCGTCTGACCCGTAGAGAGTTGGAGGTAGCTGAGCGGAGGACTCTAGAAGGAAGGTATTTAGGATGAGTGAGTTGGCTATATTGCGGACCACGGCCACAGAAAGCCTTGTGGATGATGCAGAGGGCCTTGAACTTGATTCTCGTGGCAATCAGGAGCCAGTGGAGAGATTTCAGAGATGGAGAGATGCAGTCCATGAGCTTCAGGCCAAGGATTCATCTTGCAGTCCTGTTCTGGATTAGTTGAAGAGGGTGACAAGTAGAGTTAGGAAGATTGAGAAAGAGGCTGTTGCAATAGTCCAGCCTGGAGAGAACCAGAGCTCTGGAGTCAGTGAGCTTCTGAGGGAAGGTGAGAAAAGGTGAATACCTCTGAGGAGGTGCAGCTGGAAGTGGGCCTTCTTGGTAAGAACCCTGACGTGAGGAGAGAAGGAGAGAGTGGAGTCGAAGATGACACCAAGTTTTTTTGCCTCACAAGAGGGTGAGGGAAGGGGGCCCAATGAGGGCAGCCAGAGAGAGAGGGGGGAAGCGGAGTAGTGGTCCCAATGAGAATAATCTCTGTCTTATCTTACTGGCATTAAGGCAGAGATAGTTGCGGCACACCATCCCTGAATTGCGGATAGACATTCAGGAATGAGCGAGGCGGAGGCTGAGGGTAGCCTGAAAGAGCTGTATGTCATTCGCGTAATACTGAAAGAGCAGAGAAAGAAGTGATCAGGTGGGCCAAGGGAGCCAGGTAGACATTGAAGAGACAGGGTGAGAGGATAGAGCCCTGGGGAACACTGCATTTGGAAAGAGAGGTGGTGGAGACAAAGGACCCTAGTTTGACATGGGGTGATCGGTCCAAGAGGAAAGAGGTCATCCACGCCAGAGCCTGACCCGTGAAGCCAAGGTTCACGCTGACACGATTGATCAGGGTTGGGTGATTCACTGTGTCAAAGGTACAGGAAATGTCAAGGAAGCTGAGGACAGTGTGAGAGTTGGAGTCAAGGTTAGAGAGCAGATCTTCACAGGTGTTCAGGAGAGCAGTTTCCGTGCCTCTGGCCTCTCTGAAGCCAGACTGATGGTCATGGAGATAACCAACAGATTCTGTGTGATGGTTTATCTGAGAGATGGCCAGCTTCTCAAGGAGCTTGCCCAGGAAAGGAGTGTTAGAGATCGAGCGATAGTTAGCCGGATAGGAAGGATCGGCAGAAGGCTTTTCTCAGAGAGGGGGCAGAAGGAGAGTGGAGAAAGATCCAGTGGCAAAGGAAGGATTAAAGAAATCGGCCAAAGCTGGAGAGAGGGAAACAATGTTGTCCTTAATGGGTCTGTAGGAGCAGGGGTGCACCTGTTTAGATGAAACTTTCATAGATCATACTTGTCTAAAAATATCATCCGGTGTTATAGGAGAGAGGGAGAAGAGGAGGCGGATGGAGGCTAGGTGAGGCCTGAGAGAGGTAGAGGGAGAAAGATGAGGACAAGAGGAAAGCGAGGACAGGATGTCTTAGGTTTTAGTGGATAAATGAGAGGCCATGGCCGTGCAGAGGGCCTGGGAAGGTACAGGAGAGGTACAGCCAGCTCCTTACAGATTTTGAAAGTCTCAGCTGCAGAGACGCTGGCTTGAATGTGGACCCTCTTCTTGGAGAAGATGGAGAGACTGTATTGCCTTTGGAGCAAGCGGCAGGCCAGTTTGTCAGAGGATGTTCCCAAAGCTCCCCCCACCACCCTCCGCTCGGCTGCTCTGCACTTGTGTTTCAGAGTGGCCAGGTTAGAGTCATACCAAGAGTTGCACTTTGGAAGCAGGTTTCAGACAGATCCTCACGACAGGGGCAAGGATATCAAGAGCGTTGGAGATAGAGAAATGAAGTTGGGGAGGGCTTTGTCAGAGTGCGAGTCAGCCGCAGATGTTGGGGGAAGAGAGAAAGTGGGGGCTAAAGCAGCAACTGACACCCGCTTCATCAGTCGAATGACCAGGAAGGACGGTGGCAGTGCAGGGGTAGGTTTTGCCAGCGGGACAGGCAGTTTCAGGGCAGAGGAAAGCAGAAAGTGGTCAGTGAAAGAGAGTGGAGTAGTGAGAGGGTTAGAGAGGGGGATGTCTGAAGAGATGAGAATATCCAAAATGTGTCCGGCTGAGTGTGTCGGACCAGAGGGAAGAATAGAGAGGGAGAGAGAGTTGTATAGGTTGTGGAAAAAACCCAGAAGCAGGGTCAGAGCAGTCCAAGTGGATGTTAAAATCCTTGAGGAAGAGAAGCTGAAAGGTAGAGAAGAGGAGAGAGATGAGGAGATCAGCCCATTCAGAGAGGAAGGGGGCGACCTGCCCGGTGTGTAGATGATGGCCAAAGTCAGAGAGAGGCCAGGAGAGATAGAGAGCCGGCAGAACAGGCATTCAAAGGAGGAGTAGGCCTGAGTGGGAATGACAGAGGCAGGGATCCACTCAGGAAAGATCAGGACCACTCCATCACCGGGCGTATTGGTCCTTGGCTCGGAGAGGATCTTGTAGCCCTCAGGGAGGAGAGTGTCAAAACTCATGACAGAGCTGGCCATGAACCATGTCTCAGTGAGAGCGAGAACATCCAGGTCAAGGTCTTCCAGGAGGTGGCAGATGTCAGAGGAGTGTTTGACAGCAGAGCGAGAGTTGTGAAGCAGGTTGCCACTTTTGAAAGTATTCTGGCAAAGGGTACATCATAGAGGTACACCCAGTGGAAGAGGCAGAGGGGCCTAAGAGGGGTCGGACGTAGAAGGAGAGGGTATAGGGCCTGGAGAGGAGGAAGATGGGGTATTAGGAAAGATTTCCCTTATGTGCAATTTTCCCTCCATTTTTGAACCGTCCGCAAACTGTTTGGCTTACCTAACCTGACTTTTTCCTGTGGAGCACAGCCTTCAGCTGCACTCTGATTGGCGTTTGCTCATTTGCTATGGGGAAACTGACACGTCCTTCATGCTGTTAGTAATGGGAAACTATGTTTCCCTTAGTCTTCGACTATCTTGCCCTTTCGTGGTAACTTTTCATCTATGTGCCAAGTAACTTCCAGTACCGCACAAAGGGGTCTTTTGCTTTTATGGCCCTCTAAGGATTTTTTGGTGTTTGTACAAGTGTGCCTAGCACGAACTGGTAGCACCAGTCTATTTTTCAAGTATTTTTACTTTGTTTTTATGGACCATACTGCGTTTACCACGTTTGACCCAAGACTGTGGCCAGTGCTGAAAATGGCTGTGCCACAACGTCTTTAGTTCTGTCCTTTGCTCATTTTGTCCTTTTGTCTTTACCCAGGCTGAGAGACCCGGTATTCCTTATTTGGTCCCAATCCACACTACTGGTGCCAGTATGTCTGGTAGGCCTGAATGACTGGAACAACTGTGGGCCATGATTGGCCCACCCCTGGCATGCATGCAAGAGAGCAGATCTTCCTTTGGCTATCTGAGATTTGGGCACAAAACAAATCTTGGATAAGAGAAGGGGCTCTCCTTCCATTCCAGGTCGATCAACTGAAGTTCACACCGAACTACAGAAGGAGACAAAGTATCCTTAATGAAAGAGCAGACTTGAGGAACCGCCGGAGACGTTCTAGGAAGGTTTGACACCCTGACCCCGCTGTTGTCCCATGGGACGCCTGCTTTTGCATGGTACCAAGAAGGCCTGCAAGGGCACTTTGACCCTTTGGAGTAGTGGGAACAACTACTCTCAGCGCCTCCTGCTTACCCTCGCAAAGAGCCTCTTTGGAAGTGTTCCTGGGCCATCCAGTGAACTGGCCAGCTCGAACCTGGGGCACCGCACAGGAATGTCGACGTCCCAAGTTGAGACTCAAGATTCAAGACTTTGGGAATTGCTTACCTGTGGTCCTGGGCCCTCTGCCGCCAAAACGTTGTCCTAGCTCCTCTAGGTCACGATTTATGAGAGTGTGCCACGCTTTCAACATTTGCGGCCCCTGTGTCGCCCGCTGTGGTGACTGTCGCTGTAAGTGCCTGCAGGCCTGCCCCACCGTGTCCTGAGATGTATTGCACCCAAACTATTCTTCTTTTTTTCTTCAAAAGCTGAGAAAAGGTTACTGTACCGCCAGGGAAGATCATCCTGCAGCCACTGAGAGCAGGAATGATGTCCTGTAACTGCAGGGGTGAAGCCTACTAGTGAAGTAGACCAGACTGGCAAAGTATGGTCTGGACTGTGTCGAGGGTCAGTGAGTACTTTTATCACTTACTGGTGGCCCCGGGCACATTCATCTGTTTTTACGCAAAGAATCCCTCAAAAGATAATCAACTTGGCTGGGCTAGCCTGCGCTCCCCAGCTATTCCTGAACTCTGAAAGTCACTCTGTCTGTAAGGGTAGACCTGCCTCAAGGAGTAGGACTTTATTCTTCATCGCCTCAATCCCCTTCCTGAGCAGGTACTGCTCCCTGAATAGAGCCCACTTTCCTCTTTACGCACAACCGCACATTGTTAATGTACTGCTGTACTTTGAGCACAAGGCTCCTCACTTCTTAGGGATGGACTACATAAGTTAGGGATTGACTACGAAGAATTGCCTAATATGATATCTGTGTTGAACTTACCCCTTTCTGTTGCAGGTTATGGTTATTTTCTCCCCTTTCATCAGCATTAGGCTAAACGCATTTTGTATATATGTTACATAGTGAATACGCATGTGTGGTAACTGTTTTCTTGATACTGTGGTTTAATCGTGTTTTGTTATAAAGGCCAATAATAAATGTATTTTTGATATACATCTGTCTAAGAGTAATCCGTGGCGTTTTACTGTGTGTGCTCACTCTCACCCCTCCTGAGACTTAATCGTGTCCACCTGCCAAGCTACCGTAGATTGGTCTGGTTAGTCCAGAAGGTTCCCGTGTTCCACTAAACTAGGGTGGCCTCCTAAACTTCTGCCCACCAGGTCAGAGTTTAGAAATCCATCTTAAGAGGGGGAGCCAGAGAGGAGGCGGTGGAGCTGGAGGGCAGTGGCAGTGGCAGTAGGGCTGGAAAGGTAGATGAGATAGGTGGCAGCGGAGCCGGGGAGGTAGAAGAGGTGGGTGGCAGAGGAACCAGAAAGGTAGAGGAAGTAGGTGGCTGCAGAGCAAGAGAGGTGGTAGATGGAGTAGCATGAGAAGGGAGGAAGTTGATAAGATGCAGAAGACGCCTATCAAGGAGGAGGAGGTTGGATGAGTGTCCTGGAACATGACGGTGCCATTCAGATAGACATTAATGATGGTATTGGAGGACAGGAAAGTGGCCAAGAGGACCTCCCATCTTGTGCAACCATTAATAGGTGAGGAGAAAAAAGGTGAGAGAACTGCCACCATATGTAGGGTCCATAGGTCGGGAGGGGGAATGACAAAGAGGATGGCGGTGAGAGTCTGTCTGTGGGAGGCAGTGATGTGGGTATCAGCGATGGGAAGGCCTCGATTGGAGACCAGGATATCCTTCTTGAATTTCTTCCTTCCAGACTTAGTGAGAGGGATAGGATAGGTGATAGAAAAGCAGTTAAAGAAGATGGGTGAGACCGAGAGCACCATAGAGGGGTGCAGGGAGAAAGGAAGGGGAAGAGCGTGAAGGGCAATGGAGAGGAGAAGAAACACAGCACAGAGCAACGACACACAGAATACATCAGGTGAGGACATAGCGGGAGCGGGCGACACAGGAAGAGGACACAGTAAGGAATGGAACAGAAGAAGCACAAGCACTTAAGACTCAACTGTGGGAGCGTAAATACATGCAGAGAAATATGAGCCGAGGAGGAGGATAACAGTGAGCAACCGGCCTAGAGAATGGGTGGGCCTATTGAACACCAACAGTAGCCAATAGTAGGCACACAGTAGAGCAGGAACCTAGAGAGGGGAGAACAAATTCTAATGGGTACCAACAGTAAACCACCAGTAGACACAGATGTAGGAACCTAGAGAGGGAAGAAAAAAGGCCTACAGAGCACAGCGGAAAGCAGGGTGTAAAGCACAACCAGGAACTCCCCAACTAGAGGGAGAAAAATGCAAAGAAAACAGCAGGGAGTCACAAGACACAAAGTGAGGCTAACCATGAGAGAGGAAGCCTAATGGGTGTGCAGAGACAGATTGCGCGGGACAGGCGTTTAAGTTGAAGTACGCGTGAAGGCAGAGCAGTTTAGTAGAGAGCAGTAGTGGCTGCTCCCCCTGCTCGCACCTTTCTTAGTTTACGGTAGCTGATGGTTGACTGCTGTGCAGCATACTCGCACTATGGGTTGTACCCCCTTCGTCGCCAAACACCTGTGTCGGACACCATGCCCTTGGCCTGCGTGAGCTTTGCAATTAAGGGTCCGGTCCTCGGTTCTTAAAGGATCTGATGCGTGGACGTAGGACAACGTGCCACGTATCAAACGGCCAGTGTCTACTGTGTCGCACAACACCGTGCCCTTGCCCTGTGAAATCATCTAAATAGTGCACGAGAAATGCTTCTGGATTGATCCTTTTTATATAGTCCATTGTATAAATGAGGTAAAAGCTTCGGAAAATGCAAAAGAAATAGAACACCCTATTGGTAGACATTTATCAAAATATAATTTTCCCCAAAATAAAACAGCCATTGATGCGAGTTCCTGTGTCCTGGAAGTAGGTGGAAATCGGATTGAATATCTGCTTTTGCCGTCCAGGCGTTCCTGCTTGCAACTTTTACCGCCTTTATTCCTTCTTGAAAGGTGGAGTAATAGATTACTGCTTCTGATAGTTCTATGCCGACATCCACTGACCTGCCTGTTGGGTAGGATAAGTGATGATTAAGTGTGCACCCCCGTACTTCCTTCTTGGGAAACAAGACCATAGGGGAGCACCTTAATTCTTTAATTGGGATCTTGTCGAAGGGCCCACTCACTCTGCCCAGTGAAATGTCTTTTTCTATTTTGTTCTTTACAATCAGTACTGACTTTAAATGTCTGGGTGTATCAGGTGAATGGCCTTAAAAAGGAATTACAAAACCGCTCATGAAACCATTGTGTAGGAAATTGCTGGTTATTTTGTTTTAGTATTCCCTTAACCAAAATGTATCTAGTTTAATGGTAATTTTCCCAAAGAGAAGATTGCCTTAAGTTTTTTTTTTGTTGGTTCTGCTGGCTTATTGTTAATTTGTGCACTGGGAACTTGTGTGCATTTGGAGGGACTATGCCCTCCATTGGATTTGCTACACTGGTGGCAGTAAATTGTTGGGGGGCTTTTGTGTGCATGTTAACGTGGTGTGTAAATCTCTGGCCCCTGAACTGCCTTTTCCGAAAGGAGTGGTTCTCCCCTGAAGTGTCTGAAGTGCGTTAGGCTATTATGTGTATATTTGTGTCGGTTGAAAAAGTTCCCCCTGCCATAGTGTGTTCTTGAATTGTAAATGTAGTGTGAGGTGGTTTCTTCAGGTACTCGTGTAACCTTGCCCTTCAATTCATTAGGTATTGCTTCTTCCTCCTACCAACCTAGGTCAGGGTAGCTGTCCATCATCATAGGGAATCCCCTGTCATAATTGAGACATTCTTTGCCCCCAAACATGTTGTGTACCTTCAGCATTGTGTGTTCATAAGCTATCAGTGCTGAGCCTTCCTTAGTGAATTTCTCAAAAAATATATTTGCCAATAAGTGAAGCACAGCAAGCCAGTCCTAAAACTTCTGTTCTACTTTTGGCTTCTTGGGAGTGGTTTTCTCGTCCTCTTTCTTGTCATCTTTATTAATATCGAACCCTCTTCTTTCAAATTTGAGCTGGAAAAATCTCTTTATGAATTGCTTCTTCCATATCTTCCTTTTCACTTTCTTTTCTATGTGCCATGCAAGTGTTCTGTGTATTCTTTTGTGTTTGTCTTTCGGTACTGTACGCCTGCCATATTTCGTTCTAAAACTCCTTTTTTCCTTTTTATTTCTCTCTTTTTTTTAAACGTATTTTTATTGACATTTTCAATCTTACAACATACAAAATCTTCCACCCCACCCCAACTCCCATTGCCTCTCAGCCCCTCTCCCCCGAACAGCTCCCACTTCTGTCAATATCAAGTCTTGATATCCAGTCCTCTTATACATTCAGCAAAATAAATCCAAAACTCGTATTCTTTGCGGGCACCAAGTCTTTCGAAAGTCTACATGAAGAAAGTCCAACACCAAATCCCAGTCCTCCTTAAACTTCTTTTGTTCCCCTTGTACCACATATGTAACCCATTCCAAGGAGACATGATGCCAAATTTTCATTAACCAATCCTACTCGGTGGGGTACATAGGTTTTTTCCATTTTTGTGCAATGAGTGACAAAGCGGCTATGCTTAAATACATACAGGCTTAACTTTGGCTCTTTACAGAGAAACCCTCCATTACATCCCCCAGACCCAGCATTGATTCCTCCATGTTTCTACGTATTTGGGGACCAAAAACCGCTTTCATTGCCTCATTAACACTTCCCCAGTATGCTTTCAATTTGGGACACTCCCACCACATGTGGCCCCATGTTCCTATTGTCTTAAATCCCGCCAACATTCCCCTGAAACATTTGAGAACTTATGTAATTTGTCCGGGGTAAGATGCCATTGCACCATTACCTTGACCCACATTTCATGTATCTGAAGAATTTCGGAATTCCCTTCCAAACCACCAACCATTGAAACTCTGTAATAGTGCCTGTGACCTTCTCCCATGACTTCATATACCCCCATTCCACTTGACAGAGATTATCTCCAATGATCTCACACAGCACACCCACCAGATGTCTGTTCCCAGGGTTTGTGATGATGTATTTCTCAAAGGGGGTAAGATCCCTTATTATAAAGCATTTAACCACCATTAAGCAGTGTCAAAGTTGAGCCTACCTCAGTCTTTCTTTTTTGTTGAGGGAGAATGCTTGTTTCTTTTGTTGAAAAGACCTAATATCTTGACCTTCCACCCTATCACCCATCTTTAGACATCCCTCTTCCCCTCATTTCTTGAATGCGCTCTGCTCTAGTCCTGGAGTAAACTGGGGATTTGGAAAAATAAGAGGTGTAAAAGGGAAGGGTAACGTAGTGATACTTGTCCACATTACTACAGCATCCCAAACCTGTGGCATCAGAGCTGTGATTTTACTATTGTACATGTTAATGGTACAATCTTGTTTTTGACATCAAAGGACCTCCTGAAGGGGACTACCCACCAGAGCTCTGTCCATCCGCACCCACATTTTCCCCATGTCTCCTTTAAATCATTCCCTAATAATTCTCAGCTGGGCCGCCTGATAGTTTGTTTCAAAGTCTGGCCCCCCATCCCTCCTTTAAGTACTGAGGCTGTTATTGCCTTCCATCCTACCCTTGATTTCTTGCCTTTCCAGATATATTCTGTTATTATCTTGTTGAGTACCTTGAAGAATTTCTGGGGGACCATTATTGGCAGCACCTCGAAGTAATATAATACTTTTGGGAGAACTATCATTTTAACTACATTTATTGTCCCCGCCCATGAAATGGTCAAGGAGTTACGTACCTTGAGCCACTGTTTAATTGACTCCAATAAAGGGAGATAATTAGCTCGATACATTGGATCCAGAGAATCAGCTATCTGGCTCCAAAATATCTTATCCCCTTTTCTGTCAATGCAAACTGGTTCTCATAGTCATCACTCGTCCTGGATATTTTTCCTTCCTGGAATCTCATCCTCACCGATTTATGTATATTTATTTTCAGGCCCGCCACCTCCCCGAATTGTATCAGTTCTGCTGCTAAGGCCATCAAAGACGTTGTTACATCAGTCACCCTCAATAATACACTGTATGCAAAGGCCATCACTTTATGTTTCTTTCCCCCAAATTGGATACCCCTGATTTTATCCTCCTCCCTAGTTCTAGACAATAATGGCTCAAGATGAAGCGCATATAGTACCACAGACACAGACTAACACAAATTCGATCCTCGGGTCCGCGCTTAGAAACCTCTGGGTATTAAGTGCATTATAAATAACATATCATATCATTATGGGTACCCCTGTATGGTCCCGCTGGTTACCTGAACTTCCCGCAAGAGATCTGCGTTGATGGCGATGCGTAAGATTGGGGATTGATAATTTGCCCTGACCATTTGCAAAAATCTGGGACCAAATCCAATAGCCTCCATGATGAGGAATAAGAAAGACCACTCCACTCGATCAAACACCTTCTCTCTAACGTTATTACCCCCACCGATAGTCCTGCTTTGTTTTTTTTCTCGATCAAATGGCTCATCCGTCTTGAATTATCAAATGTTTGCCTGCCCATGAAAAACCCAGATTGATTAGGATGAATAATTTCGGTACCAGTCTTCCCAGTCTAGATGCTAATATATTAGTATAGAGCTTAGCTTCAATATTGATAAGAACTATAGGTCTGTATGACCCACACTGGGTTTTATAGTTGCCTGGTTTAGGAAAGAGCACAACCTGTGCCTCTTCCATCGTAGATGTAATAGTGCACTCCCCACTGAAGGAGTTGAAAAGCGAGGTCAACACCGGGGTCAAGACCTCTTTGTAAGTGTTATAGAATAGTGCTGAAAAACCATCCAGGCCCGGGGCCTTTTTGAGTGGTAAGGACATTATCGCCTCTCATACTTCTTCTGGGGTGATCGCACCCTCTAACTCCTCCCTATCGACTGTTTCCAATCTACTCAACCTAAATTGTTCCAGGTATGTCTTTTGTGCTTCGGAATCAGGGGAGCCGGTGGTATATGGGGCTGAGTGATACTCGGTAAATGCTTTTACTCTTTCTTTTGAGGATGAGCTAACTATGCCTTGCCTAGTTTCTATGCTACAAATAGTCCTTGCTTCTTCCTTCATCCGCACTTACCATTCCAACAGGCAATCGGCCTTGTTGGCCTTGATGTGATAACTTTGTCTTAAATACAACAAGGCTTTCTCCGCTCGCCAAGTCTGTAACAAATCTAATTACCCCCTAAAATACCTACATTTATTCCGTATTGCCACACCCATGTTCATTTCCATCTCCCTCATGACTATTTTCAATTGCTCTTCCAGATCTTTTGTTGATGTTAATTGTCTTTCTCTCATGGCTTTTTTCGCCATCAGTTCTCCCCTCATGGTTGCTTTAAAGGCATCCCAAACACACCTTTCGGGTGTTCCCTGAGTCCCATTTAGTTCAAAGTATTCCCCTATTTTGATCCGTATTTCTTCACACAATACCGGATCTCTTAATATATGTTCTGGGGATTTCCACTGCCATAATCCTGACCCTTCCATATCCTGGGAAATTTCTAACGTTAATAGTGCATGATCACGCCGGTTTATAGGCCCCACGTCCATTTTCTGTATTCGTCCTAGCAAGGAGACTGAGACCCACATATAATCTATCCTTGAAAATGACTTATGTACGTATGAGTAAAACGTATACCCCTTTGTTCCGTGCTTTGTTTCCTTCCAGGCGTCAATTAGAGATAAATGGGCCATGCTAGATTTTGATTTTTGAGTGGGAGCTCGTTGTGATGACTGTCCAGCCCCGCTCCTGTCAACTTGTGGATCCAAGGCCATATTAAAATCTCCCGTCAGGATTATTTTTCTCTCTGCGAAAAGTTCAAGCTCACCCAGGAGCCCCTGGAGGAACCCGTCCTGCCCCAAGTTTGGAGCATACACTGTAGCTATGGTATAACGTAGTCTCACCGATTGAATTTGGACAAAAATATACCTTCCCTCCTTGTCCATTTCTTTGGCTAATATGTTCTGTCCCATCTGGCCTTCAAAGCTGTAAGGACTCCTCCCGTCTTCCCCTTATTGTTCGATTGTAAAATATGTGGATATCCCACTAGCTTTAATTATTTATTATGTTTCGTTCAGACATGAGTCTCTTGTAGTGTCACCACATCTGGCTTCTCGTGTCTTAGGAATGATCCCACCTTACGCCTTTTGACAGGGGAGTTTAAACCCCTTACGTTTAGGGTTAAGATATTAATTTATTTTCCTACCTCCCATCTCCATTTATGTACACTGATTGTTCCATTGGCAGCTGAACCCCCCTGAGTGTGTACCCCTCTTACCCCCCAATCCGCTGTACCCTATCACCTCCCTGGCCAAGCCCAACCTATTCCCCCTCCTCCCATGCATTAAGCCATGGAGGTTGAGCTCTCCTACACTCCTGGGGATTATTTGTGGGGGTCTACCCGGACCCAACTCCCCCCTGGCTTCAAGCGTCGGGATCATCCCGCACCTCCCCCACCACCTCATTCACTCCAAATTCCTGCCTCCAAGAATAATAACAATTGACCGTATCTATCCCCTAGAATTGCATACTTCCTAAACCTAAAGATAAAAAAAAACGTTTACCCACTATGGCGGGTGCAATTGTCCATACACCTGTCGATACCTCCTGGGAGTCATTTCTTCATTGACTTTCCTCGTGATGTTTTGGTCCATTCCCATCTGTTGTGCTTATCAGTCTCACGAGATTTGGCAATGTCCATTTGAGGTCCCCCTTCTTCTTCCTCGATCTTTAAAATCCGTAGTCCTTCTTCAGATGTTGCAATTTGGTGTTGTTGTCCTTCCCATGAAAAAAGTAATCCAAATGGAAATGTCTATCTGTATCAAACATGAGCTTTAATCAAAACTTTTACAACTGGTCCCATCAGTCTTCATTTCAGCAATATTGTCTGCGTCAAATCCTGATACAATAGAATTTCTGCTCCATTGAACTTGATAGGGTTTGTTTTTCTTGCTGCCTGCAGGATTACCTCTTTTTGTCTGTATCTTTGTATTACCACAACCACTGCTCATGGTCTAGCTCCTGGATCCTTGCGTTTTGGCCCAACCCTATGTATTTGATCCAACGGACCTTATTTACCCGTGTCCAAGCCTAAAAGGTCAGCAAACACGTGTTGCATAGTTCCTCTTAAATCCCGGTCCTTGGTCATTTTTGGAGGGCGTTTACCCTAATGTTGGATCTCCTTAATCAATTTTTGAGATCCTCCATTTGAATTTCCATATTGTGGGTGGCCACTGCCAACTGATCAGTCAAAATGCCTATTTTGTGTGTATCCTCTGCAAGATCTTGTAGCGCAGTTTCACTGGTGTCCACTTTCTCTGCCAAATCTTTGATGTCACCTTTCACCTCCTGTAAAGATTGTGTGAGTTCTGCTTTTATAAGTGCTAGTTGCGCCTGAAGCGTTTCGGTGATTTGATCTTTGAAGTCCTTAAAGCATTGTTGTATCACTTCTTTAGTGGACTCCTGGTCTGACATCATTGATGGTGAGACCACCCTAGGGTCTTTATGTGGAGTTGGCCGTTCTTCGGTTGTCATCTGATCTCCTTCTTTACACCTGTTGTTTCTGCTTTGATATTTTGGGGGTGGGCACCCCCTCCGTGAGATCTGATCTTTAGGCCTATTCCTGGATATATGGGCAGCAGATCGACAGCAATTAAATTATAAACTCACAATTCCCCCTCTGTATTGTTGAGGTTGTTGTTTCAATACTTTTTGCTCCGAAATTTTATGGATAGGAGCTATTTCCTTCTCAGTCCCCCTTGTATTGCACCTCTTATCGCGGGCAGCGCCGTAATTGTTATCACCAGATTGGGCTTTCTGATAGTGAGGTAGGAAGGGCCTCCTTCTTAAGTACCTTTAGGTACCCTTGACTGCAACAGAGTTCAATCCGCCTCATCGCTTGTCTTCTGCCCTGGCAATTCATGTGCACCCGCGCTGTCTTTTCCAAGTGGGGCAGTCCTCACCTCTTCTTTCTTCTCAGGTTCCCAGCTCTTCCCCATCCAATTCCGCCAAGTTCCAGTGATTGTTTTGGGGTGGTGTACCAGTCTCGACCCCTTCTCTAATTCTGAATACCATGTTGGAAATACCACGCCACAGCCAAGCACCTCGATCCGATCATGGTCAGGTTCTGTGGAAATCCACCTGAATCGATGTTGTAAACTGCTCTCACCACCTCCCGGGAGTCCTGATCATCTCTCCTTAATGCCTTTAGTTTTTTGGCAGCTGTATTTTTGCTTAAACCGGAAGCGGCAGGTGGGAGCCCTCTCCTCACAGTGTTGATGTCTCAGTGGCCATCTTGGAATCCTTCTTCCTCTCTTTTCAGCTTCTTGCTACATATCCTCCTCTTTCTTTACCTATATGCTTAGTTGCCTTCGCTCATCTCTTTCACTGTCACTGCTTCCCCTTTCAGTGTTACGTTCACCCTCAGTGTCTGAGGAGGAGGAGAATGTCACTTTACTCATACTCTTTTTAGCTTTCAGTTTTTTCATAATATGCCCCTCTCTTCCCCACCCCGTACTGGAGGAGCACAGGAATTTTAAATTCATCCGGAGATGAGCCGGCATTGGTTTGTCCATGGGTTGCTTCCGCGATGCTATCTTTCCTCTTGCTTTCTTGTTCTGTGCAGCACCATTTTCTCTTGTTTCAGCAAAAGAATCCTGACTCTCCTGAAATAGATTACGTGAGCTTTCTTGTGGTGCTGCATGCCGTTTTGCTCCTTCGTCACCTCATAGTCTTTTTCTGACCCACTGTGCGCCAAATTCTGTTTCGGCCTCCTCGGCCCAAGTTAGTAGCTTGTTGTCAGTTATTCTGCTTGTAGACATCGTCATGTTGCTTTGCATCAGTTCCTCTGCCGTGATTGTTCAAGCGCCATGCCCAGTTGTGATAGCTTGGCCTCCTCAAGACGTCTCAGCGCTGTTTACTTCAGCAGTGTGATGTGGCTTCCTGGGCCGGATGCTATAGCTTGTATAGCTCAGGGCCTCCATGTGGGAACGACCGCACCACTTACTGCTTCTCAGTTTAGATTGAATGCCCCAATCTGGAAGCGGCAAAATTACTTGTCGTTGTTCAGCTGTACAAGGGTGTTCTTCTCGTTGGACCGTTAGTTGCCTGGCTGTTCTCCTGAAAGTCTTTGTCGTACAGAGTGCCGGCTTGCATGATCTGTCGCTTCTCCAGCAGGGATATGGTACTACTTGTTTGGGTGGGCCAGTGTGCCTGGTTCATTGGCAGGTCCATCCTGTGGGAGCGATCAGTCCTTCTCTTTCTTCGGCCTTTAGCGTAACCAGCCTGGTTTGCCGCCTGGACGGATGCTGTGAGCGCAACCCTGCTCTTTTTCTGCAGACCGACCCTGTCCGGAGTTCTATCCGCTGTGGGAATAAAAGCTGTTTAACATTGATCAATCTGCGACCATCAGGTGCGCGATTGATGTTGTCAACTGGTGAGCCCTGCAGCTGGACTTATATACTTACTAACTTACCTGTGACAGTGCCTTTTGCGTGCCCCCTGACTAATGTCGCCAGTCCCAACACCATCCCGCACCCGTGTCTGCTAAGCATTTGTCCCAGTTCACGCAGGGGAAGCTAGAGGGACAGCCAGCATAGCGGGCCGCCCCTGTGGCCCCCTTTGTCCGGCTCGCATCCCTTCTTCTGAGAGGGGCGGAATGGGCATGACCCAATGTCCAACTGGAACCAGCTGGCACCAGCTGGCCCTGGGGAGGCACACCAAATGGCCCGAGCTGTAGGAGATCACCCTCTTTGCAGCCCGGCAGCAGCAGAGCCCCCATGTTCACGGCACCTGTAATATAGCAGCTGACGCTTTCTATCGTTTTCAGTGAGTTCAGAGCTGAGCAGTGTCAGTTGGTCTCATGGACCCGACGCTCTGGGACCTTGGTGAGCGCTCGGTCACACCAGGAGTGAGGTCCAGATACCAGCAAGGCTATGATAAGTACTTGAGTTTATAACAGGGAATGGGGTGCACTGCAGCACAGTGAGATTGGTGGAGCAAGGGTAGAAATGTCTTGTTTGGGGGCACAAGGAAGGAAGGACAAGTAGCTGGGTGGCGTTGTGCCTGCCAGCGATAGCCTTTTATAGCACATTGAATGGGTGGGGAGACCCCACTGAGGGTTTCACGGTGTGCACCGCCCTTAAGGGATATGGGGGTCGATGGAAGGTGTAGTATTCCATGCACGCATCATTCTATAATTGTTCCATGTTTACAGAATGTATTGGTTGTCATGAATACGGCGTCCCTGCCTGCTCGCGTAGTATAGAATGTTAGGGTTTGAAAGAGGTTTGTGAGGAGAGAGAGAGAGAGGGAAGTAAGAAGGGAGGAGACTGTGAGCGGCAGAGCAGGGCGCCGGTTACCTAAGAATAACAATAAACATTAGTTTATATGTTACGGCCTTACAAGCATACTTCATTTTGGCGACGAGGATCCCGGCATCCTGAGGACCCACAGTGCCACGAAAGGAATTGGTGCTACGGGCCGTTACTTCGGCTTGTACGGAGAGAGAGCAGACGCTCCGAACTGACGTGTTATACTTGTTGGTTTGTGCAGTTCATTTTCACTCGACATTAAAAGGAGTGTAGGAAGGAAAGAAAGCAGAGCGGATGCTCCGAACCAACGCCTGGAGCCACGTTGGTTTGTGCTGTATATTTACTTCCTCGTTTCGGCCCTACTGATTGGATACAGGACCGGTGAAACTGCTGTCCATCACAGCACCTCAAGTACTTTGGAAAAGAGGACCCGCTACACTTAAGCAAGTCACATGATCTGTTCTTCTTTAACCAGGCAAAATGAGGAGTACATAGTGATCTCCTCATCCTCCTCACAGTACTTAATTGTGACATATATATATATATATATATATACATATTTAAATCACATATATTTATTTTGATTGTATCATTTCCTCTAGAAAAGAGAAAAGAAGTAAGGAAAAGAAGGACACAACTAACAAACATTTGATAGCAATTCAAACAAATTGAAATTTGATCAATAATCAGATTTCATCTGAACCGGATACAACTCTTTTGAATGATGCAAGGTATTAGATCCAGCCGCCGGCGAGTTTTCTCCCATCACCTGGACAACCAGCTGTAAGCTGGGCAGAGTGGAAGGAATTCTGGCTAAATTATATCCAGACAGTTGACCAGGAAGGTCTTACATCCCACAAAAAGAAATTGTTGCTGCTTCATGTGCTGGGGTTAGAAGGACAAAGAAAATACAGAGAAGTACCTGATCTGTCAGTGGATGAGACTGGAGATGCTGATGAACATGAAAAAACCATCAGACAATTAGACAAATATTACATCCCAGAAACAAATGTTGCAATAAACAGGTATAACTTCTATACCAGAACTCAAAAGGAACATGAGTCTATCGAAGATTATATGTCAGCCTTGAGAACTTTGTCTCGCACTTGTGATTTTGGCATGGCATCATGTTAGATGAACTAATAAGGGACCAAATCATCATACATGCCAAGGATAGTTTGGTCCAGGACAGACTTTGGATGGTAGGGAATCCGTCCCTGCCAGAGACTATTGCCATTGCTAAACGTGTTGAGCACAGTCAATTATGCTCCAAAGAAATCAAAAACAAAAAACAAGAAGCTGTCATGAATTTACAGCTGCAACATGACAAGTCTTCATTAGATTCTGGAGAACAAAGTATGGTAAACACACTGAGAACTAAGGATTGTGCAGAATCTAAACATAGAAGCAATAGGACTAAAGGATTTGAGAACAGAGGACAACCTTTCAGAGGGAGAAATTGGGCAAAGAATTACCCCAGAACCACGAATACGCAATCCAGAGATGGGGACAGGTGTTACAATTGTGGAAGGTTTGGACATTTTGCATACGCCAAACATTGTCCAGCGATAGGACAGAAGTGTGGGAATTGTGGGGTGAAAGGACATTTCGCAGTCGTTTGCAGAAGGAAGAAGAGGATTTCGACTATACAGGAAGAGAACGATGAATCAGACGATGAAAGAGTATTCACAATACGTGCACCTCCAGGAGGAGAATTCAAGTGCCCAAGTTGTGTCATAACAATTGATAATTGGAAACTCAAAGTGAAAGTGGACAGCTGCTCACCATGGACGATTATCACGAAGAAAACTTGGAAGAATCTGGTGACTTGCGGCATGAGGAGTAAACTGAATACACCTGACATAGTTAATCCTGGTGGATTTGAAGGATCAAAGATCAAGTTGATCGGTTGGTTTTCTTGTATAGTTGAGTTCAAAGGCAGGCGCGCAGAAATAAAAATCTACGTGGCGGAGAAAGGAGTCAACATCATTGGTTGGAGAGACCAAGCTGGTTTGAGGATCAGACTAGATCCGTGTGAGGAAGAAAAAGTCATGGTTGTAAATTCCAGCGGGGATCAGAGAGAAAAACACTCTGAAGATGACAAACAGCAGAAGAAACTAGGTTTGCTAAAGGATTTTTCACATAGGATTCGAATGAAGGAGGGAGCAGTACCTGTCAGACATGTTAAGTCCAGACCCATACCTTTTGCCATAGCAGATCAGGTTGAACAAGAACTGGCGAGGTTGGAAGCAGAAGGAGTGATAGAAAAGATTGAATCGTCGGAGTGGGCAAGCCCCATCGTTGTTGTGATGAAGAAAAATGGAAAAATCAGAATTTGTGTAGATCTTCGAGATGTGAACAAGAACGTCATAGTTGACATTTTTCCACTTCCTATAATTTCGGAAATGCAGAATCGAATGGGAAATGCAGATGTGTTTTCCACTCTGGATCTTTCAAGCGCATACCATCAGATATCCCTGACAGAAGATTATAGAGACATCATGGCATTTGTCACACCTCACGGGCTATATAGATACAAACGCATGCCGTTTGGGCTAGCTTCAGCAGCAGCTGTGTTTCAGAGGGTGATGGTTCATGTGTTGAAAGGTCTAAAAGGGATTTTCGTATATCAAGACGATATCATTGTGTTTGGCAAAGGTCGAGAAGAACATGATTTGAGGTTGAAGGATGTGTTATTGAAATTGGAGAGCGTGGGTTTGAAGATTGAAAAGAGCAAATGAAAGTTTGGTATGGATGAAGTTGAGTATTTGGGACACACAGTGAATGGCAAGGGATATAAACCCAAAGGTGATGCTATGAAGGCAATCAGGGAATCTCCAAGTCCCAATAATAAGGATGAACTGAGATCATTCCTGGGTCTCTGCGAGTATTATAATAAATTTGTTAAAAAATTTGCAAGTGTAACTGAACACCTAAGGAAATTGTTGAAAAAGGAAGCCAGATTTGAATGTAGTAAGGAATGTGATGAAGCGGTGAGTTGTATCAAGAGAGAAATATGCAGTTCCACAGAATTTGGTGGATATGTTTTTGGCAGATTGACCAAGGTTACAGTAGATGCCAGTGGAAATGGGTTAGGAGCAGTGTTGTCCCAAATTGACGAAGATGGTAGAGAAAGAACCATCAACTATGCTTCCAGAGCAATTTCTGAGACAGAAAGCAGGTATTCTGTAATTGAAAAAGAATTATTGGCTTGTACATGGGCAGTGAATTATTTCAGAAAGTACTTATGGGGTTGCAAGTTTATCATTCAAACGGATCATAAGCCACTCATTGAGGTGCTCACTGTTAAGGGAATGTGCAAAGCGTCACCTAGGTTGGCTAGATTAAGTATCAAACTACAGGACTATCATTTTGTGACTAGAAATGTGCTAGGTAGGAGAAATATTGTTGCTGACTACTTGTCACGATTATCGTTAAGTAATGTAGATTTGGAATTAGATTGTAATGAAGACATGTTAGCAGCTGTTTTTGAAGTCACATCTAAGGAAAAGTGGCTGGATGAAATTAGTAAGGATGTGACATTACAAAAAATTGCTGATTTTACAATGTTGGGTTGGCCAGAAAAAAGAGGGATTGATGGAGAATGTCTGAAATTTTGGGAAGTGAAGGACGAATTGTCCATGGAAGGAGGTTTTTTGATGAGAGGAAGTAAGTTGATACCTCCCAAGTTATTGTATGAAGAACTCATAGAAAAAGCTCACCAAGGTCATCCAGGAATCACGGGAACCAAAACTAATGTTAGATCTGCATACTGGTGGCCAGGGATGGATATTTTGATTGACAGATTTGTCAGGAAGTGTTGGCCTTGCCAAAACAGTGATAAAAGTTGCAAATGTTTTAAATCAGAGCCTGTTGTCATAGATAAGGGACAAGCTCCCTGGATGAAGTTGGGTATTGACATTGTTGGACCATATGCAAAATTAATAGGAGAGAAAAGGTTTTTGATTGTCATGATTGACTATTATTCAGGTTGGGTAGAGCTGAAAGCTGTCAGAAAGGTTGACTCTGGAGAAATAATCAAGTTTCCGAAAGACATTTTCAGGAGAGAAGGTTTTCCTAAAACCATTATTAGTGATAATGGTGTTCAATTTAAGAGCAAGGAAATTAGAGAGTTTGCCATGGCAACAGGTATTAATTGGAAGTATTCTGCACTGTATCACCCTCAAACTAATGGATTAGTTGAGAGATGTAATAGGGTGGTCGTGGAAACAGTAGAGTTGGCTATGAGAAACAACATACCTGTGGAGGAAGCTCTTATAGAAAAACTGTGGAGTTTAAGGATATCAAGTCAAAAGAGGTTTAGATGTATCTCCTTTTTAATTGATGAGGGGTAGAGCTCCCAACACTTTACTGTGTCCTGAGTGGGTTAATAGCAGGAAATCACCAGAATCTAGAGAGGTGAGAAATTCTAAACACCCAGAAGGTAAGGATAGGATTTCATTAGGACTTAATCACAGATTTGGAATTTCACCAGGTGATATGGTGAGGATAAAACTAGGGCACAGTGTTAGTAAAGGCAATTCTAAATATAGCAGACCATTCAAAGTTAAACAAGTGCTTGGCAAAGCAGTGAGGGTTAGTGGTGGATCGGTATGGAGCATGGACAGAGTAAGCAAATGGAATTGGGATTTGAAGCATTATGGTGACGGCCATGCTGAACATGTTAGAGGATTTGACCTACATTTGAGAAATGATGGAGATTGTCAGAGGAGTGGAGAGGAGAATGTGAGAGTGCAGTCTGATGTTAGATCTCAGGATTCTATTGTTGTTGGACAAGAGTGTATCATCAACAATCAAGTAAGCGAGCTTGGGGAAGGTGAGGCATTCCAGTGGAATGATGATGGTATGATTGTTGAAAACAGTAGTGTTGGTAATGGTCGTGACAATCACCTAGAATCTGAGATGGGAGTCACATCTAATGACAATGGGGGGTACCAGCTAGTACACGAGGATGGTTCCCCACTGACGCTGTTTCAATTTCAGAAGGTGTTTGCATCGGCATTAGGTAAAGTGGAATGCCACGGGGGAGGATGGTCATTGCATGGTTTCAGAATAGGGGCAGCCATGACAGCGTTCCAGGAGTGAATGCCCATAGCAGCGATAAAGAAAGTGGGACGATGGGAGTATGACCGGTACAAAATATACATGAGACCAGGGGGTCCAGGCGCCAATGTGCCAAGCGCCTCAGTAGGTGGTTGCATGAGAACAGAAGGAATGAGGTGCAGCTCGGGGTGGGGCAGCACAGGAATGTGCATTGAATGTTTGCGTTTTGCAAGTGTGTGTAGGAGTTTTGAAAAAGATCCTTTTCAGATCCAACTGTTGTTCGCACCATCAGGCCACACAATGTGGGTCATTGGCCACTCCTTCATCATGCAAGCACAGTTCAGAGCGCAACAGTGGCCACACAGAGGGGGCAGCATGGGACTGAAGAGCACTGAGGTGGTCTGGCTGGGCATAACGGGCATGCATTGCTGCCCCGTCTTCGCAGGCAGCTGAAAAGGCTGGCAGCACCCAAGGTATCATAGTACACCTGGGGGGGAATTACCTTGCTGACCTGGGTAGTGGTCGGTTATTAAAGGACGTGCAGGAGTGGGTCAAGATATTGGGGCAGACGCTCCCAAAGACTGAGATTTTTTTTGTTAGAGGTAGTGCCACAGAGCATGTGATGAGGTGCAGGCTCCAATGTGGCCATGGAAAAATCTAGGAAAAGGGTGAACAAGAATATTGAGAGGTTTATGCACCTGAAATGACTGGGTTTCGTCAGGCACATGATGTTGTGCGAAAAGGACCCAGTACATTTAGCTAAGGACAAGATTCACCTGTCTGACAAGGACAATGATGTGTTTCTTTTGGATAGGTTTGCAGCGCTAAAAAGGCAAGACGTGCCTGAAGAGCTATGGTGAGGAGTAGGGCTGAAATAGGTGGGGGCATTGTGGGTCGCAGGGGCACCCCCAAAGCATGGAAAAGTTTCAAGGGGATCCTAGAGAAGGAGGTACGGTGCGTATGCTGACGCAAGCTATACCCCTTGGCTGTATGAGCCAGGATGGGGTTTGATGGGCACTGACACAATTAGGGATAGTTGGGACTCCTCAACAACTGATTGTAGTAGCCTGGCACTGGCTCCATACAAGGTTGTGGGAGTGACTGGCCTGGCAGTTGGTTAACCAGAGGCGGCCGTTCTCGCTAGAACAGAAACCGAAGTGAGGAGGGCTCGCGTGCAGCACGGCGCGGTGCAGGGGTTGCGTGGGGTTGCTGCACACCTGTATCACCTTTCTAAAACCTTATTTTATTTGCAGCCTCTCAGGCTTTCAGAATCGAAGGGCACATTCCCCGTGAGCAGTTTGCCAGCTGCATCCCTAGTGATATAGTGTCACAGTGGATGTCATGGCTCCTGCCCTGGGACTCTAAACACTCACTGTCTGACCCGCTCATCTGAAGAGTGTCACAGGAATCCTGAGAATGGTGACTGGCCCTTCTTTCAAGATGACAGTCAGCCTTCTCCCTCGTGAGGGATAATTGTTCTGACTCACACATCCTGCCCGACTTCAGGCAGTAACTCCTGAACAGGAAGAACCTGCTGCTTGAATGGGCCCGGTGCAGTCCCACTCTGTCACCATGCCGGTGCACAACCCTGTGTATATGCGGCGCGCTGACCTCGGCTTCCAGTCAGTCGGAACAGGGCTCAGCTTTCAGAGCTGCCCCACGGCCAGCAGCATACTCACTGACTCTGCTCATCTGCCAGCTGCAAAGCAGGACACATGAATTTCATCGCAGGCAGTATTTATAGCGTGTTGTCATGTGCCGCGTGTCGCCATCAGCCAGCCCACTCTAATGCCTTTGCTTGTGTTGCTTTCCACCAACATCACCCGCCTTCCGAATGAAGCAGCTCCGTGGCGTAGCCCCACTGGTTGAGCTTGATTTACGCCCTCTCCTGCCTTGACCTGGAGCGTCCAATGTTCGAGTAACACATACGTTCTATTACACTTATGTATGACACATTCCTCCCTCTAGTTATCCTCGAGTGCTGCACTTTCCCATGCATTGTAAATCCTTCCTGACACAGGTGTAAAGCGCTAAACAGGCAACCGCCATAGCAACATTGTGTAGCCTCTTGACATGTCGTATTGTGACGTCGCTTTACTACATTGGTGTGTTTTTTTAAGGACGCGCAGCACCTCCAATCCCGAGGGGCATGCCTTCTCGCCAGTGCTACACATTTGGAAACACTTCGTTCTTTGTATACTGAATACATTGCAGCAAAAACATTTTGTTTTTCCAATATGCACAAGCCATTACTATTGGTTTTGTTAATGCTACACGGTAGTCTACTGAAGTAATAGTATCAGTGAGATTCATTTCCCCAGGATCACACACACTGCTGAACTGGTTAGCCAGGATTAGAGCCCCATTTGCGAATTAGGTACTTGACCATATACATTTTAGTTCTAGTTGGTTCAGCAATGTGAAAATGCTTAGCTTCCTAAGGCTAACATCGTTTTGTACTTCATAGAGTGATCTTGAAACGTGGAGAAATTGCATAATAAATGAGAGTGGGAATATTTATTTAACTTGTTTCTCCCTCTGCGTCATCCCTACATTTTCAAACTGCCTGTTTTCACCCCCTCCTTTTCTTGACCTATCTGCCACACCCGAAGCCGAGTTCTATTAAACCGTGACAAATGAAGTGTGGCAAAGAGTGACACAGCAGGACACCCTGCTCTCCTAAAAGTTAATCTAAGTAGTTTATCGCATGGTTGAAAAAATGCACAGTTCACCGGGGCACTCTGCCAGTCTTTCTGGGTGTTTTTTTTATGCCCCAGCGAGACTGCTGGGCTTTCATCTGGGGTAGCAGACACATTTGCAATCATTCCTTTTAAAACCCACCTTACCTGTTGTTCCTTGATTGCCGAGCTACCCCCTACCACCCACAAGGACTCCGTTTAGCCAGTTCAAACTGTTAAGAGCACAGCATTTTTGTCTACTAAAAGCATGAATGTGTTAGTTACCTGCTTGCCGAGTAAGAAGCACGTGTATTCTGTGATGATACAAACTATCACTAGACACTGTAAGGTAGGCAGCATAAAGGTGCACATCACTAGATGTCTGTTTCGAAACGGTGCAATAATAGGTGTCTTCGCAGAGTCAATAGCACAGGATTGGTCCCTGCAGGCACAACGCGCTCATAGAGACAGTAAGCTGCCTACAGAGACTGCCAGGGCTCTGCCCTCGCTAGCCACAGCCCACTTAAAGTGCTGCTTTTCTCTAACGCCCTTGAGTTTGGGCACGTATTTCATTGCCATTAAGAGTGGTGGCATACTGGTAAACTCAGTGCAGCAGCCCCCTCTAAAATGTACAAGGGCGCGCTCTATAAGACTGCTTTACATTATTATTTTTGTAATTGTTTATTTATAATCTTCTAAGCATGGATCCTGGATTCGAACCTCTGTGGCTCGACGTGGCCTTGCTTCCAAGGCCAGCATGTTTACCTTGTGCTATCCTCTGTTCACATTGGCCCTGTGTGTTTAACTTCTATTCCATTGTACTTATGTAGTACCCCTTCACTGCTCTTGAGTGTAGTACTTGAAGACTTTGCTCGTGGCACATTCCAGTGCTCTATTGTTTACTGTGGCTCATCCACAGCATTCAGATACAAAAAGGGGGAATCCCCAGAAACACTACTAGAAAATAGAAAATGAGTGTATATACCTGACCCAAACCAGTCCTCAAAACATAACATGAAATGACTTTAGTTACAAAATAGTACCTAGCACCATAGGAGCCCCAATAATACTCTGTGATCTTTTGCAGACACTCCAGCATCCATTGAAGAAGTAGGTTGTTTCACTTAAAAAGAAGGAGGCTGCTAAAGGAAGCTCACTTTATCTGCCCCGTTAGAGGTTTCTTTGAATTTAGCTACAAGACTCCAGGTAAGCCAATGGAGGCAGCCAATATGCAATTATAAAATGCTAAGTGCGATATACATAATATACGCAGCGGTCTACTATTGATTTAGCTTACAACATCTAAGCAGAGTCTATATGGTTTATTGATTGATACTCCTTTTATTCGACTATAGAGTCATCAGAAAAAATAAATCAAAACATTAAGGGCCTAACTGACAGAAATGTTTTATAATGGAAAAACCCCATTGGAAAACGTTCTGTGAATTGGGCCCTAAGTTACATAAAAATCGTTATCCAATTGATCCCAAAAATGCTGCAATTAAAACTCCTCTTCCCATTTCTACCTAAGTGGCCATTGTCCTAGGAATACACCTACAAAGTCATACAATGTATTGTTCTCCAAAATCATTATAAGTCAACAATGAATAGGATGTTTCCAATTCTACATAACAAGCAATTAAGATCCTAGGTTGCATTCCATGAGAAAAAGTGTAAAACTAAGTCTGGTTATGACATTTTAAGATAGACAAATAACAAAGCACAATCTAATGAGTGGGGAAAAATCAGCTGGGTGATCACCGTGGTGGGATTTTTTGACCAACTGGGTTTGGAAAAGAAATGAGGGAAAGTGGTGGAGTGTCATGGAAAATCAACAGGAACATCTTGGACTTCTGAGATCGAGCCCAGGGAATAGCGGCAGGACGATCGGATGGACTTTTTTGTTTTCTCCCACAAAATTACATCCCCTTCACCATGCCCTTCTTCCCCCTTCCTTCCTCCCTCCTCTCTACTCTCTTAATAACTTCATCATCCTCACTGTCTTTAGGTTTCTTCTCGTCTTGGGTCTCTCCTTGTTTCTCCTTCCTCCCTACATAATCTCCTTGCAGAGGAGCGTCATTTTCATTTGTAAAAATTGTTTTGTACAATTAAATTAGAAAAAAAAATGCACGTTTGCAAAATGTAGCGCCCTTAATTCTAAAACGCAAGGAATACGCGTTTCCTTGACCTGGCTCGATGAATATATGTAGCTGCAAAATAAACTACTACTAAGTGTTGGCATTGCTGAAAGTGCGAACATTCTGCAATACAAGCAGTGCTTTGATATACTTTGTCCTTAGGTCTTTCATCCCTTCGTACACAAACAGAAAATATGTTATATCTTCCTTAGTTGCACCACATAGTAGGAAATTACTCCCCATTGAGTCTTTCAATTTTTTTGTGTGTTCCCATACCCTCAGACGTCCCATTATAAATTCTATAGAAAGGGCCCAGGCATAATTAGGGGCAATCCTGTCTAAATACAGTTTGAAAGCCAAGTATTCCAAGACCCGAGACAAAGACACCCCTTTCATATTATTAACTCTCAATGTTGCCCATGCTTTCTTCTTCTCCAATTTCCCGGATTTAGTGATCAGATCAGGGAAGTGTAGACCAGCAAAACTTGGTAGCTGAAAACAAGGCTGAAAAATGCTCCCTCCAAACTGCAGGTAAGATACAAGTCTGTAATGGGGTGTCTCCTCCTAGATCCTTGTCTGAAATAAGGCTCCAAAAGCCACTAGAATCACCCATCTGGGCCGCCTCAAGCAGAACCCCCCACGTATTAGAAAGAAAATGCTTCTTTTTGTTTCTTGTCAGTGCCCTATAGTCTGCTTTCAGAGATTTTCATACCACCAAACACATCAGGTCCTTGGAGGCAAGATACTTTTGTAGAAAAGAGACTTGATCACCGAAGGCCATGCTTGCTGAGAGCGGAACTGTTGACTCGTGCTGGGAAAGCTCAAGTGTGTGCTCCATAATCCTACCTTGTCCCGTGCAGAAAACGTGGGGCAGGGAGAACCCGACTACCGCATCCTGACTTATTTGTAAACACTTCCTTCTTTCTTAGGAATATTATCCCACACTTCTTTTGTATTTAGCATAAGGATTGGCAATACGTTTTTCTTAGTATAGCCCCTTTTACATGATAAAGACACCACTAGGACTGCCTTATTATTGTTTGATGGTCGAAGCTTGGTCCCATCTTATATTTAGGTGTAGAATAGGTGTTTTTCCAACCTACCTATACAGTTTAATAAACACCATTGAACTGTGATCACTTGTGTCTGTCTTTACTGTTGGCACCATGAGTTCCTTAAAACAGACACACACATGCACACACAAACAACATGCTTAGTTCTATGGAGGACAGATACCTATACATACTGTCTAAAGCGTTTATTATTTTTCTTCATTAGCTAAACGTGGAAACGCAGAATGCAAGGCAAAGAAGAGATGTATGCTGAGGAGGGTTTGTTGGGCCCTGGGTGTCTTGAACAGTGACTACATATTGTGAACCCTGGTCCCCTCTGGCATACCTATACAGGCTGATATGGTATCAAGGGTCGAAGCTACCATGGGCTAATCGGAGGGTGAGATGGGGATACCATCAGGAGTGATCAGTACCTCCTTGTCCAGGAGGAAGGTCAAGAGGGAAGCTATGCATTGATCCATGTGGAACCTTCTAGAAAAGAGCTGTGCGACTAGTCCCAGAGAGCGAAAGTGGACAAGGGCTATTTTCAGTCATGTTTCTAGTTTTCAAGCCAGCAGGGAAGTTTCGTTTGGTGATAGACCTCAAAACCTTGTATCACTCCATCATGACACGCTGGTTCAAATTGGAATATGCCTGCAGAAAGTGATCCCCATGGTGCAGAATATGGACTTCTGGGCATCCCTGCATCTTGACGATGTGTACTTCCACATCCCAGTCTGAAAATGAGCGCTTCCTGAGGTTCTTGGTGGGGGGTGGGGGGGAGCACTATCAATTCCAGACCCTTCCGTTTGGGCTGAAGTCTTCTCCCAGGATATTTACGAATGAAAACGCTCACACAGCTCCAGTCACCTACCGAATTCCTTAGTAGGCAATGAAAGCGAGTGATAACAAAACTCCCCTTCTAAAGCGAAATGTACAGCTATGATATCTGCTAGTTTGATATGCAAAAAAGAAAGTCTCTAATATAGATATTTAAAATTCTTAATACAATGCATAACAACAAACTGGAAGTTTGCGTGACAGGATCTCGGATCACTGCTTTAACAAAGTGTGTGCTCCTTGGCACACATTTAATCTCACTGGGCATTGCCTGCAAACAACAGGGTGTGCCTAAAAGAGACCTGTGCCAGAGGTGCTGCCCGGAGTGCCCAGCTTCGCAGCTTGGTGAGTACCTACACTTTCTTTCCCCCCATTTAAAGCACAGCTCATGAATGAGGCTACTACGTGAAATTCCAACCCGGTGCTCTGCATCAACACGCGCTTGGGAGAGTACGCCCTGTTAATTACCGGGCTAGCACAAGCGTGCCAGGGCTCCTGACTGCATATTTCTTCCATGCATGCTTCCGCGTGCTGCCTGTGCCTGCCCGCACTGCACACCCATTAGGCATGAAGGGGACACCTATACACTATGCCTGACTCAGTGAGCATGCAGGGTCTCGCCTCCTTTCTCTGATCCGCGGTGAGGTGCTCCCTCATTACGCCCATGTGGATGGGCGTAGTGTGGCAGCACCCGTCTGCATCTAGCAGGCTTGGGCCCCGCGCTGCAGCAAGTGACTCAGTGAAAGTCGGTGATGCAAACAGTCAGTTAGAAGCCCATGGCTAAAATGATGTGAGTATGTGTAGGCACTTTTAATACAGTGCAGCTGCATCCCTACACAGAGAACACAAGCAAAGCAACACGCCTGGGCTACAACTGCTGGCCTGATGTTGTTTGTTTGCAGGACATAATGAAACCTGTTATCCACCCAGCTCTCTCTACAAGTCTCAATACCCGCAGGCACTTACAGTCTACAGGCGTATGTACCAAGAATGGTGCAGTGGAGGACGGTGTGCACTTCGAAAAATACCCTGCTCCTCGCTTTTGTTCGCGACCTGACAAAATAAATTCAAATGTTTAGGATGGAAAGCAGAATACAGGAGGCCCGTGCCTGCCTTGCGTGAAGAGATGGTGGTCTGTCTACACGGACTCAGCGAGAGCTGCCAGACCCGACCCCGCGTCTCTCCCCCCCTCACCGTTCCCATCCTGTACACGCACAGAATGCAGTATTCAACAAGGCCAGACACCGGAGAGAATCCTTCGAGCACTACCAGCGGGTGCTGCTTTCACCCCGACTCCCCTGTTTCTGTCTCGCACTCGCCCCGCGTTTACAGCTTGCTGGTCACACATGTGTTGGAGGAAGGATAGTTCAAGGGCAACGTACGCAGTGCAACAAAGGTTCGAATCCCAGTCCCCCACTTAGAAACCATTCGCTGTTGTTAAGCGTGTTACAAATGAACAATAAAATAAATGCAAATGTAGTTATTCCTGTAGTATTCTTTCTACTCCTTCTGAAATGCTGTCAGGATTTCAGAAGAGAAACCAACCTATATCAATAGTGAATTGACCTCAAAACCATTCGTTTCCGCTGACTGGTCCCACCTGGCTATTTAAATCTTGAAGCCAGATGCAACTTCGTTTTTGTCTCTAAGGCAGTGGAAAGATATTTCATGTGCAGTTTTCTGAACACTTTATTGAAGGCTAAGCATAAATTGAATGAACGAGTGATCAGACACCTTTAACATATGCACTGAGTCTGTCCAGCTCACAAAGTGCTTAGGTGCCCTAGTTGGATTTCAGTGCTTTGTAAATAATCATTACATCTGATCTGTGCCACAATGGTCTCATCAAAATATATTTCTCTTTCGTCCTGGCTCTCTCTCCTTCCCAACTGGGTGGGCAATGCCTGCATCTGCAGGCAGGCCGGAAAAGCTGGCTGCAAAAGATAGCTGTCACTTTAAGAACTTTTGAAGGAGTAGGGCCTACGTCACGCGTGCGTCCCTCCGTGCTCCTTACCAATGTTCCATACCCAGTTCCTGGTTTTCCCCCTACTGGGCAGATCATAATTTTGCTGTGCTGCTGCGCCCTCCTTTTCAGGGCGTTACTTTTTGCTGTCCATCCCTTTTTTCTTAGCGATTGGTTCTTCACTTTTATTTTTTCAATTTGTGGTCCCTCCGTCTACGTATGCCGTATGCGACAGGATTCAAGCAGTACATCCATTGCCGAGAGCATTTCTCTGTGGCTGATCCCCATCATGCCTGAGTCTGTTGTTTGGGTATACATCACGCAGTCAGTGCCTGTGTCGTTTGCTGTGGGATTCACCCAAGGTCTCTGCAGACTCGTCTTCTCTCCATGTCACATCTGGGACTGGTAACTAAGACGACCAAAGACTTTGTTCGGGACAGGAGGGAGGCCGACATCGGTAAGAGGGGCATCATACTTTCAGGTGAGGTTCGAGTTTCGGCACTGACCTTCTGTGCATAAGGGAAGGGAAGACTGCCTCCTCAGTTCCGGGGTCTTCAAAGGACCGTTCAGGGGGAAACACTTGGCGTGTTCACCTGAGAGTAACTCTAGGTGGGAAAGCACTAGTACCTTCTGGTGGGAAAGTGTTAGCACCTTCAAGTGGGAAAGGGTCTGAGAAGATCCACCAGGTACCAGAAGTGTTATTTACACCAGACAAAATAACGACAGTACAGGGGAAACCCTCTAATGCCTTGGTAAACCAAACAGGCAAGGATTTGCCTCCGGGGTTGACTCGGTCCATTCCGATTCCCCTGTACCTGTACCTGCTAAAGTCAAGTCGGCTACCGCATATAAAACTTCTGGTACTTCGGTACCGAAAGATAAAGTGTTAACCACAGTTGAGCCCTCAAGCTCCTCGGTACCGAGGAAATCACATAAATCCTCTCACAAGAGGCATAAACACACTCACTCGAGATCCAGTCCGGCACGACTTCTCCAAAAAAGCACAAACAGAAGAAATCTCCTGTGGCATCTGTCTCAGAACCGTAGAGTCAGAAAGATAATTCTGTCACGGTTTAATACACGGCACACGCAAGCCAGGGAACTCCTTCCCCTACAATGAATGTGGCGCACAATGACGTGCTTTTTAATTTTTTAGTATATTATGGATTCTTTTTTGAGTAGGCCTCCAACCCGTCTCGCACCCAACCTCCACAAACACCCACCCGGTGTCACAATGAACTAGGAAACAGGCCGGTGTGTATCAATAAGATATTTATTAATGTATTATTTAATGTCAAAGGAAAATCAACCAATTACAACAGCCACCAAGGTTGTGGCAACACAAAATGCAATAATCTCTACAAAGCAAACAGGTTAAGATATACTGTCACATTTACTTCCTTTTTTTAATGGCAGAACAGAAAAAGAACAATTCAACACAATGATAGCACTTAGGGTTAAGTACTCCCCCCTGCGACACTCAACCCCCAAACCTCAATGGGACTTGATTCCTTAAAATGGAAGGCAGTGGCAGGGAGTAAGAATGCAGTGGGGGAATCGAGTTTGGTGTGGTACCCAAAGAAACAAGATGAGGAGCCAGCAAAGCAGGAGGAAATCTGTTTTTGGAGCACCAGTGGAAGAATTGGGTTTTGTTTGTTATTTCTCACATCTGCTAGGGGAAAGAGAAGGAAAACAGGGAATTCGCTTGCTTACGTTTAGAAAGACAAGCAGAGCTTTTTGGAAATCCGAGTCAGCACACAAGGAGAACATCGTTTTTTAGAATATGCAACACTTGGGCAATGGAAAAGAAATGCAAAATGGAAATTCGTTTTGACCATACAATAGGGAAAGAGGAAGAAAAGTGGAAAATACTTTTTTTGAGATGTTAAACTTAATTTCAATGGAAAAGAAAATGCAAATGGTATTTGTTTTTTACTGAGGCTGCAAATGACAGGTAGGCTCTGGGAAAGGGATTATCTCACAAAAGGAAAATCGTTTTTGGGTTAGGATAGCAAATGCAAAGAGGAATGGCAGTGGCAAATGGAAATTCGTTTATCGGGTCCAATTTAAACACAGGGACACATTTGTTTCCCAGATCACTATGGGAGTAAGTCTTTTGGGCAAATCTTTATAACTATAACAATTAACAAAAACACTGGGAAAAAGATTGCTGGTTTCAAATTCCACCAATCCCAATCCCGTGAAATTCAATGGGGGAATTAATTGATTTACTTACAGAAATACTTTAGGGATTTACACAGACAAATGAGGGGTTTTCAGTGGGGATCTGCTAACATGCATAGGTAAACAAGAGATTCTTCACTGGGGAGAACACTGAACTACACAGACAAACATAGGATTCTTCAATGGGGTGCTGACTAAAATGCACTTGCAATTGAGGTTTTCAATGGGGAAATATTGAATGCAATGCTACCAGAATGAAGGGATTATGCAATTTAGGACTGGGGTTACTGTTACTTACACAGCAAGCCTTTGTTTAAGGTTCAGGAAAGCCAGCTGCATCTCAGGACACTCTGGAAAGATAGGGCAGGGGTCTGGTCATTCCACTCTCAAAGATGTTAAGTTTCAGCATCCTTCTCTCCATCCTCCTGTCTTTCTCCTTTTTCTGTCTCCCCGGTTTTTGTGTGTGTCCTTACTCCTAGTGCAGTCCCCCTTATATAGCAGAAATGACATCACCCATTTTACAATCTAGGGAAGTACTCTGCAACAAGCCCTGCTGCTAGGATTGGACAGTTACCCTCTCTTTCTGCACCCTCAGTCAGGATTGGCATTGCTGAAAGTGTGAACATTGTGCAATACAAGCAGTGCTTTAATATACTTTGTCCTTAGGTCTTTCATCCCTTCGTATACAAACAGAAAATACGTTATTTCTTCCTTAGTTGCACCAAATAGTAGGAAATTACTCCCCTTTGAGTCTTTCAATTTTTTTGTCTGTTCCCATACCCTCAGAGGTGCCGTTAGTTTGGAGCAACATCTGTCTTTTCCCATTTGTCATCATCCTTTGTTCTCCTTTCAACTTTTTGGCAAAAACTAGTTATGTATCACAACTACACAATTGTACTAGCTACTGCCATACTAAGCATATTTTCTGTTTTAGCTGATAATGGGGAATTAGATAAGCCGACCGCCAAATCCGTACGATGTAGCATGGCCATGTGTCATATCTTTGTCGTTTCCATAAAATGCACAACAGTTATGGAGATGTAAATTATTAAGCATATCCCTAATTTCATTTTCCACCTTTTCACCAACTCTCACATTTGTAACATGTTCAGATCAGCCAGAAACCTAGTCTAACTGGCCCTTACAGTTCCCAGAGTCATAGGTAGATGCATTTTATACCCCCAAAACTGCCTGGAAATTACATGAAAAATGGTATAAAATGAAATCAATACACAGTATGGTTGCTGCGCAAAATGCCAAAATGAAATGGTCTTTTAAATTATTTGTGTGTGTTCCTGTTCAGAAAATGGGATGGCTGCTTCATTCCTCACAGCCATATGCCCCCTGTGTCAGCCTGTGACCAGAGGTTTTTATGAGTCTCTTTGAAGTTAGTGTGTGCTCTTTGAAGTGGGTGCAACAAGGATTCACACCTTTTAGTCATGCTCCAGCTAAGGATGGCTTTCATTTGAAGTCCCTGCTTTCCTAGTCAGCAGGTCTGGAGGATACTGAATGTTGACACCTTTAACAGGACCACATTTTATTGCAGGGCTATTAAAAAGGAGATGTGACATCCAGCTTGAAATGGGATTTCCCTTTGTGAAGTTTTCCCCTCAGCCAGAACAGGTTTTTCCTGAAGACTAAGTGTCTCTTCAAAGGTCACTGGAGTTTTGTGGCTGACATTTTTCTGTGAGCAGTGATATTTTTTTTCCATTGTGGCTTTTTAAAGCCGTTTTTATTTGCAAACATGTGCAGACCGTTTTTGCTTTCAATGTTGAAAAATCCTGTTTTCCATGTTACTGGATTCTTTGATTCCTCCTTCTTTTTTAAATCAAACTGCTGCTTATGCATTAATAATGATAGGTAGGCCCCTTCCCACATGGCTCTTTAACTTTACATGGAAAACACAAGCAAAAGCCAGGCGTTTTTTGTTGCAGTGTTTAAATGCCTGCCATTTATGTGAAAAACAAAAGCCAAGCCATTTTGTAACAGGGTTTAAATGCCTGCCATTCAGGTGAAAGGGACTTTTGTTTGGGGACTTTAAATGCACCCCACAATTCTAATCTAATTTCTGACTCTGAAGATGTTGATACTTCTGAATTTGTTACAGTTCCACCGGATCAATTATTCAGCACTCTTGTGAGAGTTCATTCACCTCACATTTTGCCACAATGTTCTCCTTAGTCTGAGGACAATTTGGGTTTTAACCAATATCCAAGTGCTTAGACCGGTGGTTTTTAACATCTACAATCCAAAGCAGCTGCCTAACAGGGCTGATTCTTCTACTTCCGCTTTCAGACTAGAAGAGCCACAACCTAACCCTTATCAAATGGCAAATGACATCAACAACACAGTGTTGGAAACCATGCTTTCTAAGCCCTTCTAAGAATTTCTGGCTTAACGCATTAAAGGCAAAATGTCACCTATTATATCTCAGGGAGCAGTGCCCACCGATCCTATTCCTGAGCCAATCACTGTATCAGTGGACAATGAGGACTCTGTTCCTCCGTCCAATAAACAAAAAATGTCCAAAGACTATGAGACAGATTCTGATGACGACACCACTCAGTCCCCATCTAAGGTGTTTCATTGTGATGAACGCCATGCAGGCACTAGTTATCCTCCTTAAGGATAAGCCTGAAACAGCAGGTGTTTTTTGAAAACTGCCATTTTAGCAGTCAAAGATCCCACTTTCCATGGAATTGTCTGTTCTAGAGCAAACTCTAGCTCGTTGGGGTAGCCTCATCCTGATCCACACATCTCCAAAGCTCTAGACAACAAATATAAGGTGCCTAATGAGGAACCTTTCATATTTATGGGCAATATTCCTGCATAGTCGGCGTTAGTTTCAGCTGCCCTGGGCACAAAGGGTAAAGGCCCATCTACATCTCCAGCTTCAGTTCTTAATAAGAATGCAAAAGCATGGGGAACTCAAGGTAAGAAATCTTACACTAACGCTACCTTACAACTCAGGCAGGTAAACACTGCTACAGTTTTGAGAGGATTTAATATCCTTAATTGGAAGAATCCTGAACGCTTTGCAGACATGCGACCTCAGGAGGACGCCAAATTAGATTTTGTTTTGGATTTCAGAGGGTAGAGAAGCAGCTATCCAGCAGCTTCAAGTGGTTAAAGACCTCACCGACACAACAGCAAGAGCAGTCACTAGTGCAGTCTGCACGCATAGACACGCATATTTGTCAGCCTCTTCCTTTCACCAAGAAATCCAGGTGAATGTGCTTGACCTTCCGTTTGATGGCAAAACACTGTTTGATCCATCCACGGATGAGGATCTTCAAAAATGTAAGGCCAGTATCAGAGCTGCTAAAACCCTTAGCTCAATTTCGCTCAAACAACCCTATCACCCAAATTTTAATCATCCAATCCACGTCCTCAAGGAGGTGCAGGCCATTAGAGAGCAGAGTGAGCAAGAACAGCAGTGTAGTCCGTGTATGCAGCCAATGCGGAAACTGGAGGAGGGAGAAGACGCTGGGACCACTGTTAAACAGAAGACAGTAGCCAGTCCCTTCAAGAGGTCTTAAGTGCAGAGGTCGCAAAGAGGGAAGCTTCCCCTCTGAGGAACTGATTTGCAAAGGCTGCTCAGCGGGAAGCGAAAATGAGGGAAGCTTTCCATCCCAAGAGCCTGTCTCCGATGGCTGGCGTGCACCAGAGAGCCTCTGGAGCAAAGCAAGCTCCTATAACAATTGACGCGGGCAACGGCGGTCCAGGAGCAGCTGTTTGCCGGGTCATGAGGAGACACTGCAGCAGTAGACCTGCAAGCAGCGAGGGGATTGGACAGGCACACCTTAAGAGGTACGAAAGGTGATTTTGAATACCAAACTGTTAGAAAGCAACAAAAACACTTTGGGCTCTATCAGGAGTTAGGCGGTATCCTGGCGCTAATTGTGCCGGGTTACCGCCCAACGCTATTTGAGTTATCGCAACTCTTCCAGCACAATTTGCTCTGGATTCCGAGCTGCGGAGGGATGGTAAATCCCCATTGGGTCCATAGGGTTGGGGTGCGCTGTTACCGCTGGTAGTAATAGTGCCGAAAACGGGTGGTAATTGAACATTTGGACCTCCAGTTTTTTGCTGGAGGTAAAACTCCAACTTACCGCCCAACTCGAGATTGGGCCAACCCTTAAATGCGGCGGTAATAGCGTTACAGCTGCATTATAGGACTGAGGCCCAACTCGTGATGAGGCCCTAGGTGTCCAAACTCAATCACTGCAGCTTTAAGCGTGTGAGTTTGTTGAATCTACAAATATTCCAAAAAAATGCAAATCAGTAAGTGTAAATCATCTAAAACAACTTTTGTGTAAATCATCTAATCAAGTTGTTACTGTACAGATATCAAATACAATTATCATCTGTCAAAACCTAATCAATTTTCTCATAATGTGACAGATGTAAGCAACAAGAAAAATACATTGGTACCTAGATAATGTTTTTTAAATATATACACTAATTCATAGTTATGAGAGCAGTAAGGAAATTTTGGATGAAATCCACCTTAAACCCATGTGAAATAGAGAAAACATTTTGAAAAAAAGAAGCGTACCATATGTTGATTAAAATGATTTCCTACGGTGTAAATAGGAAATGAGCCGTCTGCCTATAGTATGGCTTCCAAGTTGTAAACCTAGGAAAATGAAAATATAGTTTTGTATAAAAGAAAAGTCCCTCTGATTGGACAAATGTCATTACTCACATACGAGGAAACAGGAAGTAGAAGCACTTACTAAAATCTAGTCTGTGGCCCGATGTGTGCATGGAAAGCGACTGAATAAGTGTGGCTGAAGCGTGTATTCAGAAAACAAGTCGCACAGTCAAACGTCTGTGTTCCTATGGACAAGAGACAGGATAAAAGGGAAAAATAAATATAAAAGCCAGGCTTGGAATATGCTAGCGAGTAGTGTGGATAGAACCTGATTGATAATATTTACAAAAGGAGGAGTAACAAGCCGTTCAGGTCTTGCCATGTTCAAAGCTACAAACCATGGCGGTATAAATATGCGTCATACGTGTGACGTCATCACGTTGCTAATGTGAATTACATCACGGATGTAAACAAGCTGAGTGTGTCGGCTACGTTTATGGCGTGATAACGTGGTATAGACAGTAGCTGTTACTGTTATGCCAAACAGTTGCAAGAAAAGAAAGGTTACAAAGAAAGTATATCTATAGATACGAGTTGTCTAATCCTGTCGGCATGTTATACACCTACTCTGAGGAGTACTAAGGACACGTGTTGTACGTGTGTGTTCAAAGAGGAAAAGAAAAAGATTAGTATCTCAAAATGGAAATGAAAACATAAGTATAATGGAAATCAGAGTAGATATGGAACTGAAAACATGAATATAATAGAATACCGAATAGGGTGTAATGTGCTGCTACAAAATCTAAAAGAGCAGAGAAGTGCAAACCAAAAGTATAATATTGGTGGAGGCTTAAGAATTATTGGAAAGGTACTTTGGTACATGAAGTGTATAGCGCAGACAGATCCTGTCTCCTCAAACTGAGTGCACAATCTGATTAGGGCTAAATATTTCCAGTCAATTATCACAAAGCCCGAATTATGATTTGTAATGCAGGTAGGATCTGCCAATTCAACATAGAAATTGCAATCTAATTGGATTTATACAATACCAATTTACGGTGACCAAAAAAGGTGTAAAACATATGCATTTTACCAATGTCACGACCTTATCTCCGTCAAGGGCGCACGGGCCCCTACGAACCCTATTTGGCTCCGCTCGGATGCCCTGGAGCCAGTCCTAGCGCTGCTGGCATAGGAGACGCTTGCTGGGACGGGCTTTCAATGGCCAATGGACAAGTATGGCCGCCCCCTTGCGGAATACTGGAAGAACTGCATACTGCGGTCCAGCTTCCAGGGTGGGGCCCGCCCCGAGGGCACCTGGGTACTGCCTTGCTATTTAAACCACGCCCATCTTAGGGCACGCGCTTTGCGTTATTCTGCTCTAGCAGCGTGACGCTCATCCTGCTCTGCCATCCTTACCTGCTCAGCTGCATTCATCGGCTTCGAAGTCATCTAAACTAAGAACCATCGCCATCCTTACCTGCTCAGCTGCGTTCATCGGCTCCAAAGTCATCTAAACCAAGAACCATTGCCATCCTTACCTGCTCAGCTGCGTTCATCGGCTCCGAAGTTATCTAAACCAGGAACCATAGCCACTCTTACCTGCTCAGCTGCATTCATCGGCCTCAAAGTCATCCAAGGCAGGAACCATTGTCATCCTTACCTGCTCCGCAGCATCCTTTGGGTTCACAACCACCCGAGGTGGGTACCAACTTCATCCTCACCTGCTTAGCTGCATCCTTTGGTCTTCGAAGCCGCCCAACTCGTGCGGCCTGCCACACCCTCATCCCCTTCTCCAGTTCGTTATGGTCTGCAAGGCAAAAACCGCAGGTTAGACATTTGCAAGGACGCTCTCAGCGCCGCTCGGCGTGTCGTCTTACCTGCTCGAACCAGTCTTCGGTAGTCGCCGCAACTTCCATCACCTGCAACAAGAAGACAAGGGTATAACTATCATCGGCAAGGACATTGCTTAGTCGAGAAGGACTAAACTTAATCTATAAAGACATCGCTTTCATCTTTAAAAACTTACCTGGAAAAGGAGTTGGAGCAGGTCTGAACTCCGGCCCTCGCCAGTGCAGTAACTCGGCGGTATGGGGCCAAAATCCACGCGCCCCTGCCCAGTTCGGCAGGACGGAGAGCACACCGTCATCTTCAATCAGGTGAGAGTCGTCCCTTGGGGATCTACAAGGGAACACGGGAGGAGGGTGGAGAAGAAGGAATCGCAACTAAGCTGCCCCTCCTGTCTTCTAGAGTGAAATCCCGCTTATCCAGAGTCCGGGACTGGCGAAGGGACCCGAGGAGCTCACCGGTGTGTCGGAAGACATCCCCATGGGAAAGCAAGGTGAGCGTTACAGAAGGCAAAGCCCTAACTTACAAACCAACCTGGGCGTCTACTATGGAAACGTCGGAAACAGATCAGCTAGCCCAGTTGTTGGGGCAGTTGCATGCGGAGGTCCATTCCGCGCGGCAGGAGACTAATGGTTTACGAAGGGAACTGGTTGTGATCAAGGAGAGAAAAGACGACCTTGGGAGGCAACTCCTCCAGTCACAAGCAGGACAAGCCCCGTTGCCCGGAGTTAGTCCCTCCACCTCGGCCACCGCAAATAATCCTGTTCAGATTAACCTCCCTGGAACTGTGCCACTGGCTCCTCCGGAATGGTTTGCGGGAGAACCCCGGCGATACGCCACCTTCATGAACCAATGTCGCCTTCATTTTCTGTGCAGGCCGGGGGCTTTCCCCACGGACCAAGCATGTGTGGCTTTTGTGCTCTCTTACCTTAGTGGAAGTGCGGCCGACTGCCCAGTGCCGTTGATCAGCCAAGATGATCCTCTGCTGCGAGACTTTGATGGGTTTCAGCGGGAATTGGAGAAACTCTTTGCCCGACGCTACCATGGGCAGGCCCTGGACAACAAACTCTTGTCACTCCGCCAAGGGAGCCAGGACCTGCTGACTTATATTGCAACTTTTAATCGACTGGTGGTCGAAGCGGACTGGCCTGAGGATAAACCGACCACGTTATTTCACCGGGGTCTTCGTGGGGAGTTAAAAGATGTCCTGGCCCAAGTGGTGAATCCCCCCCGGGATTGTGCTGAGTTCATTGAGTTGGTGATACAGTTGGACCGTCGCCTGCAGGACAGGAAGAGTGACCGCGGAAAATCAGATTTGCGTCCTTTATTCGTGCGTCCCAAGGATCACACTCCACGGTGCTCAGATGGGGCCAGTGAACCAATGCAGATAGGCGGGGTTAGGCCCCGTTGACCCAGGCTGAAAGAGACAAAAGAAGGGAGATGCACTTGTGTCTGTATTGTGGAAAAGCAGGTCACTTCTTAAAGGACTGCCCAGTTAAGCCCCCCAGACGAGCAGTTGGTGCCACGGATAAGAAAACACAGGAGGAGTGTTATGAAGTGACTCGCATACCTTCTTATGGTTGACTTGCCAGGTTTATTAACAGCTTCACAAGTATCTTTACAGGCAGTCATTTAAGTTACATAAAGGACATTGAAGGACATTAACACTGGCAGCCCATCACCCAAGGCAGGGGGTTCACCAACTGACCTGGGCTGGAACCTTCACTCACACATTCCAACACTCAGGCATCAACACTCCACATGACATCACAACATTCCTGCTCACCCAGGCAAGACATATACAACATATCTCCCCCCTTTACATTAACACACTGCACACACTAGGCACTCCCCACAAGACATCTCCACTGCTTGCAACTAATCACAACATGCAAAACACCACGGGACACACCTCCACTCATACCAACACACCCCATCCACACAGACTCGTATGACCAGGGCAGGCACACCGCATGTGCACAACACTCTGACACTCAGCTTACTCCCAGTGTACTGGCCAGGCACACCGGGACCAACGACAAAATACTAGCACACTCTGGACCCTGAAAGATGTTGCGAGTCTACAATAGGCACGCAGTACAGCTAGGAGCAACCACCTGCGTGCAATAAAGGAAAAACATTAGTGGTACACGACCACAAGATAGAAGTACATGTGTGACCTTTCATGCCCATCACCAACAGACATGCTCCTACAAACACCGGGGGCGCTACCACCCACACACATACCTCTTTACCCATGTGTGACTGTAATAACGGTCACACTCCAACCAACTGGGGGCGCTACCACCCAGCACAATAGCTATGACTCAAGCAGGACTGTACTCAAAGTCGCACCTTGTCTGGATGGAGTTACTACCACTCAGAATAGCTATTTACCCTGCATGACTATAACACAGTCACGCCCTCACTGTAAAGGTGGCGCTACCACCATGCACTAATATACGTCTCCTCACCATGCATCTGAATTATTGCAGACACTTCCACACAGAAGCGGTGGTGCTACCACCACAATCCACCGTATACCGTTAACCCATGTACGCTCCTACCACAGACGCACCCATACCAAACTTAAAACTATGCTGAGATCACAACCCATCTCAGCATATGGTAGGTTTAACATGTCAGCTAGGCACACTCACCATCAGAGACACTCACGCACTTACAATGCTAGCCAAGTTTCATACTAACAACAGAGGCACTACCTCTTTCTAACACCATTGTGGCACTCACACACACACTATACACACTATGGGCGCTACCCATCTCACATCTTCTCTGACTCACACCACACTTCATGCCAACTTTGACTATATCTTAACAGAGTCAGTTAAAATTCATTTGCATTGTAACATTCCAGATGCATAACTTATAACGTTTGAACCGACAATCATCAAATCAGGTACAATTACATTCTAGGAATTCCTAAAAGTCCATGTTGCTTTCAAGCAACCTAATGCCGAGACCTACTAACACCTCCTAATAGTCCATAGCGAACCTTTGGCTTTACCCGTAAATCCTCAAATATGGTTATACTTATACTTAACTTTACCCATAACCACACTCACCCATTCAACTTCCCCTGAAAATTCCTCTAATAGGATTATACTAACTTCACACATGAGCAAACTCTTCCACTCCACTTCCAGTCTGTTAAATTGTCATCACATATCAACCCTTTCAGCTAAGTGTCCATGGGTGCCTCGCATCCGTAACCTGTAAATACCTGAACTTTGGTTAGAACTGGCATTCCTTTTCAATACTTTTGTCGGTCACTCACACAGAACAGCAGCTCCGGCAGGGCTCTTATCGAAATTACATCTTTAAATAATATAGTTTCACTTTCCATTGAAACATACTTCCATACTTAAAGGATATGCATTTTCCTTATCTTCTCCTTCATACTTGTAATAACAAACAAAGGATAAATTCTCTGCCGTCTTTCTGGGCGCTACCATTTACGGCTCTCTTTCCTTCCTGTGGCTTCATAACGACTTTCTAATGTAGTCTGGGACACTTCACAATGACTCCCTTTATATGCAGCAAAGTCAATCTTTCCTTTTCGTTAACACGTGGTATGAAAGTCTTATGAAGCTTTACTTCTCCAGCATGGGGTCTGGCATGGATTCACATGCTCATGAATATTCCCCGTCGTCAGGCTGGGAATCCTCGGTAAAGAAAAAACCAGTATCAGTTTCGTTTCTGATCTGTCTTTCGTAGTAATAACCAATCACTGGTCTCTGCGTCATACTGACCACAGCCAATGACTGCCCTCTACCTAAGCACCGCCTCTGGCAGCCATCTTCAGATTTTTACCGCACGTTCATGTGTTGGGATCCTCGTGCTATTGCTCTCTAGCGTTAGTGCTATTTTTCGCGCTTTTTCACAAAAAACTTCGATTCTTTCGGTCAAAAGAGCCTCAAGCTCCACCGATCCTACATCCGATCAACGGGGACCCGTGTCGGATTCGTCTGTGCCCCTCAAGGGTGAAGATTTCGTCGAGCTACACTTCGGAGGACTCCAGAAGCTTCTCAGGCCCGGTCTCGGAGATGGCCCAGGAGAAGGGAAGCTCGACGCCCGGAAAGCTGTTCAGGGTCTGCCCTGGATGCCAGCTGCAGAACGTCTTTAAGGAGGACGAACACTCTTTCTGCCTTTACTGCCTTCATGAGGACAAGACGCACGTGGAGAAGGACTGTGCGTTTTGCGGCAACATGTCGGAACGGACCATGAAGGACCGCCATCAACGTCTCGCCAACTGGCTGGAGGGTAAGAGCCCGTCTGGCGAGAAGAAGAAGAAATCCGAGCGGTCTTCTAAGACCTTTGAGGGCGCCCCGGCGACGGGGGCCCAACATAAGGCCAAGCACCGCGAGTCCGCTGGCACCGGGAGCGCCGAACGGTCGGGCTCTACGGGCGCCAGGCAGGGTGCACCCTCCCCGGCACCATCAACCACGAGCCAACGCTCTGGGTCGGGTAAGAGGAAGGCCGAGCACCCGGCGAAGCTCCTGGAGAGGCCCCGGTCGAGCTCTAAGGCAGAGGAGGAGCGTGGCAGTGCCCCCTCCCTCAAGGATAAGGCGGTGAGCGCACCTAAGGTGGTGAAGGCCTTGATCCATCCGACCAAGCCCTCTATCGAAACGGTCGCGGCGGCCCTGGCTCAGCCTGTGGAGGCTGCACCAGTGGTGGCGACCTCAGGGCCCAGAATCTCCCTGCCTCCTCGGAGGGAGTCTTCTTTTGTGCCCATCGATAGGACCCCCGTGAAACCCTCCGTGGGGAAGAAGAAGGGGGGGCAGGGCGTCGTCGTAGATTCGGCCTCAACCTCAGAAGAGGAGCTGATCGAGGTCTTAAGCCACGGCCTAGGCGTGGAAGAAGGCCAGCCCGTCGGAATGGACCCCGACGCAGGTGACGACGACGACATCGTCGAGGATACCGACGGGGCCCCTGCTCGCCCGTCGGATTCCCCTCTGCCAGCGCCGCAAGACAACTCGGCGGCCATTTTGTTGGCCATACAGTCCTTATGCTCCGAGATAAGGACGAGGCTACCGTTACCGACGGAGGAACCTCTCCCGTCGGGGGATCCAGAACCGGGACCTTCTGGTGTTCCCCCTACCAAGAAAAGAAGGATCCATCCACCACCTCCTTTTCAACCGTCGCGCCCCGTCCAGCCCTCCTCCCCGTCCACCCGAGGGGATGATACGGGGACTGACACGGCAGCGACGGGTACGGATGACGAGGCATACGACGAGGATATTCCGTCGTCGCCTCCCACCAGGGCTTCTCCGCCCGACGAGATCGGATCTTTCCACTCCATAATCTCCAGGGCTTCCGAGCTTTTCCAACTCTGCCCTGAGGAGAAGAAAAAGGAAGGCTTCCTTTATCAGCGGCGCGAGGCCAAGAGGAAGACGGTCCTCGCAGTGCCTCTGTTGGACGACATTTGGGATGAGGGCCTTTCCCTCCTCAAGAACCCTTCCACGACGCCAGCTAGAAGAGACCGGTACGAGAAAAAGTACCGGGTCCCGGACACGGCCCCCCTATGCCTCCGGGCGCAGCCTACCCCGGATTCCGTCGTCTCCGCGGCAGCCAGGAAGAAAGCGGGGGGGGGTGCGGCCTCCACATCGACTTCCCCGCCGGACGGCGAGGGAAAGAAATTGGATGCTATGGGACGTAGAGTCATCTCGTCGGCAGCGACGACGATTAAAGCGGCCAACGTCTTGGCTATCGTGGCTCGCTACGACAGGGAGCTCTGGTACAAGATAGCTCCCCTGCTGGATTTTCTGCCGGACGACAAGAGGGCGGAGGCCCTGGAGATCCTGCAGGAAGGTGAGGTGGCCTCGGACCACGCCATCACCGTGGCGACGGACATCGCCGACACTGGGTTCCGCCAGCTGGGCAACGGCGTTTGCCTTCGACGTCGTGGATGGCTCAAAGCTACGGACTTCCGGCAGGACGTCCAGACCAGAGTCCTGGACATGCCCTTCGACGGGAACAACCTGTTTGGGAAGACAGTGGACGATTCCCTTCAGGCCATCAAGGCGGATACTGAGACGGCCCGGGCCCTTGGAGTTCTGCAGCAACGACGGACGCCCTTTCGGAGCGGCGGAGGCAAGGGCGCCTCCAAAGGTTCCGGCGGCGGTTTCGCTTCCTACCGTCAAGCGGCCCGCTCGTCGTCGCAAGAGGCCTACAGAGGACGAGGCAAGTCTAGCGGACCCCGCCGTCGTCGCCAAGGAGGTCAAGGTGGCAAGGCCGCGTCCAAGCAGGATTGAACCGGCCGTGGGGTCGGGCCCCCACCGAAGCACCCCGGTGGGAGGCCGGCTGGCGGCTTCGTCAGCGTGTGGGAGTCCATCTCCACCGACCGTTGGGTGCTGGACGCCCTGGCCCGGGGCCACGCGCTCGAGTTTCAAAGAAGGTGCCCGCGCGTCCCCCCCATGGCCAGGAAAGAACTTCACGTCCCTCAACTTCTCCTGGAGGTAAAGGCGATGCTCAGAAAGGGCGCCATCGAACTCGTCCCAAAGAGGCTTCGGGGCTCCGGAGTCTACTCGAGATACTTCCTCGTGAAGAAGAAGACGGGAGGATGGCGCCCCATCCTAGACCTGCGACGTCGGAACAAGTTCATCAAGGCGCAGAAGTTCCGGATGGTCACCCTCCAGCACGTCCTGGGTCAGCTGGAGGAAGGAGACTTCCTATCGTCGTTGGATTTGGAGGATGCCTACTTCCACATTCCCATCCTAAAGGGGCACCGAAAATTCCTCAGGTTCGTGGTCCAGGGGCGTCATTACCAGTTCAAAGCCCTTCCCTTCGGACTACGGTCGGCACCCAGGGTATTCACCAAGTGCCTCGCACCGGTGGCGGCGCAGCTGCGCCGCGAGGGGATTCACGTCTACCCCTACCTGGACGACTGGCTCATCCGCGCCAAGACGAGGGAGCTCGCCGTGGTCCACACGGCAAGGACCGTCCAACTCCTCACGGACCTGGGATTCTCCATGAACTACGCCAAATCCCACCTGGTGCCCGCGCAAGTCGCACTGTTTCTGGGAGCGAGGCTCGACACAGTGTCCCTTCTGGCCTCCCCGTCGGAGGAGAGGACCAGGACCATCTTGGGCAAGGTGCAACGGATGTTGGTGGCCGACGCGGCCAAAGTGAGGTCCATCAAGTCCCTCCTCGGGATGATGTCTTCCTGCATCTACCTCATTCCCATGTGCAGGCTCCGGATGCGCCCGTTGCAAGAATTCCTGGATGCTCGCTGGATCCAGACGACGGGCAGCTTCGAGGAAAGGATCAAGCTCGACGAGAGTTTCCGACGAGCGATACGGTGGTGGGGCACCCGCGCGCATCTGACGGCGGGCATGGACTTCCAGACCCCAGCCCACCAGGAGACTGTGACCACGGATGCCTCCCTGGAAGGGTGGGGAGCGCACACCGAAAATCTGCACGCAAGGGGACTCTGGCTCCCGACGGAGAAGTCCCTGCATATCAACGTCCTGGAGCTCCGTGCAGTGTTTTGGGCCCTCAGGTCCTTCCTTCCGTCCCTCAAGGGCAAGGTGGTGAGGATCTTCACCGACAACACCACCACCATGTTTTACATCAGGAAACAGGACGGAACCAGGTCCCCAGCGCTGTCCAAGGAGGCGCAGGACCTGTGGCATTGGGCCGTCGCCCAAGGGATTTTTCTGGTGCCGTTTCATCTGGCAGGGATAAAAAACACCATCGCCGACTCACTCAGCAGGGAGCTGCGCTCGTGCCACGAGTGGGAACTACGGCAGGATCTGGTGGATCGCCTCTTCCGACGGTGGTGCACACCCCAGATCGACCTGTTCGTGACGGCGACGAACACCAAGTGCCGGAGGTTCGCCAGCAGGTTTCCCCAGACGAGGAGCATGGGCGATGCTTTCTCGTTCCCCTGAGAGGGCCTGTTCCTCTACGCGTTCCCTCCCTTGCCTCTGCTAATCCGGCTCGTCAACCAGCTCAAGAGGTCACGGTGCAGGATGAACCTCGTCGCACCTGCGTGGCCGAGGCAGATATGGTTCCCGGACTTGCTGGACTTGTCAGCGTCCCCGCCGATCAAGCTGCCGGCGGACGCGGATCTACTCTCCAGGGAAGGAGGCGCCATCCTCCACCACGACCCGAAGTCGCTGAACTTGCATGCCTGGCTCCTGCAGCGCTAGAGTTTGGAGGATACGACATACCGGCCGATTGCAGAGAGGTTCTTGCAAAGGCCAGGGCGTCCTCGACTCTTAAATGCTACGGACACAAATGGAAGAGGTTCTCTGTCTGGTGCCACGCACAGAAGATTAACCCTCTACGGATTACAGCTCCCCAAGTACTGCCGTACCTGCTGACGCTGGCCAAAGCTGGTCTGGCACACGCGTCCATCAAGATTCATCTTGCTGCGATCTCCCGATACACCAGAACCACGGGGCGGACGTCCTTGTGGTCTCATCGTCTGGTGAAAGAGTTCATGAAGGGACTGTTCAGATCGTTCCCGCCGGTGAAGGCTCCGGCCCCGGCGTGGGAGCTCAACGTGGTGCTGACCAAGCTCATGGGACCTCCGTTCGAGCCTCTGCACTCGGCCCCGTTGAAGTTTCTATCGTGGAAAACAGCTTTTCTTGTGGCCATCACCTCCGCACGACGAGTGGGAGAGATCCAGGCCCTTTCCTGCAAGGCCCCGTACTTGACTTTCCACGACACGAGGGTAGTGCTCAGGACGCACCCTTCCTTCATGCCCAAGGTACCGTCAGACTTCCATCTCAACGAACCCTTGGTGTTACCTGTGTTCTTCCCGTCGCCTTCGTCGCCGGCTGAGAGGACTTTGCACTCGCTGGATGTAGCTAGAGCGCTGAAGTTCTACGTGGACCGCACGAAGGGTTTTCGGAAGACGTCACAACTCTTTGTGAACTTTGGACCTGTCAATCAGGGGAAGGCTCTCTCGAAGGCTTCCATCTCCAGATGGCTCTCCGGCTGTATCATGTGCTGTCACCGGTTGGCAAACCGACCGCTGCCTGGCCGTCCGAGAGCCCATTCCACCAGAGCGATCGCAGCTACCACGGCGTTCCTATCTGGTGTGCCCCTGCTGGACATATGCAGGGCTGCTACGTGGAGGTCGACGCACACCTTCACGAAATTCTACTGCGTCGACCGGGATTCCAGGGAGGAGTCCAGGGTCGGCCAAGCAGTGCTGCGCAACCTGTTCGCCTGAGGTGAGCCTGGTGAGGAGGTAAGATGCTTAATGTTGAGTTGATGTGATGCTTAATGTTGAGCCTTTGCCACCTCCCGTGGTTGTGCATGTGTGTACTGCTATGTATTCTTTATTCATGAGCATGTGAATCCATGCCAGACCCCATGCTGGAGAAGGAACAAGTTACTTACCTGTAACTGTTGTTCTCCAGCATGGGTCTGGCATGGATTCACATGCGAACCCTCCCGCCTACCCCTCTGCGGCTCTTCACTTGGTCATACTGCCACTTCACGTGCTTCCAAATCTGAAGATGGCTGCCAGAGGCGGTGCTTAGGTAGAGGGCAGTCATTGGCTGTGGTCAGTATGACGCAGAGACCAGTGATTGGTTATTGCTACGAAAGACAGATCAGAAACGAAACTGATACTGGTTTTTTCTTTACCGAGGATTCCCAGCCTGACGACGGGGAATATTCATGAGCATGTGAATCCATGCCAGACCCATGCTGGAGAACAACAGTTACAGGTAAGTAACTTGTTCCTTCTGAATACTCTGCACTTCGGGATTTCCACCTGGACGCGCTCGTTATCCCGCAATCTCGCACTTCGGAATGTTTATGTGGACGAGCTGTATTATCTCGCAACCTCGCACTCTTGTATTGAGATCTGCATGTGAGCTGAAAATTCACTCCCCTTCTAATGAGACGCTTTGTTCTGCCTTTTCTTCCTGCTTCCCACGTCGCACCACGTAAACGAAGGTCCATTCCTTTAACTTTATGCGGGCCTTCATTTACGGTGCTGTTGATTTTCATACACACAGCGCCACACAGTTCGCCAACATTCCGAGCGCAGCGGCTGCACGCTCATGCCATCGCACTGGCATTCCACTCTTCGCCATCACCGGCCGCCCTCTATGTGACGTCATCAGTCACACCCTTGCCTCAGAGCGCACCTGATCTCCATCTCCCAACCGTCACACGGCTGCCACAGTAGCCAGTCACCAAGGTACCCGTCACTACCAAGTACCAAATGCAACGTGTCCGTACTTTTATTCAAAAGGCATCATTTTAGCTGTGTGCTTCTTGCAGGACCACTACAAATTTCCTCTTCCTTCACCTTAAGGGACGGTTTCCCTTCTCCACACTCAGGGCCCAGCTCCCTTCTTGAGCTTCCCTTCACATCATGGCCCTGCTTCTCTCCTAGGGCCCGGGACCTAGCTCTCCCCGTTTTCAGTGATCAGTTCCAGGCCCAGTTCTTTCTTATAAACCTATGGGCAATTGAGGGTCCCACATGCCATGGGCCTCTCCTCTCCCCCCTGTCTTTGCCCTGGGTGATGGGCCCTACTTGTATTGTTTGGGGGGCAGTGTTGTCCTCTTCCTTCTTCCTGCACCCCCTCCAGCATCAGCACGCAGGTTCCTTGTCAAAAAGACCGACTTGTCGCCATTGTTACGAAGTGACTCGCAAACCTTCTTATGGTTGACTTGCCAGGTTTATTAACAGCTTCACAAGTATCTTTACAGGCAGTCATTTAAGTTACATAAAGGACATTGAAGGCCATTAACACTGGCAGCCCATCACCCAAGGCAGGGGGTTCACCAACTGACCAGGGCTGGAACCTTCACTCACACATTCCAACACTCAGACATCAACACTCCACATGACATCACAACATTCCTGCTCACCCAGGCAAGAATATACAACAAGGAGGAGTCGGGAAACGGCCGAGCCTGGCAATTGTAGGGGTCCAATTGTCAAGCGAGGAAATCCAGTTTCAGACCTCCCATTTTGCGCTACCACTGATCATAATTCCCCACCAACAGTCGTCTGAGATGCATTCCTTAGAAGCTTACCTAGACAGCCGGGCAGTAGGGAACTATATTGATCGAGATCTTGCAGCAAAGATGGGTCCAGTCCTGTGCTCCAACTCAACCGCAGAAACTGTAACCACAGTTGATGGAAACGAAATTGCTTCTGGCCCTGTGTCTGAGTGTACTACGGAACTCACCCTCCTGTGCGAAGATGGGCAATCGTGAAATCATAGTCTTTGACCTGATCAAAGCTCCTCAGTTCCGGCTGATCCTGGGAATGCCTTGGTTGGTGGCCCATAATTCCCGAATCAACTGGCGAGCTTGTGAACTGGTTTTCGCCCACAGCTGTACGCATACCTGTTACCCGAAAGGGCGGAAGACCAAACTTGCAACTTCTCCGGTGCGGGAAGGCTTGGCTCATGCCCTCGGAGGGATCCTGACCTTGCCGGTCCAATACCAAGATTTCCAGGATGCTTTCCAGAAGGAGCGGGCTAATACGCTGCCGGCTCACAGGCCTTATGACTGCCAAATAGACCTGCTACCAGGAGCCCAGATTCCATGTGGGTGTATTTACGTGCTCACCGAGCCCGAAAATCAGCATTTGAAGACGTACCTGAAGGAATACCTGGCCAATGGTTTTATTCGCCCGTCCAAGTCCTTGGCCGCGGCCCCGTTATTCTTCGTACCGAAGAAGGAAGGTGATCTGAGAACGTGTATAGATTATCGTGCATTGAACCAGATAACTGTCAAAAACCACTACCCACTACCCTTGATTCCGGAGTTACTGGACCAGGTTAAGGAGGCCCAGATCTATACTAAACTGGACTTGAGAGGGGCCTCCCACCTGGTGCGCATAAGAGAAGGGGACGAATGGAAGACGGCCTTCCGTACCAAGTACAGCCTGTTTGAGTACCAAGTCATGCCATTTGGGCTATGTAACGCGCCGTCCGCTTTCCAGTATTTTATGAATGACGTCCTTCGAGAACTCATCGATATCTGTGCTCTTATTTATATCAGCGACATCCTGGTGTACTCCTCGTCCGAACAAGAACACATTGGGCATGTGCGGGCTGTTTTGGCTAAACTTCCTCAACACCATCTTTACGCCAAGCTGGAAAAGTGCTTGTTCCATGTCACAGAGGTGGAATTTCTGGGATTCGTCCTTTCTCCCCATGGCATTCGAATGGACGCTCACAAGGCGGACGTAGTCCTCAACTGGCCAGCTCCTACTTCAATCAAAGGAGTTCAGCGCATGTTGGGGTTTGCGAACTTCTATCGATGCTTCATCCCCGGATTCTCCCAAATTGTGCACCCGATAACTTCACTGCTCCGAAAAACCAACAAGACATTTAATTGGACCGAAGTAACGGAAAGGGCCTTCCAAGAGCTTAAGACATGGTTCACCTCCGCCCCCATCTTGCGACATCCACGCCCAGAGCTCCCTTACATTGTGGAAACTGATGCGTCCAGTCTGGCCATGGGGGCAGTCTTGTCCCAAAAGGACCCTCTAACTGGCTAATTGCATCCAGTGGCCTTTTGGTCGCGCAAATTCACACCAGCGGAACTTAACTACGCTATCGCCGATAAGGATTTACTAGCCATCAAAGCTGCTTTCAAGGCCTGGTGACACTATCTGCTGGGGGCCCGACACACCGTCACTCTAATAACAGATCACCAGAACCTCCAATACTTGAAAGGAGCTAAAGCCTAATCGTCACGACAACTGCGTTGGGCCCTGTTTTTCGCTGAATTCAACTTTGTAATTACATATCGACCCGGGATTAAGAACGGCAAAGCGGACACCCTCTCCCGCATGGGCACAGACGAAATGGCATACACGCCGCCGGACCCAGAATCCAACATACCAGAAAATTGTGTTTTAGGTATCACCACCACCATGACCCAAAGTGAACTCCTATATGAAATCCAAAAGATTCTCACCCAAGAACAGCTACAGGAATGGGCCTCTAGAGGAAAGCACTACTGTGTCAAGGGGCAACTGCCGCATTATCGGGACCGGTTATTTGTTCTAGTGAAGGAGTTACAGGGACAGGTTATCTCCGAGTACCATGATTCCCTCATGGAAGGCCACCCAGGAATCGCCAAAACCTTAGCCAAAATCAGAAGGAACTACTGGTGGCCAACCTGGCGCAAGGATGTAATCGAATTCGTGTCTTCGTGTGGGGTCTGTGCCCAAAACAAATCCTGCAAGCAAAGACCAGATGGGTTCCTTCAGCCGTTGGACATTCCCCCGGCCCCATGGCACACGCTATCGCTAGATTTTATTAGAGAACTTCCTCCATGTCAAGGCTTCGATACCATCTTGGTGATTGTGGATCTATTTTCTAAAATGGCCCATTTCTTCCCCTTTAAGGGTCTACCGACTGCCTCCGGCCTCGCTAAGGTCTTCCTGGAACAGGTCGTCCGCCTGCACGGATTTCCTTCAGTCCTGATATCAGCTCGTGGAACTCAGTTTGTTTCTATCTTTTGGAAGAAATGCTGCTCTCTGGCCCAGATAGACATCCGTTTGTCCACAATTCACCACCCTCAAACCGACGGTCAAACCGAGAGAACAAATCAGACTCTTGAGCAATACTGGCACTGCATGCTTCATCAGAGTGAAGGGGATTGGAGAGACCTTCTGTGGATCGCAGAGTACGCGTGTAATAATTCGCAACATAGCAGCACAGGACAAACACCATTCTTTACGATCTATGGGCGACATCCCCGAACATCTGAGCTAGACATCCCCAGAACCCTGGAAATGCCCGCCGTTGAGACCCTACACAATACCATCACTCAAGCCTTCGCCAAAGCGCAGGAACACCTACGGCTGGGTAAGGCACGCCAGAAAAGGTTTGCGGACCAGCATCGTTCCGAAACTCCCGTCTATCAGGTGGGGGACATGGTGTGGCTTGCTTCCAAGCACGTACCACTCAAGGGAAAGCTAACTTTTCGCCCACGGTTCTTGGGACCCTATCCAGTGGAAACCGTCATCAATCCGGCAGCAGTGAAATTGACTCTACCAACCAACATGCAAATACATCCAGTAATTCATGTATCCCTGCTGAAACCATTTAAACCCGGGACCCGGTTAACAACTCCACCAGAACCGATCATCATTCAGGGTGAACCTGAGTACAAAGTGAAAGACATTCTAGACTCTAAAGTGGTGAGATCAAAACTCTACTATCTAGTGGATTGGAAAGGGTATGGACCTCAGGATAGGTCATGGGAACCCAGCAAGAATGTTCATGCTCCTCGTTTACTCCAGCGGTTTCATCGGGCGTTCCCTTCCAAACCAGAGCCTGGCCGGGGAATCGCCTTGAGAGGGGCCTTGGGGGGGATTGCCGTCACAACCTTATCTCCGTCAAGGGTGCACGGGCCCCTACGAACCCTATTTGGCTCCCCTCGCATGCCCTGGAGCCAGTCCTGGCGCTGCTGGCATAGGAGACGCTTGCTGGGACGGGCTTTTAATGGCCAATGGACAAGTATGGCTGCCCCCATGCGGAATACTGGAAGAACTGCATACTGCGGTCCAGCTTCCAGGGTGGGGCCCGCCCCGAGGGCACCTGGGTACTGCCTTGCTATTTAAACCACGCCCATCTTTGGGCACATACTGCATTCATCGGCTTCGAAGTCATCTAAACCAAGAACCGTCGCCATCCATACCTGCTCAGCTGCATTCATCGGCTTCGAAGTCATCTAAACCAAGAACCATCGCCATCCTTACCTGCTCAGCTGCGTTCATCGGCTCCGAAGTCATCTAAACCAAGAACCATTGCCATCCTTACCTGCTCAGCTGCGTTCATCGGCTCAGAAGTCATCTAAACCAAGAACCATCGCCATCCTTACCTGCTCAGCTGCGTTCATCGGCTCCGAAGTCATCTAAACCAGGAACCATAGCCAACCTTACCTGCTCAGCTGCATTCATCGGCCTCAAAGTCATCCAAGGCAGGAACCATTGTCATCCTTACCTGCTCCGCAGCATCATTTGGGTTCAAACCACCCGAGTTGGGTACCAACTTCATCCTCACCTGCTTAGCTGCATCCTTTGGTCTTCGAAGCCGCCCAACTCATGCGGCCTGCCACACCCTCATCCCCTTCTCCAGTTTGTTATGGTCTGCAAGGCAAAAACCGCAGATTAGACATTTGCAAGGACGCTCTCAGCGCCGCTCGGCGTGTCATCTTACCTGCTGAAACCAGTCTTCGGTAGTCGCCGCAACTTCCATCACCTGCAACAAGAAGACAAGGATATAACTATCATCGGCAAGGGCATTGCTTAGTCGAGAAGGACTAAACTTCATCTATTAAGACATTGCTCTCATCTTTAAAAACTTACCTGGAAAAGGAGTTGCAGCCGGTCTGAACTCCGGCCCTCGCCAGTGCAGTAACTCAGCGGTACGGGGCCAAAATCCACGTGCCCCTGCCCATTTCGGCAGGTCGGAGAGCACACCGTCATCTTCAATAATGTGAGAGTTGTCCCTTGGGGATCTACAAGGGAACACGGGAGGAGGGTGGAGAAGAAGGAATCACAACTAAGCTGCCCCTCCTGTCTTCTAGTGTGAAATCCCGCTTATCCAGAGTCCGGGACTGGCGAGGGGACCCGAGGAGCCCACCGGTGTGTCGGAAGACGTCCCCGTGGGAAAGCAAGGTGAGCGTTACAACCAACAACATCTGTCACTTTTACCAATAACATTATTCAGAGAAAGGGTCCTAAATAAAATTCTTCATTGAGACCATGTGGTTGGACTACGTCTAATTTGTGTATCCACCACAATTCCCTCTGGGATAGTTTCTTAGCAAAGTCCCCACCTCTAGGTAATGAGTGCACAGTTTCCAAAATTATTCATCGTAGTTGGGTGATAACATGACCATTTTCTTTAAAATGTCTGAAAACTGGAGGCTTTTCATTTTTGGTTCTGATGTTGGACTTGTGCTCCGTCCAACGTTCTTTAGCCTTTCTAATAGTTTTGCCAACGTAATATTTCCCGCAAGGGCATCTGAGGGCGTAAATTATGTTTTTACTATCACAGGAAATATTACGTTGGCAAAACTATTCGAAAGGCTAAAGAACGTTGGACGGAGCACAAGTCGAACATCAGAACCAAAAATTAAAAGTCTCCAGTTTTCAAGACATTTGAAAGAAAATGGTCATGATATCACCGAACTACGATGGGTAATTTTGGAAACTGTACAATCATTACCTAGAGGTGGGGTCTTTGCTAAGAAACTATCCCAGAGGGAATTATGGTGGATACACAAATTAGACGCAGTCCAACCACATGGTCTCAATGAAGAGTTTTATTTCGGACCCTTTCTCTGAATAATGCTTTTGGTAAAAGTGACAGATGTTGTCGGTAAAATGCATATGTTTTACACCTTTTTTGGTCACCGTAAATTGGAATTGTACAAATCCAATTAGATTGCATATTCTATGTTGAATTGCCAGATCCTACCTGCATTACAAATCATAAATCGGGCTTTGTGATAATTGACTGGAAATATTTAGCCCTAATCAGATTGTGCACTCTATTTGAGGAGACAGGATCTGTCTGCGCTATACACTTCATGTACCAAAGTACCTTTCCAATAATTCTTAAGCCTCCACCAATTTTATACTTTTGGTTTGCATTTCTCTGCTCTTTTAGATTTTGTAGCAGCGCATTACATCCTATTCGGTATTCTATTATATTCATGTTTTCATTTCCATATCTACTCTGATTTCCATTATACTTATGTTTTCATTTCCATTTTGAGATACTAATCTTTTTCTTTTCCTCTTTGAACACACACGTACAACACGTGCCCTTAGTACCCCTCTGAGTAGGTGTATAACATGCCGACATGATTAGACAACTCGTATCTATAGATATACTTTCTCTGTAACCTTTCTTTTCTTGCATCTGTTTGGCATAACAGTAACAGCTACTGTGTATACCACGTTATCACGCCATAAACGTAGCCAACACACTCAGCTTGTTTACATCCGTGACGTCATTCACATTAGCAACGTGATGATGTCACGCGTATGACGCATATTTATACCGCCATGTTTTGTAGCTTTGAACATGGCAAGACCTGAACGGCTCGTTACTCCTCCTTTTGTAAGTATTCTCAGGTTCTAGCTGCACTACTCTCTAGAATATTCCAAGCCTGTGCTTTTATATTTATTTTTCCCTTTTATCCTGTCTCTTGTCCATAGGAACACAGACTTGCCCGTGCAACTTGTTTTCTACCTACACGCTTCAGCCACACTTATTCAGTCCCTTTCCATGCCCACATCGGGCCATAGACTAGATTTTAGTAAGTGCTTCTACTTCTTGTTTCCTCGTTTATCAGTAATGACATTTGTCCTATCAGAGGGACGTTTCTTTTATACATACTATATTTTCATTTTCCTAGGTTTACAACTTGGAAGCCATTCTATAGGCAGACGGCTCATTTCCTATTTACACCTTAGGAAATCATTTTAATCAACATATGGTACGTTTCTTTTTTTCCGAATGTTTTCTCTATTTCACATGGGTTTGAGGGGGATTTAATCCAACATATCCTTACTGCTCTCATAACCATGAATTAGTGTATATATTTAAAAACCATTATCTAGGGTTGGTACCAATGTATTTTTCTTGTTGCTTAAATTTGTCACATTATGAGAAAATTGATTAGGTTTTGACAGATGATAATTGTATTTGATATCTGTACAGTAACAAGTTGATTAGATGATTTACACAAAACTTGTTTTAGATGATTTACACTTACTGATTTGCATTTTTTTGGAATATTTGTAGATATATGAAAATTGATTGAACTCACAGCCCCTGATGAAGAGAATGAATCACGAAACGCTTTGGGCACATATATTTGGAATAAATCACCTTTGAGAAAAAAAGAACTTGTGAATGGTGTACTTATGGTCTAACTTATAGACTTAGAGAGAAAATAGTGACTTTTATTGAAATACTTATTTCTACCACTCCAAAACTACTGGGCTGTCCTATCCATAGATGGAAGTAGACCAGGTCAGAGTTGGTGAAATGCTTTTAAGTGGTGCTGACAAAGACAATTTATGTTGTTATTCTTGTGGTGCTGAAGGAAGAACTGTATACGACTGCTGGAGTTACATTTCTTCTGAAATACTCTGCTGTGGAAAAACATCCTAACAAAGACAATTGTTGGTTCAATTGCTGAACTAAGAAAATATTCTTTATGTGAAGAAGATAATTCCGAATCTTACTCTTGCTCAAGGAAGAGAAAGAAACTTCTATTTTCTTTGTTAAATCCCTGGAGTGTTGGAAGTTTCTGTTGTTAAGTTGGAGTCACAAATAACTGAGGTGGAACTTTGTTACAAACCAGGATTTCCTTATTTTATTTTGAACTGTGAAGCAGAGTCCTGCTTAGATCAGGGGAAGGGGAATTCACCTAGATTTATTGTTAGATTACAAATTCAATTGTTTTATTTCTGTTGCCTTTGTACTGCCATGCATTAAGGTATTGTATGTATAAGTGTGAGGGGCAGATATCCTTTGTTGGAGTGTTTCATTTAGTTTATTTTAGGCATGGAAATCCTCGTCAGGGTAGTGCTAGTGAGGCGTTTATCCAACCTTTTAATTTAATAAAATGGCATCTTTTGAAAAATCTTCACAAACGTATCCGCCTCGAATTGTGACCCCTCATAGGAAACAGGAATGAAACCCTGACACAAGGGAGTCATGGTTTTGATCAAAGACATTTATTAAAATAAAAGCGGGTGGGGAAATGGTTCTCTGTCCCTGCTCTAAGATGTGTTGCCCTACCTAAAACCAAAACTAATGGTCTGTCAATGTCAGAATGCCCAAAGCAAAACCGTCCTGTTTCCAAAGTACTATTCTGGTCCTCATATTCTAGAAAAATAAACTCTTAGGTGAAAAGAGTAAGATCTTTGACCTTGAGTGGTTTATAAATGTTCAAAACAGAAAAAATGTGTAACTCCAACACAAAAGTTCTAGAAGGATATAGTTCCTTGTTCCAGAGGGTGGTTCTCTTCCTATGGATTTCTCTTACTCTGTTGTATATTACAAAATATCAGCTACTCAAGTTTCTCCTGATCCATAACACAACTGGTACACAAAACAACTTGGTTCTTTATCTTGTTAGGATACCTGGTGTACTCTCCTGCCATGTTTTCATTCTTTTTCTCTTGATCAGCACAGCCTTTGTGCTAGTCATGATATATCTTTCTCAAGGCATCTTTAGGTGATGTATTTCAAATACACTGTTAGCTTGTCTTTGCCTAGTGTGCTTCCCTACCAGAGCTTTCTTATATGAACACACTTGAAACTGCCTGGTATACTCTCCTGCCACAACTTTCCTATATGCACACACTTGCAACTGCCTGGTATACTCTGGCAGTGCTTTCTATATATGCATTTTCCTTGCAGCTTTAATTTGCATGGTATACTCTCCTGCCAGGACTTCTCTCATGTGGGCTATGCGCACACTGCCAAACATGATGTGTTCTTATGTTTATTGTATCTGATATTGTATCTGCCTGGTATACTATCCTGCCTGGGCTTTTCTTATATGCGTATTGCATATGCTCACACACTTGAGTCTCCTACCTTTGTTCCGTTCTCCCTTTTAAATAAATGCTCACTTGCTCTTTCATGTGCTTCATTCGCTTCATTAACAATTATTGAGGTTTGGTATGGTTGCCAATATGCCACAGTGTCCCCACGTCCCTTGGGTGGACTCACTGGCTCTTGCTGGCACACTCATTTTCTTCCCAGTATTTGGTAGAGGGTTCTCTTCATAGAGAATATTACAATAGCATTTGCATAAGGACTATTCTTGCCTTTTCTTAATGTGGTTACCATCATCGGTTTGTTGAGTGTTGTAAGGGGAGTTCCTCATCGGAACAGGAGTTCTTATCCCCATCGGAGGAGTCTCTCTTGGTGAGGTCCCGCTTGCCTCTATCCCAATGGAGGGTATTACATTTGCTCACCTCCTTAGCCTCACAAGGAAATCCTCTCCCCTGAGGAGAAGTGACCAAATCGCTCGATTTGTGACAGTCAAAGTAATGGATTACTTTCTCTAGTCCCTCACTCTCCCGTGGGTAGCCTTCCACCTTAATCCAGGCTTACCTATTGCCCCAGGTTAGCTAGCGTGAATACTAGCAACCGGTAATGCCCACGGTAACCTGTATCATGGTAAGTCATAAAGACCAACACCTTATCTGTCTCACTCCCTCTAGAGCTTTCTAAGGGCACCCTCCTCTACTATTCCACAACATTTTGGACTTAAAGATGGTGTACGGCTGTTGCCTTTATTCCCGCCAAAATTCTCCCATTCTTTCTCTCCCTCACTCCCATTTGCTGATCGTATGCCTTCTTTCTCTCTGCTCCCCTTACTCCTCCTACTCCCTCTCATGTTTTCCCCCTCCTACTCTCCCACTTTCTCCTCACTAGCTACACCTTCTTGTCTCTCCCACTCATCTTTCATCTTCCCTCTCTCTTAATTTCTTTTCTCTACCTCTTCCCACTTCTTTCCTCCTGTCCTTCTGACCTTCTCACACTCTCCTCTTTATTTCTACTATAGCCCTCCTTCCCTTAGCACACACTTCTCCCATTTATAACTCCTGCCGCCCCCTTCCCCAGTCACCTCTCACTTTCACTCCACTCTCTTATACACTCTTCTTCACCCTGTCCAGCTGTTCCCTAGCTGTCTTCTATTTTCTGGACCCCCCCTCCACTACCACTCTCACATAGTCTCCCAATTACAGCCTCACTGGGTACCACTCTCTCACACACAATACCTCACCTGCACACCTATTCATCTCCTCCACAGACTGTGCAGCACTCGGCTTGAGCTTCTATCCCCCTCCTGGCCTCTTGGTCTACCTCTGCACCTCCTGATCTTACCGAAAACCTCTTCTTCTTAGTCACCCCAACTGGTCTTTTATACTTGTGACTGCCTGCCTTTAACCTTCCCCCATTGGGCCTTAGTTCCATCTGTCTGTGAACCAATCTAATGCTTGTCTTTTCCCCCAGAGTCGGTTCATTGTACTGCGAGGCTACATAACCACATCTTAGCCCCATCCCCTTTTTGGGGTGGCAATTAGAACAGTCTATGTGCTTTTCCCCTCTGGATGTCGGATCAGCATTTCCGCTTAATCTACGTTGTGTTGAGTAATGCTTCTCACTGATGACAGGTGCAAAACACCTGAATCGGAATGGGTGGTTGGTGTTGTCTCTTTCGCATGGTCTGCTGGGGTCACTTGGAATGGCAGTGATTGCTGGTCTTGAATGTTCTGAAAAAAAATAAGGTGAATTCTGGCCAAAATGCAGGCTGCATGGCTTTGGGTGATTGATAGTGGTACCGATCGTCACAATCATGCTACACTCAGGGTTCAGGGGCTGAGCTCTCCCAACCTCTTCACCACATCTCTGGGGTAAGATGTGCTTTGCATGTACCCTGGTAGATTCCCTAACCTAGGTGGAGAGGGTTATCCACCCCCTCACCCTGTCGCACTGCACAATGCTCTTGTTCATCACTTCTGACTGCACACCTCATGTATACCACCTCTTCGAAGGGATTGTGCCCTCCGACGTATTCCTCATCTTAGATATCTCCTTCCAGCTCTGCTGGCCTCGGCAAATTTATTCTCTAGAGGGCGCTGCGCGTCGACGTCCTCCGAGTCGATGTCCCTCGACAGCCGCCGTATCGACGACGACGTCATCCTGCCTATAAAGGCCGCGCGCAGCGTCCGTTGCTCAGTTCCGTTTTTCCGCGCTTACTCAGTGCCTCGGAATACCGTTGCTCAGTTTTTGTCAGATTAAACCTATTTATCTCGAGTTATTCGATCCGTACTCGATGGCTTCCTCGTCGGAACCGACAACTCCTCGATCCGGCTTCAAAAAATGCCGAGATTGTGGAAAAAAGATGTCACTGACTGACCCTCACAGAGTTTGCCTGTGGTGTTTGGGAGCTGAACACCATTGTTCGGAGTGCGAGGACTTAGCTGTCATGTATGTCCATGACAGCTTAGGCCCTGAAGGAGCGTAGGGGGAAGCTGGAGAAAGGTAAGACTTTTAAAGCTTCTTCTTCGTCGACGAAGTCGAGACATTCGTCTCCTCGTCACCATTCGCGCTCCAGGTCTCGGAGTGGGTCCCATCACTCCTCGAGATCGAAGCACTCGAAGAGGAGACGTCGAAGATCCCCTTCTCCGTCTTCCTCTTCCTCTGTTTCGCCAAAAAGAATCCCTTGCCCCACGAAACATAGTTCCCGGGCTGAATTCCGCAAAAATATGATGAGCGTCTTCGAGAAAGCGGCCTCGACCCCCTCGAAGACTGCCGAGAGCGATGCTCTGGTCGAAAGACCCAAAGGCCAAAAACGCCACGAGTCGCAGTACCCGGCGAAGGAAACCTCTCGAGCGCGTCTCGAACCCTCGAGTAGGACTATGACCTCCAAACCTTCCTCGAAGGTTCCATCGACGCCTCGACGAGGGTTCCGTCGACGCCGTCGACGAGGGTTCCGTCGACGCCGAGGTCGGTGTCTTCGACGCCGTTGTCGAAGGGACCTTCGACACACGGGTCTGTCGACTCGACGCCAGCTTCGACACCGGCGTCGACGCCAAGAAAAGTCACTGTCACGACACACCCAGTGACTATCCCCAGGTCCTCGATGACGATGGCTTCGAGATTGTCGAGTAGAATCCCAATTCTGTCGAGGTCATCGAGGCCTCCGCCTTTGTTTTCGATGCCACGCTCGAAGCCTTCGACGTCGGCGTCGACGACATCGACGTTTTCGAGGCCGATAATGACAAGTTCGGCACACTCTGCCTTGGAAATGGGATTTACACCCTTTATGAGTTCAGAACAATTGAGAACTATGTCCTCAATTTTGGAAGAGGGTAATTGTCTGAACAGGAAGACACATTTGAGTTGCAGGGACCTGTAACCCCAATTAGAGAGGAATTTTCCTCTGAAGAACGCAGGTTAAAGGATCTTCATGATTCCTTACATAAGGCAAGTGGGTTAGCCACTTCCCCTGAGGTGGAGTTTGCTAGGCCAGACCCGGGGGAGCATGCTGAAACCCCCTATAGAGCCTTAATGGCCAGGATCACAGAGTTTATGGGGTGGTCTGCACCTTCACAATCTTTCCAACAAGATGACCTCACGGATATTCTTGATAAAGGCCCACAGGAGGATCCTGTGGTGCCTTTCCATAAAGCTCTTCAGAGGAAAATTATGACGAACTGGGAAACCCCAGATGTCGTCCTGGCAGTAAATAAAAAACTGTCTACAAAATACAGGCTATCCTCTACAGACCCGGAGTTTTTGTCAAAACACCCATCCCCAGAAAGTCTGGTGGTACAGGCAGCATCTTCTACCGATGTCAAGACGGCTTATCCTACCGTCCCACAGGACAGGGACGATAAAAAATATGATGCTATGGCAAAGAAAGTTTTTTCGGCATGTAGCATGGCGTTAAAATCTGTGAATGCTACTTGCACCCTTGCTCGATTCAGCCATACACTTTGGGAGTGTGCTTCTACAGCGGCTGACTGCATCCCGGAGGGAGAAGAAAGGGAGGGGTTCCTGAATATCATACAGGACGGTAAAGACGCTATGTGCGAATCCCTCCAGACGGGCATTGATTCGGCTGACAGTATCAGCAGAGCAATGGCGGCAAGTACAACAACCAGGAGATTTGCTTGGTTGAGAAAGTCTGGTTTTGCCCCAGATGTGCAAGCCAGGCTCTTGAACATGCCATTCGATGGCTCTTCTTTGTTTGGGAAAAAGGCGGATGACAGTTTAGAAAAACTGCAAACTTCAAAAGCAGCAGCAAAATCCCTAGGCACTGCAATCCGTCAGACACCTTTTCGTCCCACAGGAACCCCTGCGAGAGGCAAGTCCTTTCGCTTCTACTCCGCATTCGGAAGAGGTAGAGGATGACCGGCTCAAAGGGGACAAAGAAGAACTACCCGAGGTGGACGGGGTAGATATTCAAAGGCCGCAGCAACAGCAGGTGCCTCTTTACCATCGGCATCTGCATCAGCCGCCCCAAAACCACTCTGAGGACTTCCCTCACAGGACACCTGTAGGAGGCAGGTTGACTCAACATCTGGCGGAATGGCAGGCTATCACGTCAGATGCTTGGGCATTGGAAACAGTTGCCCAAGGTTACTGCCTGCCTCTCCTACGCATACCTCAGAGTCATCCACCGGGGATCAGCTCTCAGAAAGCTCCAGATCCGCTCCTCTTGCAGGAAATTTTGGACCTGCTAGAGAAAGGTGCCATAAAACTGGTACCTGTAGCGGAGAGGAACAAGGGCTGGTACTCCCCTTACTTTCTCATTCCAAAGAAAGACGGAGGACTGAGACCCATCTTGGACTTGCGAGAATTGAACAAATTCCACAGAAAAGACAAATTCAAGATGGTCACTCTTTCTCAGATCCTCCAGGCCCTTCAGTTCCAGGACTGGTTGGTATCTCTGGACCTTCAGGATGCTTATTTCCATGTGCCTATCCATCTCAAACACAGGAAATACCTGAGGTTCGCAATTGGCAACTCTCACTATCAATTTCGAGTGCTGCCATTTGGGATGACCTCCGCCCCGAGGGTCTTCACCAAGTTAATGTTGGTAGTGGCGGCAAGTCTAAGGAGGGAAGGGATTCATGTCTACCCCTACCTGGACGATTGGTTGATCAGGGCTGTCTCTTAGGAACAAGCTCAGATCCAGCTAAATCATGTGTGCCACTCCCTTCACAGACTGGGCTTCTCCCTCAATTTAAAGAAGTCACAAATGATACCATCGAAGAGACTCCAGTTCATAGGAGCGATCCTGGACACTTCCCTGGGAAAAGCCTCGCCACCAGAGGTGAGGGGTCAAGATATTCTACAGATGGTTACCAAGTTCCAAGATGCCCAACGTCTCCCAGCCTTCGACTTTTTGAGGTTGCTAGGCCTCATGGCATCCTGCATTTTCCTAGTGCCAGAGGCTCGCCTGAGAATGAGATCCCTCCAGTGGGCACTGAGGACTCACAATTGGTCACAATTCTCAGGGAGAATGACAGATCTTCTTCAGGTTCCCGACAGGGTGGCTCGAGACCTTCAGTGGTGGGCCTGTCAGGAGAACATTCTGAAAGGAGAACATTTTTGGCAACCCTGGCCGGAGATAACAGTAATCACGGATGCCTCACTCACGGGGTGGGGAGCCCACGCCAACGACTTGACCATCAGCGGTCGTTGGTCTCCATCGGAGTCCAGACTACATATCAACCTGTTAGAGCTGAGAGCCATCAGACATGCGCTGAAGGCGTTCCTGCCAGCTGTACAAGGGAAAAACGTCCTGTTAATGACAGACAACACAGTGGCCATGCATTACCTCAACAAAAGAGGAGGCGTAGGATCACTACCCCTGTGCAGAGAGGCGATGCAGCTCTGGTTTTGGGCAATCCAAGAAGGAATCTCTCTATCGGCAGTTCACCTAGCCGGAGAGAAGAACTTGACAGCGGACGCTCTGAGCAGGCAGAGCACAGTCTCCCACGAGTGGGAACTAGCTCAGGAAGTCCTTCAAGAGATCTTCGCCCTTTGGGGAACCCCTCAGGTGGATCTGTTCGCCACCAGCGTCAACAGGAAATGCGATCTGTTCTGCTCAAGGGAATTTCCCCCGAGAGGAGCTCTGGGAGACGCGTTCATAGTGGACTGGGAGTTTCCGCTTCTGTACGCGTTCCCACCGGTCCCTGTCATTGCTCAAATGATCAGGAGGTTGAGAAGATTCCGGAGAACCATGTTCCTAATTGCCCCGGATTGGGCCAGGAGAACGTGGTACCCGGACCTTATAGACTTGTCCATCTGCCCTCCAATTCGACTTCCACTCAGAGAGAACCTACTCTCACAGAAGGGAGGTCAGGTTCTCCATCCAGACATCAAAACCCTCAACCTTCACGCTTGGCTTCTGAAAGGGTGAGGTACAAGGATTGGGACCTCCCTGATGATGTTATGGAGGTGTTGCTTTCGGCAAGGAGGCCAGCAACAAAATCTTTATACCGCTGCCGTTGGAACAAATTTTGCAGCTGGTGTAGAGAACAGAATATCGACCCTTTTTCATGTGGTACACCAATGGTTTTGTCCTTCCTTCTATATTTGGCGAATTCAGGCCTTCAAGTTGGCACCATTAAGGGCTATCTCGCAGCGCTATCCATCTTTAAGCGCACTGCGGAAGAACCATCCTATTTCAAATTACCCTTGGTAATGCAGTTTCTAAAGGGGTTAATCAATGTTTATCCCCAAGACCATTCTAAGTTCCCCTATGGGATTTAAACTTAGTAGTAACTTTCCTGATGGGCACACCTTTCGAACCACTCCATTCTTGTTCGTTAAGATTCCTTACCCTTAAAACGGTTTTATTAATAGCACTTACATCTGCTAGAAGGGTGAGCGAATTACAAGCTCTTTCTTGTAAACCCCCTCACACAATATTTCACAAAGACAAAGCTGTCCTTCAAGTGAAGCCTAATTTCCTCCCAAAGGTGGTTTCTGAATTCCATATCACTCAGAAGATTACCCTACCATCTTTCTATCCTCCTCCTCACTTGGGGAAAGAGGAAGAGAGGTTACACAGGCTAGACCCTAGAAGGGCTTTAAGTTTTTACATCAGTAGACTAGCCAGGATAAGACAGGCAGACCAGCTGTTTGTAGGTTACGCAGGTCACAAGCTGGGGTTACCAATAACTAAGCAGACCATTTCCAGATGGATCATTCTAGCCATTCTGGAATGTTATAAACTGGCAGGGAAAGAGCCCCCTCAAAACCTTACGGCTCATTCGACCAGAGGTATTGCAGCTTCATCGGCCCTCAAAAGAGGCGTGCCGGTTAAAGACATCTGTGCGGCCGCTACATGGTCGTCTGTCCATACCTTTACACGTTTTTACAATTTGGATTCCTCCTCCAGTCAAGAGACTAGGTTTGGAAGGGCTGTACTGCATTCTATTCATCAATAGAAGACAGCGTAAAGTCAGTACTCCCTCCTCCAATAATAGAATACTGCTATGGGAGCCTATCTAAGATGAGGAATACGTCGGAGGACACAATCCCTTTGAAGAACAAGTTACTTCTTACCTTGTAACGTGCTTTCGACGGGATGTTCCTCCGACGTATTCCTCATCGGCCCTCCCATCCATCCCCGCAGTTCTACTTCCCGTGTTGTTGCAGCTTACGCTCCTTCAGGGTGATTAGTCTAGTCCAGAAAGTATTATTGTGGGCTACAAAACGGAACTGAGCAACGGACGCTGCGCGTGGCCTTTATAGGCAGGATGACGTCGTCGTCGATACGGCGGCTGTCGAGGGACATCGACTCGGAGGACGTCGACGCGCAGCGCCCTCTAGAGAAAAAATTTTCCGAGGCCAGCAGAGCTGGAAGGAGATATCTAAGATGAGGAATACGTCGGAGGAACATCCCGTCGAAAGAACGTTACAAGGTAAGAAGTAACTTGTTCTTCTCCAGCATGGGGTCTGGCATGGATTCACACGCTCATGAATATTCCCTGTCGTCAGGCTGGGAATCCTCAGTAAAAGAAAAATAGTTTCACTTTCACTTACAAAACTGTATTTCTCCTATAAACCAATCACTGTCATCTGGGTCGTACTGCCCCCCAGCCAATGCAAACCCTCTCCCTAAGCCCCTCCTCTGGCAGCCATCTTCAGATTTTACTGCACGCTTCAGTGTTAGTTGTCCTTAAGTTTTGCCCTGCGAGCTACTTCTATTTTTTTCTGTGTTTTTTTTCGCAGAAAAAGATTCTATTTTGTTCCAAAAGAGCCTGTGTGCTCTCTGCATCTGCCGACAGCGGGGATCTGTTGTCGGTGAAGTTCAGCGGCTCTCAAGGGCGAAGATCGTCAAAGTTTCCAGAAGGCCATCTGGCCACTTTGCGCCCTCTGAGTGGGACCGGGGAGAAGAAAGAAGGAAGATCCCTCTTCAATCCCTGCACCAAGCGTGGGCTACCAAAATGTGTTTGTGGAGGACAAGCACCTACAATGCCTCTACTGCCTGCATCCGGACCACAAGAAAGGAGATTGCGAGATATGCAGCAGATTCTACAAGAAGACGACAAAGGACAGGCACAGTAGACTGGCGGTGTGGCTGAACGCCATGGCCTCTGCCCTGTGCCCCGAGCAGGGGCATGCCTCACACAAAGCTGGTCAGTCCGAGGAGTTGGCTTCTAAGTCCTGTGAGGGCACCTCATCCCGGGGGGCCCAAGATAAGGCCAAGCACCTCAAGTCTGGGTCCACCAGGGTCGCCGCAGAAGCGGGTGGCACAGCAGACAAGGCGCGATCGACATCAACCTCAACTGCCAGCTGGCAATCGAGCTCCTCCTCAAAGAGGAAGTCGTCCAACCTGGCTTAGCTGCGAGAGAAGCCAGAGAAGCCACGGACAGAGGAGAAGAAGGCCGAGCTGCCCAAGAAGGCCCAGGCGGCACAGGAAAAGTCTTTGTCGGCAATAGAGCTGGTAGCGGCTTCTCTTTCGAAAGCTGAAGGGCCCCCCACTGTGATGTACGACATGCAAGTATGCTTTACAATATCCGAAAACGTCTTGCACTGACCTGAATCTGAAGCAGCAGCACTGAGGCTTTGAGAATCCTCCTGGTTACCCTGTTCCCTGTTCCTAAAACAGGTTCCAGGAAAACAGGGCTTCCAGGGAAACCCTCTGCGGAAGAAAACCCTGCGTCTTCTCTGGTTGAATTCAGAGCTTGTCAGCAGCTTAGGCTTGCAGCTGAGTCTTGAATGGGATGGGATCTCAATTTCCTTGTAGTCTGGAAGCGGTGAACTGAAGTAAATGACGTGAGATAGAAAATGAGGGTTCATAAAGAAAATATAGCAAAGCGAGCAAAGGCTGAAGAAGACTAAATGCCACTTATGACCCGGGTGGTTGTTCAAGAAGGGCTTGGCCGTTAAAGTCGGTAAAGAGAGGAAACAACGTGTGTCTAGAAGAGACAGATTTTAGGATTTGAAAACAGTGAACAAGGTATATGGAGACAGGAACGTAGAAAGTTCCCTGTCTCCCTGTTGCTTGCCAACGGAATGGTGTGCTGGTAATGGCGGCTGACTCGCTGAGAGATTTGTAAGATTCAATCTTCTGTTTCAGGTAAGTAAACGAGGCACGGCTTGCTCGAGCACTTGTGAGAAAGGGCGCAGAACATCAGGTGTCTAAGACGAAAGATAGAAAGTTATAGCAGCCGCAGATCGGGTTTTGTTACCATTGTCATAGGAACGATAGTCTGGTGTTCCTACCCGGAAGATTACAGACGCTGGAATGGAGCGCAGTGAAAGCTGTGGTGATCCGCTAAAGGGGGGAATCTTAAGAGAGGGAGAAACTATGAATGGCACACAAAGAGGAACAGAGAGAGATTAGGAGCTTAGGACAGAGAGAATCACTTACATGCATTTGCTATGAAACGTAGCAAAGCAACAGGCTCTGTGTAGGCAATCAATATGAACATTTCCCACAGATGTGGGCGGAGCCAAGCCATCGTGAGAGTCCTGGACAACTGAAAGGCTACTGCAGCGCACCAGCGCCATCTTGGGAGGGTGCCATAAGGTACAGCCCATCTGTCTCCACCTATGCCACAAGGACCAGCAGAATGAATGCCTCATGACAGTGTTCCCCCTCCGAAGGGGAGACTCCCCTGGCTTGCTGGGGTGAAACAGGTGAAAACAGCAGATCCGGCGAGGGGCATGCACAGCCAAAGCGGGTTCCCAAGAACGATCAGCTGGAGAATAACCCTTCTAATCAACCAAGTATTGCAATGTGCCCTGCCGGTATCGGGAGTCACAAATGCCAGCAACCGCGTACTCTGGGACAGAAGTCGTGGAGATCGGAGGAGGGTGAGGAGCAGATCTACAACCAAAGCAGTCAGGCTCGTCTGGCTTCAGCTGAGACACATGAAACACAGGGTGTATACGAGACCAGGACGGTGGTAGTTGCAAAAAAAAAAAGGCTGCCTCCCTCTGATGGGCTAGAACGCGAAAAGGTCCAAAGTACCTGGGAGATAAATTGGAGGGCACAAGATGTCGGGGCAAGAACCTAGATGCCAGCCATACAGTCACTGATGGATATGAAGGGCATAGGAGAGCGACGACGGTCCGGCATACAGCTTATGATATGATATGATATTTAATTTTATTTGTATCGCACTCGTACACAAGTGTTTCAGACCGCGACAAGGCAAGAGAGGGGAACAGGGAAGAACAAAAAACGATCTTACTAGGCCCAGTGACATTGAGAACGTGCAAGTGCATGGGACAGGGGAAAAGTGCATGGAAGGGGGAGAGTGAAAAGTGCACAGCAGAAGAGAACAGATAAATAATAAATAAATACAAATACAATACAAATAAATAGATAATGGAGGTAGCTTGTCATGGTCCTGGTCGACTTGAAGAGCCGACCTGGCCAATTTATGAGCCTGCTGGATACCGCTAAGTAAAACATCCAAATCTGGAATCTGCATGGTCGACGATGCACCGGTCGGGAAGCTGGTTGGGTGGAAGCCGTAAGTACAAAAAAGGACTGGACTTGAGTAAAGAATGCATCTTATTGTTGTACTCGAACTCGGCCAAGGGCAGGAGTTTGCACCAGTTATCCTGTGCCGCAGAGACGTAGCAGCTGAGGTAAACTTCCAAGGTCTGATTGAGCCATTCCGTCTAGCCGTCGGTCTGGGGGTGGAAGCCCGAGCTGAGTGCTCTTTTGATCTTCAAAATGGCACAAACATGTTACCAGTAGCGTGACGTGTATGTGGACCTCTGTCCCAAATAATGGTCTCAGGCATTCCATGTCTTGAAAACATGTGTTCAATAAACACTCAAGCCATCCGAGCGGCAGTGGGCATTGTAGGCAATGGAACGAATATAGCTGGCTTGGTAAAAGAATCGATCGTCACCATGATTGTGTTACAACCCCCAGAGTTTGGCAAGTCCACAATAAAATCCGTGGAGATAATTTGCCACGGCTTATCGGGTAGAGGCATACCAATCAGAATCACCAACGGGGCCCGTCTCGGGATATTGGTCTGTAAACATAGGGTACAAGAGGAGACATACTCCTTGACATCGAAAAGCAAATTAGGCCACCAAAAGTGTCTTTGCAATAGGCTGGTTGTACCAGTGATCCCACGGTGACCAGCCACAGGAGAATTATGACACCAAATGAGCACTTCTTTTCTTAACCCATCACTGGGTAAAAAGACTGTCTGCTCATGGTACCAACAACCTTGATCCAGTACCAGATTGTGATCTGACTGGAATCGAGAGTTGAGGTAACTGAAACCCTCTGCGGAAGAAAACCCTGCATCTTCTCTGGTTGGATTCGGAGCTTGCCAGCAGCGTAGGGTTGCAGCTGAGTCTTGAATTGGATGGGATATCAATTTCCTCGTAGTCTGTAAGCGGTAAACTGAAGGCAATGACAGGAGATAGAAAATGAGTACAATAGGGCTTGTTAAGAAAATACAGCAAAGCGAGCAAAGGCTGAAGAATACTAAATACCCCTTCTGACGTGGGTGGTTGTTCAAGAAGGGCTCGGCGGTTAAAGTCGATAAAGAGAGGAAACAACGTGTGTCTAGAAGAGACAGATGTTAGGATTTGAAAGCAGTGAACAAGGTATACAGAGACAGGAATGTGGAAAGTTCCCTGCCTCCCTGTTGCTTGGCAACGGAAAGCTACGCTGCTAATGGCGGCTGACTCGCCGAGAGATTTGTAAGATTCGATCCTTCTGTTGAAGGTAAGTAAATGAGGCACGGCTTGCTTGAGCCCTTGTGAGAAAGGGCTCAGTACATCGGGCGTCTAAGAAGAAACATAGAATGTTATAGCAGCCGCGGATCAGGTTTTGTTACCATTGTCATGGGAACGATAGTCCGGCGTTCCTATCTGGAAAATTACAAGACGCTGGAATGGAGGGCTAGTGAAAGCTGTGGCGAGGAAAACTAAGATAAGATTGATAAGACATTTTTTTACGATCGATCAGAGTTTGCTTAAACACACATGCCCGAACACTCGGGACAATAACACGTTTTAGCACACTTTCCCTTTAAGCAGCATTTGGCTAACCCTAAGGAGATAGATCCTATGAAGTTACCCATTGCAGCAGATTTATGGTTGTCACATATAGTCCCATAAGGACAAGCCGGCTTCTAGTAAGCAGGAGGAGGGGAAACAAGAAGAATAAGGAGGGTAGGGGATCTGAAAAATCTTCCTCTCCAAAGGGACACAAAATGTTTAAAAGGTTTAAGTCACCTGAGAACACCCAGAGTAGTTTGACTAATCCTCCCAAGTATAGCTCAGGTTACAGTAAGCCTCCCTATGTGCACAGACCCAGTGGATTTTGTGTGGCCTGTGGAGCAAGTGACCATGTGTAGGTGGACCCCAGATGTAAGGTCAAAACCTTGGGGCTCCACTCTGTGAGTCTGGCCTTCCCCTTCCATGAGGAGGAAGAGATTATCACAGGGGCATCCTCCTCCTCAGGCTCCTTCCCCAGTCGGATAGAATCTGAGGTCATCTTAGTTTCCCTGGGTTCCTGGGAGCCAAGAGTTTCAGAAGCTTATGCTAAGATACCTGACAACACCAAGTACTACTTTAAAGACAGTGTGTTGATCAATGGAGTGTACACTCCAACCCTTAGGGATAGTGGAGCCAGCAGAACTGTGGTGGATGCTACCCTGGTCAACGCAGAGGAGCTTGACAGAGCTCCCCTGATGCCCACCAAGTTAGCTGATGGCCCTCCTAAGAAGTTCCCAGTAATGACTGCTAATCTGACTAATAAAGGTAAAGTGGTAAGGATTCCAGAGTTTGCAGCGGCAAATCCCTGAAAAGGTTCTGCTGGGAAATAATCTCAGAGATTTAGTTATTGTGAGGGATACAGCAGAAAGGCCATGCACAGGGTCACAAACAAGAGCTGTCCTGGCCAAGTCCAAGGCTGAGCCAAAGCCAAAGGGGAAACCCAAGGCTAAGGGAGTCAGAAAATCAAAAAGTGGGAAAGAAAATATTCCCCCAAACTCACCTACCATTGAGGTGGAGGTAGTTGGCGAAGCACCTGAACCTGACAAGGAAGAGGTGCTGCCTGAAATAATCAACCCACATGACCATCCTGAACTCCAAAGTTTATTGGTTGAAGGTGGTCCTGATAGGGAAGAGTTTAGTAAGGGCCAACATGAGTGCCCATCTTTGGAAGGCCTAAGGAGAGGACTGCTCTCAGCTTGAGGGTGAACCTCCTGGGAAGCACAGGATCTATTGCGAAGGTGGGCTCCTGTACAGTTAGCCTACAGAGTTTACTGAACGAGACCATAGGAGGTTGGTGTTTCCCCTTCCGGTAAGACCCTTCCTCCTGCAACTTGCGCATGAAGTCCCCTTTGCTGGTCACCTCGAGATCAATGTAACCAAGCAAAGGCTATCCATGCACTTCTACTGGACCAAGATGGGGGTGCAAGTAGAAAGTCATTGTAGGAGTTGTCCCACTTGCCAGATTTCTGGATAAAGTGGATGAACAATCCAGGCTCCATTGGTGCCACTCCCTGTTGTGGGAGTGCCATTTGGGAGGGTAGGGATTGACATTGTTGGTCCCCTTGACCTTCAGACATCCTTTGGCAATAGGTTTATCTTGGTGATGGTCAACCATGCCACCAGATATCCTGAAGCCACTCCATTGAAGACAGTGACTGCTAAATCAGTTGCTAAAGCGTTGCTTGCCATATTTACTAGGGTTGGCTTCCCTAAAGAAGTTGTGTCTGACAGAGGCAGCAACTTTATGCCCAATTGTATGCAAGCCATGTGGAAGGAGTGTGAGGTCACTTATACGTTTTCATCAGCTTATCAGCCACAAACAAATGGTTTAGTTGAGAGGTTAAATAGAACTCTCAAAATCATGATTGGGGCTCTGGAAGAACCTCAAAGGAGAAAATGGCATCTCCTGTTGGCATGCTTACACTTTGCCTACAGAGAGGTACCTCAAGAGGGGGTTGGCGTTAGCCCCTTCAAACTTATTTTTCGTCACCTTGTAAGAGGACCACTGGCCATAGTAAAGGAAGGCTGGGAGCTCCACACTCCTCCTGGCACTACCAATTTGGTGGACTATGTGCTGAGTTTAAGGAAGAAGATGGTCCTCCTGATGGCTCAAGCAAGTGACAAGTTGAAGGCTGGTAAGGCATTGGTCAAACATTGGTATGACTAGAAAGAGAAAGCTTCACTTGTGCACTTTACCCCAGGACAAGAAGTCCTGATCATGAATCCCATATGGCCTTGTTCCCTACAGGATGAATGGCCCTTACACAGGCTGTTACACAGTTATGGAGCAGCTGGGTGAGGTTAACTATTTGGTGGACCTTAGAAGGCCTGGACGGGCCCCAAAAGTGTTTCACATAAATAGACTGAAGGCGTTCATCCCTAGGGTTGAAATAGCTGCACTGCTACTGGCTTCAGATATGGAAGAGTAGGAATCAAAACCTCTACCTGACCTGTTCCAGAATGGTCCTTCAGATGGCTCCATTGAGTGTGTCCAGGTGGCTTCTCACCTGACTTCTGACCAACAAGGGGAAGTAAGAACATTGCTGAGGCAGTTCTCCTACTTGTTCTCACTGACTCCAGGTTTGACACCTTGGTGCAAACATGACATTGACACTGGAGATAGCGTACCTGCTAAAAGTAGGGGTTACAGAATGTCAGACAAGGTAAGATCCTACATCAAGGCTGACGTCAACAAGATGTTGAATCTAGGAGTGATTGAGCCTTCCAGTAGTCCCTGGTCAAGCCCAGTGGTTTTAGTGCCAAAAACTGGTACCTCGGAATTTAGGTTCTTTGTGGATTATATGGCTCTGAATGCTGTCACGAGGACAGATGCTCACCCCCTAACTAAAAACCGATGAGCTGGTGGATACCTTTGTTGCCTCCAAGTAGCTCAGCACATTTGATCACACTGCTGACTATTGGCAAATAGCCATAGCAGAGCATGCCAAAGAAAAGAAAAAATTCTCAACTCCGGAAAGGCCTTTACCAGTTCAGGGTAATGCCATTTGGGTTGAAAAATGCACCTGCCACTTTTCAGATGCTTGTAAACCTTGTTTTTAATGGAATGTATGATTTCTGCTTAGCATATCAAGATGAAATAGCAGTCTTCAGTGCCACCTGGAAGGAACACGTAGAGTACCTCAGAATTGTGTTGCAGGCTCTTCAGAAGGCTCACTTAACCATAAAGGCCAGCAAGTCCCAAATTGGTCTATGATCGGTGGTCTACCTTTGGCATGAAGTAGATGGAGGGAGAATTCAGCCTCTACCCAGTAAAGTGCAAGCAGTACAAGACTGGCCTACCCCCACTACACAAACCCAAGTGAGAGCCTTCTTAGGACTCTCTGGGCTACCGATATTTCATGGCAGACTATGGCACATAGCTGCCCCTCTGACTGCTCAAGAAGCCTAAGAAGGTCTCATGGTCTGAGGAGTGTGAGAATGCCTTCAATGGCTTAAATGACTCCCAGTTCCAGACACCTGTCCTCAGAGCCCCTGACTACAAACATGTTTCTATTGTGCAGACAGATGCCTCGGACACTGGGATAGGTGCTGTACTATCACAGATAGAGGAGAAAGGCAAGGCACACCCGATTGGATCAATTAGTCGCCAGTTTAAGGACAGAGAGCTCAGGTGATCCACTGTAGAGAAAGAATGTTTCTCTGTTGTGTGGTCCCTAGGGGAGCTGAGGCCCTATCTCTATGGGACCCACTTCACTGTGCAGACTGGCCATAAGCCCTTAAAGTGGCTGATGAACATGAAGGGAGAGAATCATCCAAAGTTGCTCAGGTTGTCCATAAGCCTGCAAGGGTTTGACTTCACCATTGAGCACAGGCCAGGTGTCCAACATAGCAATGCTGATGGGTTGTCCAGAATGTTTAACCGACCTGAACAGGAGGCCTATCCAGGGGTGGATTAGTTCCCCCTTTGTCCTTAGTCTGGGAGGGGAGAGTGTTAGGAAAGATTTCATTTATGTGCAATTTTCCCTCTATTTATGGACCCCCAAACCTTTTGCTTTTGTGTGGCTATCCTAACCTGATTGTTTCCAGTGGAGCCCAGCCTTCAGCTCAACTACCCTGGGATTTTGCGCACTTGTTATGGGGAAACTGACACGTCCTTCAGACAGTCAGAACTGGGAAACATTGTTTCCCTTAGTCTTTGGGCCTCATTACACGGTAGGCAGTAACCATGGCGCTACATGGTTGACGCCGTATTTTACCATGTCCACCTTGGTGGATGGCAGAATTACCGCCCTACTCCAAGGTGAGTGGGGGCGGTAATTCCCCATTCACCAAGGCACTTCCCCATTCCCATGTTTGCCCCCATAGGGCTCAATGGCAATGGGGAAGGCACTAATTACGGTACCGCAAATTGCGGTACCGTAATTAGCACCAAGTTCCCTTTGCGGCACCCTACTTTAACAGCTGGTAAAACCAGCCATTAAGGTCGGGTCCTGCAAAGGGAACTCGTAGTAAGGCGGTAAGGGTTTACCGGTAGCGGTGCCCTTACCGGTACCGGTAAACCCTTACCGCCTAACGTGTAATGAGGCCCTTTGCCTATGTTGCCATTTCTTGGTCACTTTTTAACAGCGCACAGTGTACCTTCCAATACTGTGCGCAGGGGTCCCTTTTTGTTTTATGGCCCTAGACACCCTTAAAGGATGTTTGGGTGATTGTACGAGTGTGCCTGGGATGTGCTGGGGGCAGCAGTTACTTTTAATAATGTTTTACCTCTTTTTATTCAGTTAAACCACACTTACCTCATTTGGCTCAATACTGTGGCCCGGTCCGAAAATGTCTCAGCCACAACGTCTTTTGTTCTGTCCCTGTAGCCTCCCACAAAAAACAATAAAAAAAACACGTATGTGTGTCCAGGAAGAGGGCTGAGACTGTCTGGCCTCAATCTACACTGCTGGTGCCAGGATGTCGAGTGCCTGAATGACTGAGACCACCATGGGCCGCGATTGGTCCACGTCTGGGATGCCAGCAAGAGAGCAGATCTTCTATTCAAAGTCCTTGATTTTGGTGCGAAGCTAATCTTGGATAAGAGAAGGTGCTCTGCAGCCATTCTAGGTCGATCACCTGTGTTCTCGCTGAATTACAGGAGCCGAGTCTCCTACACGAAGAAACAGACTTGTGAAACCGTCACAGATGCTATGGAAGGCTTTGGCACCCTTTGCTGTCCCGTCAGACCCCTGCTTTCTTCTTTGATCAAGAAGGCCTGTCAAGGCGCTTTGCCCCCTTTGGAGTAGTGGCAACAACTACTCTCTGCGCCCCCTGATTACCAACTGAACTAGCCCCTTTGGAAGCATTCCTGGGCCATCCAGTGAACTGTCCAGCACTTCCTCAGGATACCCCACAGCACCACCCCCGTCTCGAGTGCAGCCCCGAGACTTGGGACATCACTTGCATGTGGTCCTGTGCATTCTCCTGCCAAATTTCGCAGGCCTAGCTTATCTGTGTCCCGAGTTAGGAGAGTGTGTAACGCTGCCCGCATCCACAATTCTTGCATCACTACCTGGTGGTGACCGTCGTCGCTATAGTTTCCCTGCTGTTCTGCTCTCCTGTGCCCTGAAGTCAGCTGCACTGTACTTTTCTTCATGCCTCCTTCAGAAGCTGAGGAAAGGCAACTGTCCGACTTGGACGATCATTCTCGCCTGCAGCTGTTGAGAGCCAGAGCAACGCAAAACTGCAGGACTCGAACCCACTAGCGACCGCGACTAAACTGGCGAAGTTTGGTCCAGACTGTGCCGAGGGTCGATGAGTACTTGCATAACTTACCGGTGGCCACTTGGCACAGCCGAGTGTTTTTACGCATGAGTATCCCTTAAAAGTACTCAAACTTGGCTGGGTTAGCATGTGCTCCCTAGCTATTCTCACCACTTGAATACTGCTTTACCGCCAAGGGCAGGACCTACTCGAATAGTGGGAATGTATTCTTCATTGCCTCAAGCCCCTTCCTGACTTGCTACATCCCTACAAAGAAGACCTGCTTTTTATTTCATCTGCGCGATCGTGCGTTTTTACACACAACTGTACTGTTGAGCACAAGGCTCCCCTTTTCTTAGGGTTGGACTCGAAAGTTAGGGAATGAACTCTAGTGCCCTTTGTATACTAATCTTAACCCTTTCTTTACAGGTTGTGATTGTAGCTTATATCTAAATTGCACTAAGAAATGTAATGTATATATACTGTATAGATTAAGGATTTGTGTAATATCTGTTTTTCTCCTTCCTAAAGGTACATGTGTCTATTTGCTCCGGCCGCCAATAAATGTACAGCCATTTTGCATATACACTTGTGTAAGAGTAATTAGTGGGATGCTGCTGTGTGTGCTCTTTGTGGGCTTCCGATCACTCTCACCCCTCCTGAGACTTGGTGGGGGGGTCATTACAAGTGAGGCAGTAAGGGGTTAACGGCGCCGGTAAAGGTGCCGGAGCCGTCAACCCCTTACCGCCTCATCACGAGTCTGCTCGCAGGAACCCGCTAAGGACGCCTGGTTTTAACAGGCGCCCTTAGCGGGTTCCGCGAGCAGACCAGGGTGCTAACAACGGGCCTGTTGTTAATGGGTCCGTTGTTACCACCCTCCCCATTCCCATTGAGCCCTATGGGGGCTCAAATGGGGATGGGTTCCTTGGATGAGGAATTACCGGGTCCTCCAAGGTCGGAATGGCCCAGTAATTCCTCATTCAAGGAACCCCTACCCGGTACCCGGTAAGGGGGTAGCCATGCCGCTAGTAGTGCCATGATTACCTCTTAACTTGTAATGACCCCCTTAGTCTTGACCGCCTGCCAAGCTACCTAGATTGGTCTGGCTTTTCAATAAATTTCCCCTGTTTCACTAAACCGAGGGTGGCCTCCAGGTTGGAGTTTAGAAATCCATCTTAACAGTGGGTGTGATAGAGGGAGAAGCGGAAAGGAAAACTGCACAGTACTACGCCTCACAGGGTGCACAGGAAGGGGATAAGTTGGGGGGAAAGAAGGGGAAGATACAGGCTACCGCACAGCGCCAGCAGCAGGCAGTGAGAAACAGAAGTGGGAGCCGGCTAGAACACTAGACAACCAGAAAGAAGAATTGCTTCTGACAGACAGAGATAACGATCTTAGCGACACAGAGTCCTCAGCCTCAATATCAAGCAGGGATGAAGACTGGGACACCGATACCACCCCAAGGGGGATGTCCCTGAGGAACCATCAAAACAATCACCCACGGATGAGGTTGGAGCTTTCCAAGCTATGATAACTAAGGCATGCAAAACAGTTGGTTTAACAGCAACGTACGAAAATGGACTGCTTCTTATTTGACCATATTAATAGGCAGAAGGTCAGTAGTCTCTATCCCTATTCTAGATCACGTTTGGGAGGAGGGCCTACTCACTATGAGAAACCCTTTCTCTAAACCAGAATTAAAAGGAAAACTGGAGAAAAGGTTCAGAGCTCCAGACTCTACACCAAAATGTCTCACCGCACAACCCACACCCATGTTAGTGGTCTTGGCTGCGGCTGCATGTAAAGCGAATTCACAGGATGTAAAGCGAATTCACAAGCCACTAAGTTCTCAGTCCCACTAGATGAGAAACTGAAAGCAGATGAAAAGGGTCCTTGCCAAAGGAGTGACCACAGTTAAAGCAGCAACTGCTCTAGCCATAATGGCTAGATATGACAGAGAACTGTGGTGCAGAATGGCCCCCATATTGGAATACTTGCCGAGAGGAAAGAGGCCCTGACAATACTTTGTGAAGAAGAGGCGTCAAACCATAACATAAACATCGCAGTTGACACAGCGGAAACGGCTTTTCGAACAAATAGGTAACGGGGCAGTGCTTAAACGACAAGGATGGCTCTGCTGCACAGATTTTCATCCAGAAGTGCAGACGACGGTTCAGGATACCCTGTTTGAAGGAGATCAATTGTTTGGACTGAAAATTGATGAGGCCTTAAAAGCCATAAAAACTGATGCTGAAACGGCAAGGTCATTGATGTCACTACATGGGAGAAAAACCCTTTGTCCCGTGGGGGAAAACAAGAAATATTTAATTTGTCAAACTCTTCAGGTATCTCCAGTTCCTCTAATATCTAGGTTTAGTCACTTACAGGCTGCCATGTTTAACAGTTCTTTATTGCCATAACTATGATATGGCATTTATAACGCGCCTATACACAAGTGTTTCAAGGCGCAAAGGACTACACCTATCCTATGTTGTAGTGTTCATGTCTTAACCACAGATACGCTTCAACCTCTCACTGCATAAAGTTGCCTGCTTCCATAGTCCTCGCCTATGATGTATTTTCTGTTTGGCATATCGAAGCGTGTTTTAGAGAAGCATCTTACCAGGCAAAATGCTGTCAGCAGGTGGAAGTAGCAACATTAGGCAGACAATCTCACTCTGAACTGTGTGAGAACTGTGTAAGTAGCATGTGCAGCAGAAACTTTATAAATGTATCACAGAATGTCTTCCGCTAGTATCAGGATTGCACTCTCCCAGACATGAGAATGTGGTGTATGCCTAAGACTCAATGCTGACAACCTCTGAACATCATGCAGAAACATTGCTGCTCGTCAATATCATGCAATGTCTGAACCACCCCTTCTTTTGAAATACACGGGTGCTCTTCTGTATAAAAGGGCTGTGCACTTAGGGAGGGTGGTTACTACGCTGCGTCTTGTTCTGTTTGATTGCAGTTTGTCTTGTGTTTGCTGGCTTTGTTGACTGCATTTCAAAACGTAAACCAATCCACCTGAAAAGTCTGTAGTTGATTTTTCCACATCAAGATTTCTGCCTGCGACATCAGATTCCCTTCCTTTTGGGGAGCCTCAGTTTATTAATCCGCAGCCACAAAAGGGGACAGGTCATACAAGCACCAATCATACTACGGGCAAGGGTGCAGAAAGAACTACCAAAGCTATCAGAAGTCCAAAGACTAGATGATGGCGCAAAAGCACAGGACCTCTTCTGCTTAGAGGTGTAGACCCATAAGCTACAGGCATGACTCACCAGTAAACGGGGGCGCCCCGCATATGAAGGTCGTGGGCAAACTCACAAATCAGCTAGAACAATGGAACAGCATTACCACAGACAAGGTAGTATAGGACATAATACAACATGAACATGTTTTGCAATTCACCAGACAGCCCCCAAATATGCTACCAAAAAAAATCGGCTCACATAAAAATATTACATCAAGTAGTGCAATGCATGATCGAAAAGAATGTCAAACAAGAGGTCCAGTGATGACTTCAAGGAAACAGAGTATATTGCAGGTAAGTCTTAGTCAGAAAACCAGAAGGGAACTGTAGGTCAATTCTGGATCTCAGAACAGTAAACAAATTCATAAAAAGACAAAAAATCAAGATGGTCATCCTAAGAGACGTTATAAAGGCGGTTTTATTGGTGTCGTTAGACCTCCAAGACACATACTTCCATATACCAGTGCACAAATAACAGGAAGTTTTTATGGTTTTTGGTCCGGGGAAAAACCACCATCAGTTCAAGGCACTGCGTTTGGCCTAACATCGGCTCCCAGGACGTTCACAAAATGTCTTGCCCCGGTAGCAGCCCATCTATGGTGTGGTGGTCACCACTTATACCCATACCTGGATGTCTGTCTGGTACGGATGCCTACACTCAGCAAGCAACACAGTTCTTGACATACACAGTGAGCATTTTGACCTGCCTCAGATGCTCCATCGCTACAAGAATTCTTGTATGCAGCCTTTCAGTCAGTTAATCTTCCTGGGGGCTGCAACAAAACACAAGAAGTACAAACTATTCGCCAGCAGATTACCTCAGAAAGGCTAACTTGGAGATGTGTTCTCTCTCCTGAGGAAGGACCTGTACGCATACTCAGATCCCAGTGATTCGCAGAGTGATAAGAGATGATGTGGAGACCACCTCCTCATAGCGCCAGCATGACCAAGGCAACAATGGTACTTGAACTTGATGCACATGTTGGAGAATCGCCCAATCCCATTGGAAGTCACGCTGGACCTATTGTCACAGAACAGAGACATAATATTCCATCACAACCCGGGTCGCTCACACTCAGTGTGGGGCAAATGAATGCCCTGAATTCGGAGACTTAGAAGTACCAGGGGAATAATCATAGAGGTAGCGAGGGCTTCATCTACCAATAGGTCATACGTGTTCAAGTGGAATCGCTTCTGCACTTGCCGTTGTCAGCAAGACCTGCAGATGCACGTATATTTGCTCCTGCCGTAACCTGTTAAGTTTGTCAAAAGGAGGGAAATACAGCTACAATAGGAAAAGGAAGTCCTCTCCGTGGTTTAATGACAGGATAATCAAACACTTCATGAAGGGACTCTTCTGCGCTTTTCCGCCCATTAAAAAAGCTGGGCCCCAAGTCGAGCCTTAATATGGTGCTTTTCATTTTCATGAGATCACTGTGTAAGCCCCTGGCAACGGTTAATATAAAATGTCTCCTGGAAAGTGGCATTCTTGGTGGCCATTTATTTCATCCAGAAGTGTATCGGAAATCCAGCCACTGGCGATCATGAACCATACCTGCAATTTGCAAATGACAGGGTGCTGCTTAATACAAACCTACACTCCCTTCCAAACGGATTTACTTGTGAATAGAACCATCGTTCTTGCAACCTTCTTTCAAAATGCCATCTCTGCAGCGGAATCTGCCCTGCATTCCCTGGATGTCAAAAGGGCAATTAAATACTATTTGGAAAGAAAAAAAACTTCCGAAGCACTACTCAACTGTTTGTCTCATTCGGCCCCTCTAACACGGGGAAGGCCATCTCAAAGCAAGGCATGGCCAGGTGGATACCATCGGTGATAGCACTGTCACGCTAAAGCCAAAACGCTGTTAAATGGAAGAGCACAAGCCAATTACACAAGTGCGAGAGCGGCTGGGGCAGCATTATGGGCGGAGGTCTCGCTAGCAGACATTTGCTGGGCTGCAACCTTGGCGGTCGGTGCCTCACGCCCTTTATAAGGCACTGCGGCCTGGACGAACAGAATGCAGCGGAAACAAGAGTGGCAAGAGCAGTCTTGCAACACCTGAGCCAATAAGTTACGCCTTTATTATCCTCACCTCCATAGCAGAAAGTTATAATGCTATGAATTATTTTCAAAGCATATGAATCTATGCAAGATCCAATGCTGCTGAAGGAGTACGTTTCTTACCCGGCGCTCCAGTTCTCCAGCATTGGTATCCTTTATATCACCTTATATCATGAGGCCCATTCCCAGCATCGACCCTTTTGCGAATTGGGTTTTCTTACTTTTAAAAAATGTGGTGTCTCTAAAACCCTTCCTGTCCCTCCCATACAGCTATGGGCAGACGTTCTGTGAGGATTTCATTGAGCCCACTATGCCCCGATCCTTCTATTTAGTACCGATAGCCTGTCTTATCCTCTCACACGTGTGGCCCTGTGCCCCCTGGCATAGCGCCAACACCTCAACCCCAGTGACGATGCGGTTTGGCAGACTGGTTACCGATCCTCCCTCTAATGGAAATTAACCTGATCTTCAGTCACTGTGATCTCTTCTAAAGTGTTTGCAGCCATAAAACCACTGGATCGTTGGGAAACACATGACCACAGCACTGGCATGGGGTCTAGTTACTGACTCTCACATAAGGTGGTGGGGGGGGGCACATTTCGGGCCAAACTCAGGGTGTCCTTTCCGTGGCCTGTTTATAATTCTGGCCAATTATAATTGTATATATTGCACACGCTTGTCCCCACACAAATACAAACCGTGGGTGGAGCTTTAAAAAACAAAAGAGAGAACTAATCAACAAAAGCAAATTGCTGAGTTGCGAAAATATAATCTTATTCCGTGGGAGGAATGTTCCTTTATCAGAGGAGGCACCGGCTGGCACTTTAGGGGCAAGCATTCCACTGGAGCGTTTCCAACCCTAATCTAGGTTTCCAAGAGAAGAAATAAACTCTGCTGAAGAGTTTAGCCTCAAGGTCTCGAAGTGATTGGGCGTGGGGGTCGGCTCTTGTCCCGCTCCCATGAAGACTTTACTGACACTAACGCACGATAGTGTGTGTGTACCCATGGACTGGAATTCCGACAAACACAATGTACTTGAAACCCAGAAGGTCGCAACAGAGCCAAGGTTTTTCGCATGCCATCAGGCCAGACTTCCAGCCATTACTTTCTAAACCCAGACCTCCTTCAAACCACAGGCCTGCTCTTGAGACTTATCAGGTACGTGTAATATCTACAGGGGGAGAGATATACGCTGTCCTGTGCTTCAGTATCTCCCCCTAAACAGAAGGAGAGTATGGAGTGCAGAAGGCACGCCGCCATGTCACACCTAGGGCGCGTTGTGACCCTCCAACCATTTTCTGTAACTCGGACCAGAAACTTGCAATCTTTTTGTCAACCTGAGCTCTTCGTTTTTTGGAAGATCTGGTATTCGTGAAAAAGGCAAGTTATTGAAACAGGCTGTGCGTTTTGAGGAGGGAGGGATTGTAGGATATTTTGTATCATTTTTGACAGGTGGTTCACTCAGACGTGACAGACAGATCCCACCCCCTACTAGTAGAATACCACCCTGCAATTCAAAAATGGAAATTGATTTCAATAAATTGGAGCAACTTAAACCCAATCTGACCCTGGAGTCAACTACAATATAGTATGTATACAAAACAATTCTTTAAACTGACATTTTACCTACTTTGACGAATCATAAGTATTTGCCCCTTTTCCCCAGGAGGGAGTCACCCCCTTTGAGGCGAAGGTGAGTCCGCTCTGCAAGACCCTCCCTGCGGGTTTGGGCAAGTGGGACCTCAAAGGGAGTGACTCGCCTCTAGGGGACAATGACTCCGTTTCCATGAGGACTTCCCCATGCTAGTAAAGCACTCTGCATACATGGGACTGCCTGTAAACACCAGTAACGTGGTTTCCCTTCTATTGGCTTCAGGTAATGCTGGACAGAGTATGCCACCTGAAGAGAGACGTAATGCTGTGTGAAATGCAGAACAGAATGTAAAAGGAACAAGTGAATTATGGAATGAGAGAGAAACATACGCAGGGAAGCCACCTGGTGTATGCATGCATGGGGGGGAGTGGAGCAGTGTGGAGCCACAGAGCCAGCGGCAACCTGCGAGGAAGAGAAAGCCTGAGGCCTGGCGTTGCACACAGTGGAGCAAGCAGTGTATGGATGGGAACCACTGGACCATCCAGAGTAGCGGTGTGACCACGAGAAGATCATGATCATCCCTTCACTCTGGCCTTCTTCCTTGAGCTCTCCTCCTGTGCCTTCAACTGAAGCCAGAAACCTTGGAGTCCACATCAACTCCTCTCTTTCTTTCCCCCTCACACTCAGGAACTCAGGACATTGCCAAGAAGTATAACTATCAGCTCTTCCTACATAAAGGAATTCTACCTTTTCTCACTTTCACTCAGAGGCTCAATGTGACTCATGCCCTGGTTCTCTAGACTTGACTACTGTAACAGCCTTCTCCTGAATCTTCCTTCTTGCACTCTGCGACCCTGTCAGCTTATCTGGAATAAGACATTAAGACTTATCCTTGGCCTTAAGCCCAGGGACTGCATCTCTCCTGCACTAAAAAGTCTTCACTGGCTTCCGGTTGCTGCACAGATTAAATTCAAATGCCTCTGCGTTATCCACAAGGCTGTCCGGGCACGGGGACCACACCATCTTCAACTTTATCTCACCAAATACTCTTCCTCTAGACCACTTTGCTCCTCTGACACAAACTCTTTGTGTGTAAAGCGTTTTGCTAAACAGAGGGCAGAGGAGCGCTCACTTTCCACTGCGGGCTCCCACCTTTGGAATAGCCTCCCGCTCCCCTTGCGCCTTGAGCAGGATCTTCTCAAATTCCAGAAGCTCTTTAAGACTTTCTTCCTTTCCTCCTTTTCTTCTCTGCTAATCCCACATTTGCTGAATCTGTGTCTTTGGCCCTTATGCATCTTCGGGGCCTTGACCTCCCACACCAATTCTTCCCAGCTCCTGTTTTCCACAGCAATTGCATCTGCAAACCGTCCACTCTGGAGACTCGCACGTATAGCTCCCGCGGCCCAGGTTGTGTAGCACTCAACACTCCTAGCACCTTGTCCAGGGCTCACCCACGAGCTCGGACTCCCCACCACTTACCCCCTTTCCTTCTTCCTTTCTGCACTTTCACAAATACTCACAAGGCATAATAGGTTCGTCCCTCTCCCTCTTCCCCTTCTTCTCTCAATATTGTGTTGTAATGTATTTCCCTCCCTCTCTCCCTCTGTGCTTTGAAAAAGTATATTCTTATTGTATAAGCGCCTGACAAGCAAACAATAAATAAATAAATGGTGGGTCGGGGACCCGACTAACGATGCCAAGACCCGAACAAGGTGGAGGAACATACCCTTCCGTCAGCAGGGGTGAGCCTGGAAGAAAAGTGAGAAACCAAAGGCCGAGAACAACCAAAGCAAAAACGTCCAAACGATGAGCCTGGTGAATCAGCCCACACTAACTGAAGTTATTCGGGTGATTCTGATAAGGGGGAGGCAACAGGAACTGCGTGAACCTTACTGAAGGAACTGCAATATTGAGGCTGAAACTTGAAGAAAGCAGGACACCCTGTATGGGGAAGAGTCCAAGAGAGCTTGTTAATGTAACTTATAATGAATACTGGCCTTCTTTGATGAAAGACTGAAAACTGCTGAGTTTAGCCCAAGCACTGGTTGTAAAACTCAAAGACATTTGAAGCAAAAACCAGAGGAAAGGCCCCAGGGGTTTGGCGGTGGTTGGAATAAAGTAAAGAAAAAGGGTATAGGATACCCAAACAGAGAGGAAGAGAAAACCTCAGAAGTAAAACATAGTTTCATTTGCTAAGAAGGAAGGAACAAGACTATCGTCATAAGGAGTGTATGAGAGAGACTAGAGAGTCTCGCAAGTTCCCGGAGACCAAAGGTTTAAGCGCATATCAAGAGATGCAGAAATCGATCATCATTAGGGTTACTGAACCCGACAAATAAGTAGTACAGACTTAAAACCACATTTTGGAACTGTTGTATCTTGAAAACACAGAGAGAAAGCTGATAGTCTTGGCTAAAGGGAAGGTACTTTTTTTAGTTGTTAGTTCTAAGTGGTAGGGCCAGATAGGATTAGATTGTTTGGACGGAAGATGTTTTTCTTTGGACTTCCGACGACTGACGAGAACCTTTAGTTAGTTTGGTTAGGCAGGGAACCCGCCGTAGCAATAGGACAAGATAGACTTGACTATTATTTTAGTCAAATAAAGAATATGCAGACATCCAACTTGTGTCCGACTCCTTCTTCTGGCTCGCCACACTGCCTATTTGAACTTCACTATTGTAAGTCCACAAAGGCATCCACTTTCAGTCAAACAATCTCAATATATATCTGCTATATTCTAATAAACGCTAAACATGCTAACATTCTACCTAGCATGCGTTGCTTTATGAACAGTACTAACACTTCAATGGAACATTTCACGTAAGATGAATAGGTTTAAAGCATTTGATTTTTTCCAACATCAAGACAGGCAAGGTGCTGTAGAAATTGACGTTAAAAATATCTATGCACCAACTCCCCTGTGCAGGTGGAAGGTAGTGAATGTTTTAGCCATGTATAGGCCCCCTTGACATACAAGAAAGGACCGGCTAACAAAGGGCTATGTGTTAAGTCATTTACATGCAAAAGGCAACTTATTTGCATTGGCTCATGTAAGTTTGCATTCACAAATACTGTCCTTAGGAATCTATATTTTTGGTTCTGAACACACATGCACATTGTTTCTTGCATGTGTGGGTGCAGTTCTCAATAAACATGCATATGTGATGTTCATTAATCCAAGGATCGTTCTTTCATATATCGGGGGAGGGGGGGAGGGGTGTGTGGGTGTTGTTCATGAAATGGATTCCTTTCTATCCAGAAACATGCACAGTTATAATATTCTTAACATTTCTGGGCTGGAGATGTACTTTTCTCCAGTAACAAATATTTATTTGAACATTCTCTTCTGTGACAAATCACAGATTTAGACTTCTCCTCTTGGGGGAGCCTCTCCCTGTGAGACTCTGCCCGTGGGAATAAGGATTTCCATTCCGATGAGGAACTCCCAAACCAACCCACTTATAACCCATCACTGTAAACATCTACCAGAAGAAAACATGAAAAACAAGCTGAGATTTGGTACAGTCATGTAGAACCTTGGAGTAAATCTGAATAGAGATACCTATTCAGTACAGAGAAGAGGAACTTTGATGCTCCGCCGGGAAGTCCCACAACCACATCTTAAGTTGGAGAGGAGGAGACTTGGGAGTGAGAGAAACAGGGCAGATCCAAATCCACTGTGAGAGCGGAAGAGGCAGCGATGCACATCTTCAGGTGCAGAGAGGAAGCTGGCGGGCATGGCCGGGTATCTTAGCCTGGGGAGAATCTGAGACCGGAGAAGTTAAAGAGCTGCCAGAAGGTCAAAGGAGGGACAGAGTGAGAAGTGGTGGTGTGACAGAAGCTCAGTGGACTTGGAAATCCCTGAACAACGCTGAGACCACTTACCTGAAGGCATCGCAGAGTGTGCCGAACGAAGAAGAAATGACAGTCTGACAAGCCAACCTGACATCCACTGAGGAAGACCCTGTGCAGACCGCAAGTATGGTGATGTGATCCTTGAGGCAGAAAGGTAACGGTGGAGAATGGGAGACTCGGCTGGGGAACTGAAAATAACAGGGGTGAGCATTCATGCTCGTCCCAGTATGGATAAAGTATGGGAAGTACTCCACGAGAGTTGCAATCATTACTGAGACATTTATACGCATCCAAGTAAGAAGCAAATATCGAAGAAGAGGGAGAATCCTTACTGGAACACTCCTACTCGTCCCAGTAACTACCAAGTGAAAGAGAAGCGTGAGAAGTATTACTGGAACCCTCAAACTCGTCCCAGTAACTACCAAGTGTTGAAAAAGAGTGATAATAACTACAGGATCACTCATACTTGTCCCAGTAAGAATTAAGCAAAGAAGAGTGAGAAGTATCACTGGAACCCTCACACTTGTCCCAGTAACTACCAAGTATTGGAAAGGAGTGAGAAGCATTACTGGAACACTCATAGTCATCCCAGTAATTACCAGGTGTTGGAAAAGAGTGAGAATTATTATCGGAACAGTCCTACTTGGCCAAGCCAACGAAAAGATTGGACATTGAGTAGAGAAAATGTCTGAAGTTTAATGAACAAGGAAAGAATGGAATTGCCCTAGGGAAGAGGGGCACAGAAACAACAAAAGTCACAAGAGAGGAGAATGAAACAGAGAGGGGTAACTAACGTGTAAATGACACTGTTGAAAAGCATAATATCTTAACTATACAATTTTTTAAAGGTAGTTACCAAGAACTACCTACGAATACTTTACTAAAGCGGACTTGCTCCGAAGCAGCCCACAGGAGAAGGGAGTCATTCTCCTGTGCCTTAGTTGTTTTGATAGTGGCAGGGACAGATTAGATTAGTTTGGGCAGAGGCCAGATCTTCCTTTTGGACTCACTGACAACCGACAAGCACCCTAGTAGTTTTGTTAGGTAGGGAAACCCCATGGTTTAAGGAAAGTCTGGAGTTTTCACTTTTCTTTTAATAAAGATCTAAACATGGAAGACAAGAGTCCTTGTCTTTCTTCTGATCCACTACACTTTCCTCTCCAACTACTCCTGACTCTGCCTAGGGATTGTAAGACAGGAAAATGAAGAGGATTTGCACTTTAAACAGTTCCTAATGAATCAACTTAATTCTTCCAGCATACATTTAGTTGCTCAAACATTCAGACTACTATAGCCGAGACTGGCTGCATCAAAGCATGATATATTCCCAGGCGCTAGTACTAACTTTGCATTATGACACACCATAACCCAAACCATATTCGACCATTGACTATATTTGCAATTTAAAGTGGAAGCCAAAATTGTTTGAGGTTTAGATTTGGTTTTTCACTACAAAGTCAATTAGGCCTTTAAAGAATAACCTCTGACCTTGGATTCAATAGATATAAAGGGAAACACAGGTTATGCATTTATCAATAACTGTATTCCAGTTTTTCAACAACACCCCTTTTGCATTCCCAGTCCTTTCCTCATCCCAGACTTTACTGTGACTTGGACTATTTTGGGAAATTGGTAGGGGTTTCTTTTGATTTAACTTTTAAGATGCAACTTCTGATTTCAGTTGAACCAGTCAGGCAGGGGTCATCCTGTCAGCAAACCCTCAATCAGAATGTGTGTTTGGAATCAATCACCAAGCACCGGCTGGGGATCCTTCTATAGGCTATCTGGCTTCCTTCTCTCAATGGACAGGTCTCATGGACTGGTCTGTCATCTGCAAAGAGTCAGTTAACTTGCTCTACAATGTCCAGTTGGTTTCCTTCTGTCTCTTCCTTACCCAATATTCCATAATAATAATACTTTTATCCTATTGGCAACCCATTATATTTCCCTCTAATGCCACCCTTGGTTTATGACAGAGGAGTGGTTTGCTTTCCACATGACCAAAAAGGTTGGGGAGGAACCTACTCTTTCTGAAAAGAGGCTAATTTAATTGTTATTCTTAAGTTTCTGACTCTTATACCCTGACTTAATTATTTTTATTGTTAGTTTCTGCACGTTGAGGTGAACATGCCATAACTTGGGTTCAATCCTTCCTTGCAACCGGACTGTGAGAGTCTTCTCCCCCCTTGCAGCTGCTGATCGCATACAAGTCTCTTGCGGTGTCCCCAGGGATCATGTGTATCTCCTACTATGTATAACATCTGTACCAAACCCTTGTTTGACAAGTTGGATATTCTGGGTGTCATCTACACTAACTATGCAGATGACACTCAGATCCTCATCCCCCTTTCAGGAAACTACTTGGAAGACTCAGCTTTGGTTAATAGGATATATCTCCTCATTCAGGAATGGATGGCTTCCCACGGCTTCTGTCTGAATGACGACAAAACAGAGATTCTGATCCTCGGCACAGAGACAGCGATTAAAAAAACTCGACCCGAACTATGCCTCATTTAACATAGACAACAATATCATCAACGTGATGGCTGCAGTCAAAACCCTTGGGGTCTACTTGGACTCAGCACTCACTTTCAAAAAACAAATTAACTCCCTAGCCTCCTCCACAACCTATACTTGTAAACTGATCCGAGCATGCAGGCCATTCCTAACGGAGGCCAGCTGTATTACCCTAGCCAATGCACTTATCATATCCAGACTGGACTACTGTAATGCCCTATATGTGGGATCGAACAAGTATATCCTTAACAAACTCCAAACTCTCCAAAATAACACGCTCAGAGTAGCCCTAAACATACCTAACAGAGACCATGTCTCCACCGCCAGAAGGAACATCCACTGGCTAAAAATCAAAGACAGGATCACCCTCAAAACTCTTTCGCTCACATCCAAGTGCCTCAACAATATAGCTCCTCCCTACCTAGTGAATAGAATTAACAAGAGAATCTCAATCCACCCCACAAGGATGACTAACACCTTCACCCTGCTGGTGCCTAGATACAAAAAGAGCACAGCTGGCGGCGCCAGCTTCCCAGTCACAGCTGCTCAAACCTGGAAAAAACTCCCCATATAACTCAGAAAGGACCAACCCTACCCAAGTTTCAGGCGCAAGGTGCTCTCATGGATACGCTCCAACGACATCCAATGTGTTCTCCCTCCCTAACAGAACCTCTCATCCTGAGCGACACCCCCCTGACCATGCCCTTATGCTAACCATGCCAACCTATCCCCTAGGGACCCCAACCTCCACTGCTAGTACCTAGCCACCTCACTGACCTCACTAGGACCACCAACTCTGGTTGACCACTACTCCTACTACTTAGCTCTCTCATGCTTCTCGACACCTGGAAATCAACTGCACAACTATATTTAGACTGAAGCGTTATTGAACTATCCTACGACCTATCTCCTTGCTTCCTACACTTGCATTAATTGTATAAGCACTTGCAGACTATAATGTTGTAGAACTGTTCCTATTTTCCTACTTTTGTGTGTTCACTGTAACTAAGTTCTCAAGTATCCTTGTAATGTTTGCGCCCGGCTACCTGCGGGTTTGGTTTCGCGCTATATCAAATAAACAAACAAACAAACAAACAAACATTTTGATGTGTTACATGATGAAATTCAGATATTTTTTGATGAAGTTATATGTTTTTGACATTTTTGAGCTATTTCCAAAATGACACCATATAATTCTGTTTCGAGATTCTGACAGGGCTTACTTTTATCTACAACCTGTCCACAAATGGGGTCAATTGGATTTTTATTGTGATGCACTGCTATATTTCAGTTTTGCACTTTCAAAGTGATATTTCTGTTCATTTAAAGATATTGAGAATGATTTGGTGTGCACTTAGAGTAGTTCCACACAATAGGCCAGAAACAATACTTCACCTAAATATTCTTCTCCATATTACCACTACATGTCTTGGTTGTACATATCTTCAATGACATTTAACCTTTACTAATCCAAGGCAGTTGGTGTATGGTGTGCACCGGAGTACCTGCAACACGATCTGTTAACCTTTCAAGACTAATGCACGTTTTATGAGTTTATGTGAAATAGATACTTTGAAGGTTAGGCCCGGTGGCATGAGTGAATGCCTTCAGAAGATTTATAGTGTTTACATGTTCTGAAAGCCTACGTTGAATCCAATCAAGAAACATCTTGATGTGGTTTTTAAAATATATTTAGCATGATCATTACCTGTAATTATCCTCCGACTGGCACCAACTGGACTTGCGGCCCTGAACTCTTCATGTATCTGATAGTACATTTCGAATGGATTGTGTCCTCCCACATATTCCTCATCTTATGATATTCATATCCTGCCAGCTTCACTGCTTCAGAATTTTATTTTTGCTAGAGGGCGCTGTGCATGAGGTCGTGGTGTCGATGTCCCTGGACGGGCTCCGTACCGTGTCAACATCACCATCAGTACAAATAGCTCGTGCTGCGCCCGTTGGTTTCAGTTCCATTTTTCCGATTGCTTCGCTCTCGAGAACGGCGTGCTTCGAAATTTTCTTCAGAAAATGTCGTCTTCATCTACCCCTTCTACACCCAAGACGGGGCTCAAAAAATGTATCGACTGTGGTGCGAAGATGTCGATCACAGATCCTCACCGCATTTGTCTCTGGTGACTAGGTACAGACCATCGAACTGGCGACTGTGGCTCCTGTCAGTCGATGACGGAGAAGGCCCTTCGTGAGAGGAAAGGTAAACTGGTGGTGGGGCGGGAAGCTTCAAAGGCCTCCTCGAAGGCCTTGTCTAAAAGACATAAAAAATTGAGCGATTCGAAAGAATCGGATCGTCATAGACAGAGATCCCAATCTCGTAGTAGATCGAGGCGCTCTTAATCTTCCTATTCAAAAATAGTTAAAAGGAGACATAGATCTCCCTCTTCATCATCCGATGCATCTACCGAAATGGTACGATGCCCGACAAAGTCGGATTCCCCAAGAAAATGGGAACATTTTAGAATGAAGATGATGGAGGTCTTTGAGAATGCGGCCTCAACCCCCTAAAAGAAGCCTCAAAAGTGCCAGACCCCGGTCGCTCCAATGGACGACAGAGGGAAGTCAGGAACTACTGTCGTCGAAGATTCCTCGAGAATCGAGTGTTTCCCCGACACTGTATAAAAAACAGCAGTCGTTGAAAACATCCACGATTTCGTCGACGCCATCGGCGCCGACGGCTTCGACATTGAAGCCTAAAGCGTCTTCGATGCCTTTGTCGAAGACACCATCAGTGTCCTCGAAGACACCATAAGTGTCCTCGAAGATTCCTTCGATACTATCGAAGGTTCCTTCGATTCCTTCAACCAAAACTTATGAACAAGACAGGAGATTTACTCCAATACCAAAATCAGACTTCTTTAAGTATATGTCTTTTATATTTTAAGAAAGTGGCTCTGGAGATGAGGTGGTTTCCCCTTTTGGAGTACAATATGGTACTAGAGAGGTCCCAGAAGAATGAATCGATCCAGAATCGAAAATGAGAGACCTGTGTGACACTCTTCACTCTGCTAGTGGCATTGATACATCACCTGAGCTGGAGTTTGCAAAACCTGACCCTGCAGAACATGCAGATTCAGGGTACAGGAGTTTAATGAATAGAGTGGTGGAATACATGAGCTGGGGTAGAGCCTCACCCACTTTTGATCAGAATGATATGACTGACATACTGGATCGTGGCTCCCAGAAGGATCCAGTTCTCCCCTTCCATAGGGCACTTCAGAGAACGGTAGAAAAGAACTGTGAAGCTCCTGACAACATTGCTGCATTAAACAGTAATTTTCCTAAGAAGTATAGAACTTCTGGTTCTGATCCTGAGTATTTAAACAGGCATCCTACTCCAGAAAGTATGGTTATTCAAGCTGCAACAACCTCAAGACAGACTGCATATCCATCTATCCCTCCGGATAGAGAGTATAAGAAGGTTGATGCTTGGGCCGGTAAAGTTTTTACTTTGGGTAGCATGGCTTTAAAATCAACTAATGTCACCTGTACCCTGGCCAGGTTAACCCATACCCTGTGGCACTGAATTTCGGTGGTGGCTGAACAAATTTCAGAAGACGAGGAAAGGGAAGGCTTCCTGAATATTGTCAAAGACGGAAAGGAGGCAATGGGGGAATGTTTCCAGTCTAGACTGGATACTACTGAAAGTATCAGCAGATCCATGGCTGGAAGGACAGTGCTACGCAGATTTGCGTGGTTGAGGAAGTCGGGGTTTGCACCAGATGTGCAGGCCAGACTTCTCAACATGCCTTTTGATGGCTTGAGGCTGTTTGGTAGTAAGGCTGAGTAAAGCCTAGAAAAACTACAGACCTCAAAAGCGGCAGCTAAATCTCTTAGCGCCTCCATGCGACAGCCTCAGAAACCCTATTCGGGCTCATCTTCTTGGAGGGGTCATTCTTTTCAGTACTACTCCTCTTTTGGTAGAGGAAGAGGACAGGCCTTTCAAAGAGGCAAGAGAAATGTTGCTTGTGGTGGACGAGGAAAGACTGCAAAGCCAACCTCCGGAACGGCATCTTTGCCCTCAGCCGCTCCTGCAGCCGCCTCCAAATCACTCAGAGGCCTTATCACACAAAGCCCCGGTGGGAGGCAGAATCTCTCAGCATCTGAAAGAATGGCGGGCATTACTTCAGATGCTTGGGCACTGGAGACAGTAGCTCAAGGTTACTGCCTTCCTTTTCTTAAATGGCCTCAGGTGTCACAAGTTTCTCTCTTTCTCACCTGTTTTTCCTTGCTTGTGACCTTCTTGGGTGCGACTTCCTTTTTTCTCACTGTCCGATACTTGTACAGGCCGCGGCGCGATTTTTCGGGTTCCAGCGTGAGGTAGCCGGCTGTCCTTAGCCGGATGGCGTTCAGTATCCAGGAATGTAGTCGTGAATGCAGGAAGGAGCTAAGAGTCCCACGCTCGGAGAGTGTCTGGGACACCGCAGGACCGAGCACAAGATGAATCTGGAAAGAGGATATGGGCTAGCGGGTAAGGAGAGAATCAGACAGATTCCAGGAAACAAAAGAAAGGAAAGGTAAGGAGCTCGAGATAGCACGGGAAGCGGACTCGGAACACACGTCTAGCAGCTCCAAGCAGTTGCGTTGAGATGCGCAGAGCCGCGGGGGCGTGTCTGTTTTCTAGAAAGTCGAGCATTGCGCGCGAAGGCTAGAGCGCAGCATTTCAGGCCCGTCGGCCATGTTGGAACGATCACTGACTTCATGGACCATGAAGTCCAAAAAGGGCGAATTCGGTGGTTCATAACAGTATGCCTTCCTGGGTGGACTCAATGAAATCTTTGTATTAGACGGGGGGCATTCATGTTTGAGACAGGTTCCCACGTGCGCTCGCTGGGGGGGTATCCTTTCCATTCTACCAAATATTGAAGCTGACCCCGTCTGTATCTGGAATCACATATCCTGGAGACTTCGAATTCAAGCTGGTCATTGATGATTACAGGGTTAGGTCTAGGATTAGTTCTGGTGGACTGTAGATATGGTTTCAATAAGGAACTGTGGAAGACCGGATTAATCCTTTTCCAGGATTCTGGAAGCTGGAGCCGGAAGGCCACTGGATGAATGATTTCCTTAATGGAGAAGGGTCCATAATACCTGGGAGCCAGTTTATTTGGCCTCAGATGTCGAGGGAGAAGTTTTGAGGATAGCCAAACCTTATCCCCGACCGCATATGAAGGGCTTGGTCTCCGCTTGGTATCTGCATATCGTTTCACTTCTATCCTGGCTTTTTCCAATCGATCTTTAGCATCTCTGTGTATGATTACCAGTGTTTCAATCCAGGAATCAACTGCAGGGACCGGGGTAGGATTTGGTAGGACAGATGGTAGAACTGAAGGATGAAATCCCTGACTGCAAAAGAATGGACTTGTCTTGATAGCTGAATGATCAGAATTGTTGTAAGCAGATTCAGCCACAGGAATCAAAAGCAACCAGTCATCCTGGACCTTGGTTGCGAAACAGCAGAGGTATTGTTCTAGGGTCTGATGGACTCGCTCAGTTGCCCCATTAGTCTGTGGATGATATCCTGAAGCCAATGCACGCTGGATGCCTAATATTTGGCATAGTTGTTTCCAGAACTGGGATATGTACTGGGGACCGCTGTCGGAGATGATCTTGGAAGGCAATCCATGAAGTCTAAAGATGTGTTTTAGGAATATTCCAGCCAATTTAAACGAGGATGGAAGTTTGAACAAGGGTGTAAAGTTAGCCATATGGGTAAACAGATCGATGGTAACCATTATGGTTGTATATCCTCTGGATGGGGGTAATTCCATGATAAAATCTGTGTCGATGATTCCCAAGGTTGTGTTGGTAATGCGGGTTGATGTAGGAGACCTGCAGGTTTTCTGTTATCATGTTTATTCTGATTGCACACTGCGCTGGATTGGACGTAGGTTCTTCTGTCATCTACCATCTTTGGCCACCAGAATTGCCTCAGTATAAGACTGAGGGTGCTAGTGATGCCTCAATGTCCCGAATGGAAGGTGTCATGGCAGAGATTCATGATCTTGTCCCTATGTTTTTGTGTGGGTATTGCCAGCCGTTTTTCCTTGAAGAGATAGCCGTCTTTTGTTACTAAGTTCTGTTGATTATTCCTGATGTATTCCTTCCAGAGATTGGAAGAAGGTGTTCTTGCACGGATGTCTTCCAGGAGAGAAAGTTCTTGTGCCACAAACACGGTATCAGGGAACATTTTCGGAAAGGTCCGGGCTTCGACGGACTCGTAATCAGGACGCCTAGATAAGGCATCTGCAATAATGTTATTCATTCCAGGAAAGTGATTAATTTGGAATTGGTATTGAGCAGAATAGAAGGCCCAACGGGCTTGATGACTGTTTCTGCATTCCAGGGACTGTGGGACTTGCAAGTTTCGATGATCTGTTCGTACCTGCACTGGGTGTTTAGCACCCAAGAGTAGGTGGCGCCAGTCGGTGAAGGCTTGTCGGATGGCCAGTAACTCCTTCTCCAGGACGGAATAGTGGCTCTCACTGGGAGTCAGAGTGCGGGATAGATATGCAATAGGATGTTCCATTTTGTCTTTGAATTCTTGTTTTAAGACTGCACCAGTGGCGTAGTCTGAAGCGACTGTTTCCACCAAAAAAGACCGGTCTATGTCGGGCTGGGCCAGGATTGCGGCTTGAGTAAATTCTTGTTTAAGTTGCTGAAAAGCCGTCTCTTGAGCAGTAGACCATTTAAATGGAGTACCCTTCTTTAAGAGTGTTAAAATGGGATGCACTATGTCAGAAAATGCGGGAATTAATTTTCTGTAAAAATGTGCAAGTCCCAGGAAGGATTGAATCTGTTTCACAGTGGTGGGTGTTGGCCATAAAGTATGGAGTCGACCTTGGAAGGATCCATTCCGATTCCCTTGGATCTAAGCACAAATCCAAGATAATGAACGGTTGGGACATGAAAGAGACATTTTTCTGGCTTGGCCAGGAGTTTGTGTTCTCGTAAAAAACATTGTAAGACTGCCTTTACATGTTCTTGATGGATCTGGGGGTCATTGGAGTAAATCAGTATATCATCCAGGTACACAATGACGAAAAGGAACAGCATATCAGAGAAAACTCTATCCATGAAGCGTTGAAAAACCGCGGGGCGTTGGCGAGACCGAAGGGCTTTACCAGATACTCAAAGTGGCCAAAGGGAGTTCTGAAGGCCGTCTTTCATTCATCGCCTTCCCTTATTCGGATGAGATGGTAAGCACCCCTAAAATAGAGTTTAGCAAAGATGACAGCACCTCGTACTGCCTCCAGGATGTCAGAAATAAGTGGAAGTGGATAGCGGTCTTTGAGGGTACATTGGTTGAGACCACGGTAATCCAAACAAGGCCGGAGTTCTTCAGTGTCTTTCCTAGGAACGAAGGGCAAATTCGGTGGTTCAAGACATCAGGACCATCCACCGGGAACCAACTCTGTCAAAACTCCAGACCAGCTCCTGTTGCAGGAAATATTAACCCTGTTAGAGAAAGGTGCAATAGAACATGTACCTGTAGCGGAGAGGAACAAGGGTTGGTACTCCGCTTATTTTCTCATCCCAAAGAAGGACGGAGGATTGAGACCCATCTTGGACTTAAGAAACTTGAACAAGTTCATCAGGAAGGACAAGTTCAAGATGGTAACCCTTTCTCAGATCCTTCATGCTCCCCAACTCCAAGACTGGTTGGTATCATTGGACCTTCAGGATGCTTACTTTCATGTGCCAATCCATCCCAAGCACAGAAAGTACCTGAGGTTCGCAGTTGGCGGTTCCCACTATCAGTTTCGAGTTCTGCCATTCGGGCTGACCTCCGCCCCAAGGGTTTTCACCAAACTGATGGCGGTTGTGGCAGCGAGTCTAAGGAGAGGGGGGATTCAAGTCTACCTCTACCTGGACGATTGGTTGATCAGAGCACGTTCTCCCGAACAAGTTCAGAAACATCTGTTGATCACCTGTCACTTTCTTCACAAACTGGGCGTCTCCCTCAATTTCAAGAAGTCTCACATGATACCATCCCAAAAGCTCCAGTTTATCGGAGCAGTCTTGGATACTTCCTCGGGCAGAGCCTCCCCTCCCGCGGTGAGAGCTCTCCACATTTTGCAGATGCTAACAAAGTTCCAGAATGCCCAGCATCAACCGGCCTTCGATTTTCTGAGGTTGCTCGGCCTAATGGCATCCTGCATTTTTCTGGTGCAAGAGGCCAGATTGAGAATGAGATCCCTTCAATAGGTCCTCAGAACTCAGTGGTCCCAGTTCTCGGGGAGTATGTCGGATCTTCTGCAAGTCCCGAGCGCAGTTGCTTAGGATCTACTATGGTGGGCTTGCAACGACAACATCCTCAAGGGAGAATCTTTTTGGCAACCATGGCCTGAGATAACAGTAGTAACGGATGCCTCACTCACGGGATGGGGAGCCCATACCAACGATCTGACAATCAGCGAAGTCCAAACTACACATCAACCTGTTGGAGCTGAGGGAAATCAGACTAGCGCTGAAGGCCTTCCTACCCTCTGTACAGGGAAAGAATGTCCTGATAATAACAGACAACACGGTGGCCATGTACTACCTCAACAAGAGAGGAGGCGTAGGGTCACTACCACTGTGCAGATAGGCAATGCAGCTCTGGTTCTGGGCAATACGAGAAGGAATGTCTCTATTGGCAGTTCACCAAGCCGGAGAGTAGAACACGGCGGCAGACGCTCTGAGACGCTCTGAACAGGCAGAGCAGTCTCCCACGAGTGGTAGCTAGCTCAGGAAGTCCTTCTGGAGATCTTTGCCCTTTGGGGAACCCCTCAAGTGGATCTGTTCGCGACCACGGTAAACCGGAAGTGCGAACGGTACTGCTCAAGGGAATTTCCTCCGAGAGGAGCTCTAGGAGATGCGTTTGTGGTGGACTGGAAGTTTCCACTTCTGTATGCATTTCCTCCAGTTCCCGTGATTCCTCAAGTAATCAGGAGGTTGAGAAAGTTCAGGAAAACCATGATCCTAATTGCCCCGGATTGGGCCAGGAAGACGTGGTACCCGGACCTTCTGGACATGTCCATCTGCCCTCCAATACGTCTTCCGCAAAGAGAGGATCTTCTCTCGCAAGAGGAAGGTCGGGTTCTCCATCCAGAGGTCAAGACACTCAACCTTCACGCATGGTTTCTGAGAGGTTGAGATACAAGGATTGGGATCTTCCAGATGACATAATGGAGAGTTTGCTTTCGGCCAGAAGGACAGCAACAAAATCTTTGTACCAATGTCGTTGGAACATGTTCAGTAACTGGTGCAAAGATAAGGATGTGCACCCTTTCTCAATGTGGCACCCCAATGGTGCTCTCTTTCCTATTGCATCTAGCCAATCTGGGGCTCCAGATCAGAACAATTAAAGGATATCTAGCTGCGCTGGCCATTTTCAAGCACTCCTCGGAAGAGGTATCTTACTTCAAAATTCCATTGATAATTCAATTCCTGAAAGGGCTTACTAACGTATACCCTCCAGTACCTTTTCATGTCCCAACTTGGGATTTAAATCTAGTACTTAAGTTTCTAACTTGTATACCTTTTGAGCCTCTACATTCTAGTCCGTTGAGGCTTCTAACATTGAAGACTGTCCTTCTTGTAGCCTTAACATCAAACCGCAGGCTTAGTGAACTACAGGGTTGCTCATGTAAACCCCCATATACTACGTTTTACAAGGACAAGGTAGTTCTTAAAGTTAAACCATCTTTCTTACCAAAGGTAGTTTCTGACTTCCATTTGTCACAAAAATCATACTAAGAACATTCTATCCTCCTTCTCATTTGGGCAAAGAAGAGGAGAGGTTTCATAGACTGGACCCTAAAAGGGCTCTCAGTTTTTACATTTCAAGAATGTGAAGGATCCCACAGATAGACTTCGGACCCATTCCACTAGTGGGATGGCTACTTCTGCGGCCCTGAAGAGGGGAGTCCCTGCAGTAGATATTTGTTCAGCTGCAACATGGGCATCAATGCATACCTTCATCAAGCATTATTGCTTAGATGCCTCTTTCTCCAATCAGGGTTTATTGGCCAAAGAGGTACTTCATTCCGTCAATGAGAACAATAACTAGTACTCCCACCTCCAAAATTACCACTGCTATGGGAGTCTATCATAAGATGAGGATTACGTGGGAGGACACAATCCGTTTGAAGAACAATTTACTTACCAATTGTAACATTCTTTCGACTGGATGTTCCTCCCACGTATTCCCCATCGCCTCTGCCATCCTACCCCACAGTACAGTTTACGTTTCTTACACTTTCCTCTCACGAAGAGGCTACCAGTCACGAAGCACGCCTGGGTGTTCCTCGAATATTTCCTTGAAAAAACAGAACTGAAGCCAACGGGCACGGCACAAGCTATTTGTACTGATGGTGACGTGGACACGATACGGAGCCCGTTGAGGGACATCGACACCATGACCTCGTGTACAGCGCCCTCTACTGAAAAAAGAAATTCTGAAGCAGGGAAGTTAGCAGGATACGAATATCATAAGATGAGGAATACGTGGGAGGAACATCCAGTCGAAAGAACGTTACAGTTGGTAAGTAACTTGTTCTTCTGGGCTAAGCCATGATTGGAAATGTAACGACACAAAATGTTTCCAATTATATTTGTTTGCAGTTTGAATTATAATGTTAATCACCAGGTTCAGTTATGTCATTTCAAATCTCTAATGCAATAACTCCAAGTACATACATATGTGAGAAATGCATTGAAGCGTAACATTGAATGTTAATGTTACTTTAGGTAAATTAAGTATTGCAGACCTAGAAAATACAAATAGTTTATGTCCTACAATTTACATTTTTGGTTTCCTGTTCTAGACCTTTTAAACTCAGGAAATCACAGAGGTAATATTTGCTAAGGAGGCCTGTGTACTGCACAGCACATATTCAAATTGGGTATTAACCGAGAAACATGTCTATGAGCTGCACAATAGCTGAAACAAAATATATCACTGTACATTGGTATTGTGAAGTCTGGCTTTGAAATAAATCACGTCCACTGCTTCTTTTCCAACATCTGAGCGTGCGCCGCAATCTGACAGGTGTCTTTTTTAACATAGCATCAAGCAAAAAGGCAGAAATCCCTGATAAGTGCCACAGTCTGTAAAACGTAATTCTTTTGCCAGGTAAGCCTTTCTGATTTGATTCATTTTAGGCCTCACGTTTTTCTATAAAATATGGTACAGAACAAAGTTTGAGATTGGTCGTCTGAGGTTGGTGTTCCTGCTGCAACACCAGGCTGTTGCCAATCTTGGCGTATGGGTGGTGTGAGGGTCAGAAATGTGAGGCGGACAACTTTGTGAAGATTTCTCAACAAATGCCATTTTATTAAATTAGAAGGTTGGATAAATGCCTCGGTATCCCTACCCTGACGAGGATTTCCCTGCCTAAAATAAACTATAGGAAACACTCTGACAAAGGATATCTGGCCCTCACACGTATACATACAACAAATAAATAAGGAAATGCATGGCAGTTCAAAACAATAGTCATTCTTTCTTTATAAGCTGGGCAATTTCCCCTTCTCGTGGTTTAATCAGGATTCTGCTTCACAATCAAGGAAAGAAAACAAGGAAATCCTGTTTTGCAACAAAGTTCCAACACAGTTCGCGGCAAATTCAACTTGTCAACAGAAAGTTCCAACACAGAAAATAGAAGGCTTTTCTTCTTCCTTGAACAAGTTCTCAGTTCATCCAGAGCAACAATAATGATCTTGGTCAGGATGATTTGCCACAAGTGATAACTTCTAAAGAAATATAGGTTATTTGTAACCGCTTTACAAATCTCTTCCTTTACCACCACAAACAACATAAACTGTCTCTGTCAGGAACACTTGGTATCACTTCTTCAACTTCCACCTGGCCTACTTTCATGCCAGACCTACAATCTCCAAAATGTTTGCACTCCGGGTATATTGCCCTGCCTGAACAGCGTTTCACAACAAGTGCTTTTGTGGTTAAGGTCAACTGACAAGAGGTTCACAACAGCTTCACAGCATTGAACAGATGCAACTTCAAAATCTTTCAACAACTCTTCAGGAAAAACATGATTGACAGTGGTGTTCTTTAATACTCTTCTCTAATAATGCTTCTCTCCTTCTGGATATCCTTTATCAGAAGGGCAGTCTTTTTTACCACTCTTGTTTCCCCTGTACACAAGTAACTAAAGACTGACAGGGATAGGATATTTTTCTATTCCTCCCTTGGCTTTGACAATGTGAGTGTATACTGTTAAGACGGATTTCTGAACTCTGTCCTGGCGGCGCAGAAGTTCAGAAGGCCAACCTAATTACTTGGAACAGGGTAACCTCTGGACAAGCCAGACCAATCAGGGTAGCGATCGCGGCGGTCAAGACTAGGTCTCAAGAGGGGTGAGGGTGACTGAAAGCCCGCAATGAGCACACAAAGCAAGGACACATACAAATTACTCCAAACAGGTGTTATATTAAAAATATATACACATTTATTCCAAGGCCTTTAAAACAATGATCGTAGCGAGAAATCACAATACAACTCTAGTAAACCAACACATACCATACCAATACAATATATATACAAATACAAACAAGTCTCAAGCGTTAGATGCACGAAATGTGTAATCCATCTGAAAGGGAAGGAAAACAGGCAGTGCGAAATAATGCTTAGACCCAGTCCGCCTTCAGAGGCACCTAACTAAAAGGAAGTCCGAACCCTACGAAGAGTGGAGCCTTGTGCTCAAAAGTACCTGCACACGCTGGTGCCAACGGGCAAAAGGGGAGTCTCTTCGAGGGAAATCAGGCAGTTCAGTTTATTGCACAAATGAAGAACAGTGTTCCGCGACCCAAGCGCAGCCTCCACTGTGGGCAGAAGCAGAGCGCGAGTACAGAAAGGCGTGCTGCTTTGACACAGCGGGGAAAAGCTATGGGCTCCTGCAGGAGGGCGACCAGTTCCTAGCTATGCTACTCACCGGTCCCCGATGCAAGCAGACCCAGGCTTCTCCGCGTCAGTTTCAGTCGCTGGCAGGTTCAGAAGAGCAGGGGACGTCTCGTCGTCGTGTTGAGTCTGCAGCAGCAGAGTTGAGTAAAAAACGTCCCAAACGAAGGAACCCGCACAGTTTGTTACCACAGCAGGGCAACGGAGCGGCCGTGTGTATCAGAGCCAAATGTACACTACTCACTTCAGACCTGGGAACGCCAAGTGTACGAATCGTGTGAGAGTGACAAGGACTCGAAATACTACACAACCTGGCGGCGGTTACAGAGCAAGACTCCTGTGTAGGCTGGTCAGTCTACTGGATGGCCCAGAGACGCTTCCGAAGGCTTATGAGCATGAGATGGTGAAGATGCCGAGAATAGCTGTCCCCGCTATTCCAAGAGTCGAAGTACCAGTACAGGCCTTCTGGTTCGATCAAAGGTGAAAAGGGTTTCACAAGGTGACAGCAGTGCAGAGGAGCAGTCCTTCAGCGGGTCACCAGCGATTCCTCGGTCCAGCCTCTTGGTTGCAGGATACTTGGCTCCTGTATTCCTTCGTTCGTGAGAACTCAGGAGATCGACATGGTAGTGGTGTTTCCAGCCCCCTCTTATCCACAGTTCCCTTCACGCCAAAACGGAGGGGACCCAATGGGAGATCCGCTCATCAACACTTACACCATTCGTGGACCTATCACGGACCACGGTGGTCCCAGGCATTCACACCACCCTAGACTCTCTGGCACCCAGGATGTGTATTGGGACCAGACATCCCAGCCCACATCCTGGAGGCACACACCAGGCATGTAGAAGCCCGTGAAAGCATCCGTGTTTCGCGGGAAAGTACATGCCCAAATAAGGAAGGCCCCGGGTCGGCTCGACCTGGGGAAGGTGAAGGGAGCAAGACGGTCAGCGGACAGGACAAAGGAGCCTCGTGGTCTGGCCATTTTGGGGAGCCAGGCCACCATTTTGGGTTAAGCGCGAGAAACGCGCTTAAAATGCCAAAAGGAGCTCAAAACACAAGAAACGATCGCTGCCACCATTCCCATCCGTGAATCACTTGCACCGATCACTTACAATCCTGAAAGAGTATCTAGGGCCTGTAGAAGGCTAGAGACCCAAGAGAGCAGTAACTTAGCTTACAGTGCCCTCTTGTGTCATGTTGCACGAAAGCCGCAACATGATAAAAGAAACTACGGAAAACAGCGTTTCTCGGTACTGACTGTCTTAAGGGCATGTCAGTTTCCCCGTAAGAATGGAGCGAAAGTCCAGAGGAGTGCGGCAGTAGGCTGCACTTCTCTGGCAAAGTCGAGAACAAGGTGAAAAACAACAGCAAAACGTTTAGGGGTTGCCACATGGAAGGAAAATGACCTACAATTACGAAATCTTTCCTAACACTCGCCCCTCCCAGACTATGGACAGGGGGAACTAATTCACCCCTGGATGAGTCTCTTGTTCAGGTCGGTTAAACATTCTGGACAACCCATCAGCATTGCTATGTTGGACACCTGGCCTATGCTCAATAGTGAAGTCGAAGCCTTGTAGACTTATGGACCACCTAAGCAACTTTGGATTCTCCCCCTTCATGTTCATTAGCCACTTTAAGGGCTTATGGTCAGTTTGCAAAGTGAAGTGGGTCCCATAGAGGTAGGGCCTCAGCTTCCTTAGGGCCCACACAACAGAGAAACATTCTTTCTCTACCGTGGACCATCAGAGCTCTCTGTCCTTAAGCTGGCGGCTAATAAAACCAATAGGGTGTTCCTTACCCTTCTCATCTACTTGTGATAGTACAGCTCCTATCCCAGTGTCAGAGGCGTCCGTCTGCACGATAAAAGGTCTTTGATAATCAGGGGCCCTGAGGACGGGCCTGGCACAAGGCGTCTTTTAAGCCAGTGAAGGCCTTCTCACACTCGTCGGTCCAAGTTACCTTCTTGGGTTTCTTCGTAGTTGTGAGGGCAGTCAGAGGGGCAGCTATGGTGCCATAGTCTGCCACGAAGTTGCGGTAATACCCTGTGAGTCCTAAGAAGGCTCTCACTTGGGTTTGTGTAGTGGGGGTAGGCCAGTCTTGTACTGCTTGTACTTTACTGGCAAGAGGCTGTATCCTCCCTCCACCTACTTCGTGTCCAAGGTAAACCACTGAGCCTTGTCCAATCTGGCATTTACTAGCCTTTATGGTCAAGTGTGCTTTCTGAAGAGCCTTGAGCACAATCCCGAGGTGTTTCACATGGTCTTCCCAGGTGGCACTGAAAACTGCTATATCATCTAGATATGCAAGACAGAATTCGTCCAACCCATTCAAAACATGATTCACAAGCCTCTGGAAAGTGGCAGGTTCATTCTTCAACCCGAACGGCATTACCCGGAATTGGTAAAGGCCGTCTGGAGTAGAAAACGCTGTCTTCTCCTTGGCATGTTCTGCTAAAGCTATTTGCCAATAGCCAGCAGTGAGGTCAAACGTGCTGAGGTACTTGGAGGCACCCAAAGTATCCACCAGCTCATCTGTTCGAGGCAAGGGGTGTGCATCTGTCTTGGTGACAGCATTCAGAGCCCTGTAGTCCACGCAGAACCTCAATTCAGAAGTGCCTGCCTTTGGAACCAAAACCACAGGGCTGGACCAAGGACTACTAGAGGGTTCAATCACCCCAAGGTCTAACATCTTGTTGACCTGGGTCTTAATATAAGACCGTACTTTGTCTGACATCCTGTATCCCCTACTTTTGGTAGGTACACTGTCTCCTGTGTCTATGTTATGTTTGCACCAAGGTGTCAAACCAGGCGACTGTGAAAACAGGGGGGAAAACTGCCTAAGCAAACTTTTCACCTCAGCCTGCTGATCAGAAGTCAGGTGAGGGGCCACTCGGACACCCTCAAAGGAGCTATCTGAAGGACCGCTTTGGAACAGGTCGGGGAGAGGTTCAGACTCCGCTTCCTCAACATCTGAAGCCAGTAGTAGTGCTGCGATTTCGACTCTTGGGATGAAAGCCTTCAGCCTATTCACGTGAAACACTTTTGGAGCCTGTCCAGGCCTTCCAAGGTCCACTAAATAGTTAACCTCACCCAGGGGCTCCACCACTGTGTAAGGGCCTGACCATTTTTCCTGTAAAGCTCGAGGCCTTATGGGATTCATGATCAGGACTTGCTGACCAGGTGTAAAGTTGATGAGGAAAGCTTTCTGGTCGTACCAATGTTTCACCAGCGCTTGTCCTGCCTTCAATTTATCACTAGCCAAGCCCATCAGAAGTACCATCCGTTTTCTGGGCCCTAGCACATAATCAACTACGTTGGTAGTAACAGGGGGAGTGGGCATCTCCTATCCCTCTTTGAATATGGCTAAGGGTCCCCGTACAGGATGACCGAACAGAAGTTCGAAGGGGCTGAAGCCAACACCCTCCTGTGGTACTACTCGGTAGGCAAACAGTAAGCATGGTAAAATAAGATCCCATTTTCTTCTCTGAGGCTCTTCCAGAGCCCCAATCATGCTCTTTAACGTTCTGTTGAAACGTTCCACCAGACCATTGGTCTGGGGGTTGTATGCAGAAGATAACTTGTAGGTGACCCCACATTCTTTCCACATAGCCTGCATATACTTCGACATAAAGTTGCTGCCACGATCCGACACAACTTCTTTAGGGAAGCCAACCCTAGTAAATATGCCAAGTAACGCTTTTGCAACTGACTTGGCAGTTACAGTTTTCAATGGGATGGCCTCAGGATATCTGGTTGCATGGTCGACCAGCACCGGGATAAACCTATTGCCCGAGGATGTTTGCGGGTCAAGGGGACCAACAATGGCGATCCCTACCCTTTCAAATGGTACCCCCACAACTGGGAGTGGTACCAATGGAGCTTGGATTGTTGAGCCAACCTTACCAGATAGCTGGCAGGAGGCACAACTCCTGCAGTGACTTTCTACTTGCACCCCCATCTTGGGCAAGTAGAAGTGCATGGATAACCTTTGCTTGGTCCTCTTAATACCAAGGTGACCAGAAAGGGGCACTTCATGCGCCAACTGCAGGATGAAGGGCCTAATAGCAAGGGGAACCACCAACCTCCTATGGTCTCCTTCTGTAGACTCTGTGGGCTCACTATACAGGAGTCCACCTTCGCAATAAATCCTATGCGTCCTAGGAGGTTCACCCTCAAGCTGGGAGCAGGCCTGTCTCCTTAGGCCTTCCAGAGATGGGCACTCACGTTGGCCTTTACTGAATTCGTCCCTATCAGGACCTCCTTCAACTAACAAGTCTTTTAGTTCAGGATGGTCGTTGGGGTCAAATACTTCAGGCATCGCCACCTCCTCGTCAGGCCCGGGCGATTGACCAACTTCCTCCACCGCAGTGGTAGGCGAGCTCGGGGGAATATTCTCTTTCCCTCGTCTTGACTTGTTTACTCCTTTCGCCTTGGGTTTCCCCTTCGGCTGGGGCGGCGTATTGGTCTTGGCCAATGCTGCCCGTGCTTGAGACCGTGGGCCTCATTAGGACCCAGGCGGAGTGGGATTCCGCCAGCGCTAATCGCGGCGGACCCGTCCGCCGTACTACGAGTTCCCTTAGCGCCATGGAGGTTTTCTCCGCCTGGTTTTACCAGGCGGAGAAAACCATGGCGCTACGGGACCTCGTTGTTAATTACGCCACCGTATTTTACGGTGGCGTAATTAACTCCTTCCCCACTCCCATTATACCCTATGGGGCAAGAATGGGAATGGGGAAGGGCAGAATGGGGATTGGGGATTTACCGCTCCGCCGAGGTCGGAATGGGGCGGTAAATCCGCCAACCCCCATGGCGCTATCGACGGCTTTCCGCCGTGCTTCGCGGTGCATTTAGCACCGCGAAATCCGCCTGGGTCCTAATGAGGCCCCGTGTGTAGGCTCTTTCGGCAGTGTCTCCTACGAGCCCTAAAGCTCTGAGATCATTACCTAACAAGACCTTTCCTGGGAAGTTTCTCTGAATGCTCACTGGAATCCTGACTGCTGTACCATTTAAAGTAAGATTTACAGGTATTACTGGGAACATACGGAGTGGGCCGTCAGCCAATTTAGTGGGCATCAGAGTAGCTCTGGCAACTTCCTCTGAGTCTACCAAGGTAGAATCCAGTACAGTTCGACTGCACCCACTATCCCTAAGAGCTGGAGTATCTACTCCATTGATCAGCACACTGTCTTTAAAGTAGTGCTTGGTATTATCTGGAATCCTAGCATAAGCCTCTGCGACTTTAGGCTCCCAGAAACCCAGGGAAACTAAAACTACCTCAGCCTCTATCCCGCTGGGAAATGAGTCTGAGGAGAAGGATGCTCCTGTAATCTCTTCTTCCTCGTAGGAGGAGAAGGCCAGATTAGCGGAGTGGACCCCCAAAGGTCTAACCTTACACCGGGGATCCCCCTTCACGTGGTCAGTTGCTCCACAAACAAAACAAGATCCATTGGGTCTGGTTACATAGGGAGGCTTATTGTAACCAGAGTTCTGTTTCGGAGGCTGACCTCCACTACCCTGTGAGTTCTCTTGTGACTTACCCTTATTTTTCTTTTTGTAGCCCTTTTGAGAAGAAGATTTATCAGATTCTCCACCCTCCTTATCTTTGGACTTTTTCCCTTCCTCCTGCTTACCAGGATGAGTTATGTCCTTATGGGACACTCGATGTGACACCCATAAGTATGCTGCAATGGCCAGCTTCTTAGGATCTATCTCCTTCGAATCGGCCAAATGCTGCTTAAGCTCCGGGGAAGAAGATGCAAAAATGTGTTCCAGCATGACAAGATTTATCATGCCTTCGAAGGTAGAAACCTTATAACCTTCGACCCAGCCAGTTAAGTTTTTCAAGGATTCGGTGACATAAGATACCCAAGTACCACCTTCCTTTTTCTTATACTCTCTGAATCGTTTCAAATATTGGGCCGGAGTTTTCCCAAACTTTAAAATGAGAGTTTGCTTTAACATTGCAAAATCAGCTCGCTCAGCCTTCGACATTTCCATAATGGCACTACAGCCAGAATGGGGCAGTCTGCTGAGTAACCAGGCAATCTTATCAGCATTGTCAACTTGTTGAACTTCGCATGCATACTCAAACGCATTCAGCCAGTCCATAATGTCATTCCTTTCCTCATACACACTGAGCAGATCTTTCGGAAACCGTGGATGAGGGGAGGCCCCAGACCCATGTCCAGGACCCTTGGACCCATTTGCAACCTGAAACTTGGTCAATTCCAACTGGTGATCCCTGTCTTTCTGTTTTTCTGCCTGTTCGATTTTTAGTTTGGCTATGCTGAATTCAAGCTCCTTCTGCCTAAACCGCAGCTCTTGCTTCTTGAATTCAAGCATAGCCTCCCCATCAGCACTGGCAGAGGAATCATTAGACATCTCATCCTCCCTGTCCTCGTGGTTGCGGTGGATCAGTGCAGCGGCAGAACCGTCGGTTCTACCAGTGAGAGCAGCCTCACCTCCTTCCGCACTGTCCTCAAAAGTTATAGCGTCAAGCTGCGCTTCTTGCCACGCCACGATTCTTTGGATCATATCCAATTTCGTGCCTTGAGAGGAAACACCTCTATCCGCACACATCTTTTTCAATGTTTCTGATTTGGAAGCATTTAAAGTTAACAAGGTATTTGTTTCCATACTGTTAGATAGGACTATGGCCTTTTTAAAGTTAAACTATAACAATTCACTACGTGTCCTGGTAGAAATAACTTGAAATGCCTTAGTTTGTGCGCAATACTGGATACCTTCAGTCGTATCCCACCGCTGTACACCAATTTGTTAAGACGGATTTCTGAACTCTGTCCTGGCGGCGCAGAAGTTCAGAAGGCCAACCTAATTACTTGGAACAGGGTAACCTCTGGACAAGCCAGACCAATCAGGGTAGCGATCGCGGTGGTCAAGACTAGGTCTCAAGAGGGGTGAGGGTGACTGAAAGCCCACAATGAGCACACAAAGCAAGGACACTTACAAATTACTCCAAACAGGTGTTATATTAAAAATATATACACATTTATTCCAAGGCCTTTAAAACAATGACCGTAGCGGGAAATCACAATACAACTCTAGTAAACCAACACATACCATACCAATACAATATATATACAAATACAAACAAGTCTCAAGCGTTAGATGCACAAAATGTGTAATCCACCTAAAAGGGAAGGAAAACAGGCAGTGCGAAATAATGCTTAGACCCAGTCCGCCTTCAGAGGCACCTAACTAAAAGGAAGTCCGAGCCCTACGAAGAGTGGAGCCTTGTGCTCAAAAGTACCTGCACACGCTGGTGCCAACGGGCAAAAAGGGAGTCTCTTCGAGGGAAATCAGGCAGTTCAGTTTAGTGCACAAATGAAGAACAGTGTTCTGCGACCCAAGCGCAGCCTCCACTGTGGGCAGAAGCAGAGCGCGAGTACGGAAAGGCGTGCTGTATTGACACAGCAGGGAAAAGCTATGGGCTCCTGCAGGAGGGCGACCAGTTCCTAGCTATGCTACTCACCGGTCCCAGATGCAAGCAGACCCAGGCTTCTCCGCGTCAGTTTCAGTCGCTGGCAGGTTCAGAAGAGCCGGGGACGTCTCGTCGTCGTGTTGAGTCTACAGCAGCAGAGTTGAGTAAAAGACGTCCCAAACGAAGAAACCCGCACAGTTTGTTACCACAGCAGGGCAACGGAGCGGCCGTGTGTATCAGAGCCAAATGTACACTACTCACTTCAGACCTGGGAACGCCAAGTGTACGAATCGTGTGAGAGTGACAAGGACTCGAAATACTACACAACCTGGCAGCGGTTACAGAGCAAGACTCCTGTGTAGGCTGGTCAGTCTGCTGGATGGCCCAGAGACGCTTCCGAAGGCTTACGAGCAGGAGATGGTGAAGATGCCGAGAATAGCTGTCCCCGCTATTCCAAGGGTCGAAGTACCAGTACAGGCCTTCTGGTTCGATCAAAGGTGAAAAGGGTTCCACAAGGCGACAGCAGTGCAGAGAAGCAGTCCTTCAGCGGCTCACCATCGATTCCTCGGTCCAGCCTCTTGGTTGCAGGATACTTGGCTCCTGTATTCCTTTGTTTGTGAGAACTCAGGAGATCGACATGGTCGTGGTGTTTCCAGCCCCCTCTTATCCACGGTTCCCTTCGCGCCAAAACGGAGGGGACCCAATGGGAGATCCGCTCATCAACACTCACACCATTCGTGGACCTATCACGGACCACGGTGGTCCCAGGCATTCACACCACCCTAGACTCTCTGGCACCCAGGATGTGTATTGGGACCAGACATCCCAGCCCACATCCTGGAGGCACACACCAGGCATGTAGAAGCCCGCGAAAGCATCCGTGTTTCGCGGGAAAGTACATGCCCAAATAAGGAAGGCCCCGGGTCGGCTCGACCTGGGGAAGGTGAAGGGAGCAAGACAGTCAGCGGACAGGACAAAGGAGCCTCGTGGTCTGGCCATTTTGGGGAGCCAGGCCACCATTTTGGGATAAGCGCGAGAAACGCGCTTAAAACGCCAAAAGGAGCTCAAAACACAAGAAACGATTGCTGCCACCATTCCCGTCCGTGAATCACTTGCACCGATCACTTACAATCCTGAAAGAGTATCTAGGGCCTGTAGAAGGCTAGAGACCCAAGAAAGCAGTAACTTAGCTTACAGTGCCCTCTTGTGTCATGTTGCACGAAAGCCGCAACATGATAAAAGAAACTACGGAAAACAGTGTTTCCCGCTACTGACTGTCTTAAGGGCATGACAGTTTCCCCGTAAGAATGGAGCGAAAGCCCAGAGGAGTGCGGCAGAAGGCTGCACTTTGTAGTAACGTAAGTCCGACGTGCAGGTAAGTTACAAATATGCCTTTAATGTCTCCAAGTACAGGTTTACTAGTAGGAGAACAGACACCGGCTTCCCACCCGGCGGGCCACACCAACTGACTTTCCTAGAACTCACACACGTCACCCCAAGTAGCTCTGTAGGCGCGTGCATTCACACCGTACACATTCCATTTACATGACTCACCACCAAGACCAGCAGTCCACAGTCTCCAGCGCCCACACGGCGGTCCCCGGCCTCGGACCCAGGGGCTTGCTCACCCCCGCTACGAAAGCCCAAATCCTGACCTCCGGCTCCGGACCCAAAGGGCATTGGCACTCGCCCTTGCTGCGGACCACCGGAGACCACAGACTTTTGCTGGAAACACCAACAAGGCGATGACAGCGAGCGGGACCAGCAACGGTTGTATACACTGGAATGGACCCTGCCGGGTGGGAAGAGACTTGGAGGGCAGTGTCTTCTCCAGATGTGCTGCCCCCTCCGCAGCAGCCCCGATCCTCGTCGCCAGTGTAGTAACGTAAGTCCGACGTGCAGGTAAGTTACAAATATGCCTTTAATGTCTCCAAGTACAGGTTTACTAGTAGGAGAACAGACACCGGCTTCCCACCCGTCGGGCCACACCAACTGACTTTCCTAGAACTCACACACGTCACCCCAAGTATCTCTGTAGGCGTGTGCATTCACACCGTACACATTCCATTTACATGACTCACCACCAAGATAGATTATAACACACTTCTCTGGCAAAGTCGAGAACAAGGCGAAAAACAATAGCAAAAAGTTTAGGGGTTGCGACATGGAAGGAAAATTACCTACAATTACGAAATCTTTCCTAACATATACCAGCTGTTGCCATATGTTATACAAAGTATGGGTAGCAAGTTTCACTACTAACAGATCTTTCATTCGCCCCTTTCTGCTGTTGGCAATATCTGCTGGATTGTATTTGCCTTGATTCTAGTCACTTTTGGCTTGGGCAATGCTTGTAGGTATTCATTCTTCACCATGTTGCCCCATCGGTTGCTGGGTTGGCCACAGATACACATGTTTGAAGTTTCAGTAATTTGGCTTGGATACTTAAGGCTTTCACTGCTTTTCACTTGTTTGGTATTAAAAAACGCTTTGAGAATCACTTTCACTCATACACAAGTGCTGCTTCCGCGGTTCTCTGTAGTTTGAGATTCAAAATAGCTTTCTGAACTACTTTATACGCAAGTGTTCCTTACTCACCGAACACCTGCCTTGCACACGCAAGCAGGTATGGAGTGCTCCAGGGTTACTACCAGCCTGTGAACTCACTGGGTAAGATGTGCACTTCCCTTCCCCTCTCCCTGGCAGGATGTCTGCTTCCGTGGCTCCTTGTGACCCGACTGTGATGCTGGAAATGCATCGGAGGGACAGGTCCTCCCTGTCTTTGTCCTGTAGTCCTTTTTCATTTGTGTTCTGTATTGTTTTCTGCCCAGGAGTCCAGATGTGCCTCCTGGCAGTACAGCTCTTCCTGTTTTTGGTTTGGTGTACAAACCCATGGCATACCCTTATGGCACCCATGGGTGGGTTTGCAATCCTGTGCAACCCTGTGCCCCTAGTGCATGTTTTTGGGCACCTCTGTGTACCCACAGAGCAGAGTATGGGCTGGTGGCAGCTCCATGCTGAATTTGACAGGTCCTTCATTTTGGGATACTCAGGCCCTGCCATTGGAATCAGTTGATTCCTGATAGGAAACAATTTGTCCCCTGCAGCCTCTTGCTTTCTATTGCCTGTTACCTTGTTTTCCCAAAGTCCTGGGAAGCCCTGACTCTGTCCCTTCCCCCTGACTGGCTGTTGGGTGGAAGTTCCATATATGGTGTTGTGAATTTGTCAGGAATCTATTCTGTTCAAAGCCTGTTCTGCATGGTAAAGTCTCAAGGCTCCGGATTCACTATCCTGCCCATCCATCTGTTCATCGCCATTCACCATTCCTGTCCCGTTAAATGTTGCCATGGAGACGGTTTGCTACTTCTCGTGTACGGCGCCTTCTTGTAAACAAAGGCACAGCTGATCGCCGTAACCTACATACACGTAAATGTAGTGCCATAATAACACGCCCCTTTCCCACAACTGGTGCTTCTGATTGAAGTTCAGACCCGTACTGTGTTGCTCCGTTTTTTCCCTTTGTTTGTTTTTCCTTGCCTCGCTTCTGCCCCGTTGTAATACCCATTGACTGTTCTGGAACTCTCAGTCCTTTGCTGGTTACATCCTGCTTATTGTTATCTCCCACTGGTTATCAGGACTCGGAACGTTCAAACGGACTGCCTGCCTTTCGCTTTGATTCCTTTCTGCCTGCACGTTACCAGGACTTGGAACTCTATCACGGACTGCATTTTTCCTCGCGCTTAGTCAGATATCTGTTTGTACAGAACTCTCACAGATTGCATCTGCCTCTTGCTTTGTACCCTACTCTGCCAGCACGTTGACAAGACACGGACCGTATCTTCCATCTTCCTGCTGCCTCATACCAAGGACACAAGGACTCTCTATTGGATCCCAGGGTTTTGGATATTGATTAAACATTTGCTTCTTTCCCGACACCAGGACTATAGACGCTTGCTGTTTGGTGCCCACTAGGCGTCCTCGTGCCGGCGGGGTAGGTTTAGTCAGCTCTTCCTGGACATAGGAATCCTCGTGCCGTCGGGGTCAGGTCCTGGGGAACTGCCTGCACCCACTAACTATCTGCCTGCAGGACTTCTCATCCACTACCTCAAGGAACTACTCTTCTTCAACCCCAGGTATTGTGACTATTAGTTATTTACTATTTTGGGATAGTATCTTCATTCAGTAGCTACAATATCTGAATTTGTTTTCCTTAGAACCTGTACCCAGGGGATCCTAGGAACTCTGAACACCACCGGGACCGTGATTAAACACCACAGTACTATTCTGGAGATTGCCCAAGTGGGTTTCTCGTCCTAGAGGGCAAGGGAGTGTCTTGATCTGTGTGTCTAGTTACTGATATATCTGTTATTTTGTCCCTGCAGCTGATGAATTATGGGTGCGTCTCCACTTCCGGCTGCCGGATCTTTCTGTCTGTTTGGTTTAACAGCGGAGAGGTACACCGGCAGGAAGAATCCTCAGCTATGGCTACCATTACCTGTTCCGTCACTCACCACGTGGTTACTACTCTACAGAGTGTGAGTTTTGACAGAAGTCCAGGCCAGACTGGCTTGAGCCTTCCCAGTGACTGTATGTTGTAGATGTTTGGTGGGACCTGGGTGAATGGAGTGTGTGACCAATTTGCACTTCTTGTTGTGGATGTTTGGTTTCTGGTGTTTGAGACACAATGACTGAGACAGCCCTGCCCGAAACTGGTATGAATGCAGTGTGTAGTAATGGCTGGGTACTTACATTCCTTGGTGTGAGTGTCTGAGAGGGAGGAGTATGGCCTGAATGCACTGTATGCCGGATAGGCTGACTGACTGCTGCATGCCCTTCTGAGTGATTGGTTGCCTGAGTGTGACCCAGCAGAATGAATGAGAGATCAACTAGTATATCTGGGGGACTCTCACTGCTAGAATTCGTTCGTAAGGACCGAAGCTGCCGCCTCAATGCCAAGTTCACTTTCTTCGAGGGATCTCGATGATCTGTGGTTCCTGCTTTAAAGGGAGCCGCTCAAGAAGGATCCGTGGACGACTCGTCGTCGAACTCTGCTATTCCAGATACATTGGGGTGGTAGAAACATTGTAGAAGGAAATAAGACTCATTGAACAGTATATGGACCTGGCTTGTGATATATCTTTATTTTACAGGTTGCCCAGGTTGGGGGGAGGGATCTGCACACAGAACTGTGTCTAGGTAACAGGGCCAGTATTCTGCCAATTGTTCTAACCAACTGCTTTCCTCCTGTATCTATTGTTGGTTATCTTTATTAAGTGATTTGTGTGACATTTAACCAGAGTACAGTTGATGCACTTTAATGAGCTCTAATAATAATTGTGGTACCACTTAGAACTGTATATATTTGCCATTATACATTTACTGAGCACAAAGTGAGTTATTGTGATTGTGTATATAACCTTGAACCTTAATTATATAAAGAGTGGGCCTCATTAAGAACATGGCGGTAGCCGTGCCTGTCGGCAGGCACGGCTACCACCATGCTTTCTACCGGCACCGCCTCCCACGATTGGCCAATAACTGGCTATAGGGCAAAATGGGGGTGGGAGCATGGATGTGCCGGCACCGTTAATAACGGTGCTGGCGGCATCACGAGTTCTGCTCGCAAGGGCCGCACAGCCCGCCAGGTAAGAACCCGCAAGCAGAACTCGTAATGCGGCGGCCCGGTATGAACGGTACCAGTGCCTTAATGGCACTGTTCATACCGCGGCCGCCTGCCTTATAATGAGGCCCACTGTGTTTTAACTAACACAGTGTGTGAACATTCCTTTGTGGGGGCTTTGGGACTACACAGTACTTAAGAATCAGCCTGCATCACCTCCTGAGAAGCTAGGCCCTGATTGCTCGTCCATTTCTACCAACAATAGAGAATCTTGGCTGGGGTCCTCTGTTTCTCTCCTCTACCATATAGAGAGCAGGAGTACAGACACCCCCTCCAGTCTTTACACTGACAAGCTGTTTTTCTTAGACCACCTTCCCCCATGCCACCTGCAATAGGAGCTCCTTTTGCTCCTGACACCCTCTGGTGCACGCCAGCCATGGGAGACCGCTTGAGGCCCTCAGGTGCACGCCAGGCACCGGGGGACTCCTGGGAAGGAAAGCTTCCCTCACACAACATGTCTCCAGGGGGCAAACTTCCCGCTTGCACACTTCCCGCTGGGCAACCTCTGCACTTCAGGTTTCGAGAGACTTGCCGAACAGTGGTCCCGGTGTCTTCTCTCTCCTCCAACTTCTGCCTGGCTGCCTGCACAAACCACGCCGCTTCTGCTTCTTGCTTACTCTGCTCTTTCCCATGACCTGCATCTGAGGGGGCCTTTTAAGCCTCTCTGTCTCCCTCAGGTGTGGGTCATCTGAATGACTGATCTTACCACTTCTGCAACATTGTACCTTATTAGCCCATGTTTTTTGTCCCAGTACTTAGGGAATTATGGGGCTTGAAGTCCCTAATGACAAAGTTAGCTTTTCTCATTTCTGTTATTTTACAATAAGCCATTAGAAGAGTGGGGCTTTGAGAAACGTTGAACAAGGGAGTTTCCCATTCCTCCTGACCTGCTCCCCCCTCATGTGATCTTCCCGCAGAACACCACCCCCATGGTCGGGATCAGAAAGCATCTGCCTTTCCCTGGCCACATGAGAAGGGTCCCAGGCCAGATTTCCTGGGGGAATCATTGCTGATTCATCACAGTGGTTGGAAAGTGTTCGGAAGCAGGCAGGCAGACAAGCAGGAACCAATGACTAGTGTGAGCATAACATTGACTGAGGTCCCAATAAGGAATTGGGGAGAGACTGGGCCCAATAGAGATATCTACTAGTCCTATCATGTGGTCTTGGAAGAAGTGTAATGCAGTGACAACCAGTGGCCAGTTAGAGCAAACCATTTTCTGATCTAACAGGAAGAGAAATTGCTATTAGTTGAAGAGAAATTGCTATTGCTGTTACAAATACTGGATGGTCAGAGAATTGTGTTCACCGATGTCCTGGAGCATACAGTAATTTCCAAGTAGCACCAGGAGACTACATTGGCAGCGGTGGGCAGTATATATCCCACTAACATAGCCTAGCTGCCTTTAGAATTATGGTATTCGCAAAGATATTCTATGCATGACGTTTTCCAATCCTAGCCACATATATCCTAACAGAGCATCCTGGCAAATCTATTATCTTTTCAAATATAGATGCACTTGACTTAACAAAGAGGTGAGTGTTCCTGCATGGTCTGGAAATGTCAGAGTGATGCATTCACTGTTGATCTTCAGAAAGCTTTTTATTTCGTTTTTCATATAATTGTACGTAAGACTGTAGCAAAGTCGCCTAGGGGAACATGTATGATGGTGTTAAAGGAATTCATCCCAGACAGAATGCAGTATGAGCATAAGCAAGGACATGTACCTTGAATTGGGAACTCCTTTATATAGCACTCGTACCATTTTATAATTGCTTCAGACCCTTTACAGACTATAAGCCAACATGCAAGATGTGTGGACAGTTATGAGACATATGATTCAGAGCAGACCTTCTAAATCACAAAGATATAGTCCATAGGCAAATAACTGTCAGTACCCAATGGAATTGATGGGCAGTTTGCAGCAAGAAAAAGAGCCGATTTAGAGCCTCATGAGTTGGGCGGTTTTCTGTGAAAGTGGCATAATTAAGTTTTCGCCACTTCTCCAGCATTAGATCTTTCATAGATTCAGATGCTTGAATATTCCCCGTCGTCAAACTGGGAATCCTCGGTGATAAAATAATTATTAAAAACAGTTTTTAATATACCAACATTGTTACATAGAAATGCATGTACATAGTCCATTATGGCCTATGAGCCATTCTATTGTGTAGTCCCTCCACCTCACTTTGGTCCTTATGACCCCAACCAATGAGGTGGCAGGGCTTAAGCTCTGCCCCAGGCAGCCAGATTCAGATTTTTCACCGCAGTCTAATTGACACAGGGAATCCTCAAGCTCTCTGAGCTTTTTCGAATTTGTTCTTCAATTTTCACAGTAGTTTATATTGTAATATACTCTACGACATTCCCCTGGCTAGGGGCTATCGTCACTGGTTTTTGGGGCTCCAAAAAACTTTGTTTTGATGCTGAATTCGTCGAGTGAACTTGCTCTTCAGATGGCTGACCTTCAGACTACCAAGAAGCCTTCCCTATTCAGGGATTGCACGATGTGCAGGAGAAAGGTGGTTTACATGAAAGATCCCCATGATCACTGTATATACTGTCTTTATCCTCATGACATCCAGAAATGTCACATTTGCAAGTCTTTTTCAACTGAGACGCTACAAGACAGGCATAGAAGGCTTCTTCTGCATTTGGAAGCCAAGGGGCTTTCTTCTGACGAGGAATCTGCGACGACAGCCCCTGTTCACTCCAGTAAATCATCTGAGAAGCAAACGTCTAAAAGAAGGGATTCTTCAGTGGCAAGGAGCTCCTCTCCCACTCCCAAGAGCAAGAGGAAGCTGGAAATTATACCTTTCCTACCTCCCCTACAAGTCATAAGATGAAACATTCTACGGCAAAAACTACCTCCAAAGGTAAGCAGGAGTTTGCAAAAAAACAGGGGGGGGGGGCAGTCGTCCACGGAGAGGCTGTCTACGAGCGGCAGTGAAGGTAGATTGCCCGTCATCCACCAAGACGTCGACGACACCCTCATCGATGACCACCACGCGACAAACGGCATCGTCCATGACTAAGTCCTCGTCCGCAAGTTTGTCATCAGCGAAGCAATCGTCGATGAAGGAAGCTCATTATTCGTCCACGAAGCACTGGTCCACGAGATATTCATCCACGAAGCACTCGTCGACGGATACGTTACCGTCCACGAAATATTCCTCCACGCACTCGTCGACGGATAAAGGCAAGCCACCATCCACGAAATCTTCGCCCAAGGACCCGCCGTCGACAAGGCTGTCGTCGATGAAATCTTCGACCACGGCTCCGTCGACGGCACCGGAAGCTTCTTTACCGACGGAAGAATTAGGGCCCAAAACGCCCCTTGCTGACGCCACTGTTACACCATCCAATGAAGACAGTCTTCCTGAGTCTATAGAAGCACCACCTCAGTTTCTGGACACTCTTGAACCACAGGGAACACAATTATCTCCCTTAGGAGAAATGCCAGAGCTACCTGACGTCATCCTGCAGGAGGAGTTTTCAGACACTCACTTTGTTGAGGAACTTCATTGTCCTTCACCTAAGGAACACATCCCTCCTTGGCAACCTACTACAGAGGTGCCTGCTGATCCTTATGATCCGGTGCTCATGTTAACAATGCAAAGGATCATTGAGGAGTTCAACAGACGTCAAAATGAATAAAGCAAGTCAGCTGTGCTGAGGGAACCTAACCTCCTGCAGGGAGATTTTTCACCTTGACAGAGCACGCCAAGACATTCGCCTTCCAATAGTAGGCCACAGAAAAGGGTGCGTTCACCTAAGTCATCGCACAGGTCTAGGAGCAGGCCACTCAGTGCTTCACCGACAAGGGTCCCTTCTCCAGCATCGTCACACAGGACAAGGTCTCCAACTAGAGATCCAACGATAGTACCATCCTCTGTTTCGGTCTCAGACTGGCAAGAAGATCCTTTCAGAGAATTTTCTGACCCAGAAGAAGGCGAGATCACGCAAGAGCCGGATACTAGCGAATGGGACGATTACATTATCGAAAAGCCCAGAAAGAAAGATTCTCCGGGTGGCTTTTCACCACCGGATGATCTAGTCTCCTTTCATACTATCATCGGAAAAGCCGCAGTGTCAGTCTAGAAAAATGGATACCTCTACTTTGTGACCGCAAACATATTTTGATGGCCGTGGGCCAACCGTCTCATGCACGATGTGACAGAATATAGGTTTCCGAGTTTGCCAATGAATGGCCATTTTGATCTAACAAGAATCACCATTTTGTTTTCTAACCATTGCTCATTGCTTTCTGTTCTTATTGCTTCGCAGTACATTTTCTGCTTACTCTGCTCGACTGTAAAACATTGTTGTCTGCACGTAAAAGGACAAGACCGCAGTGCCGCGAGGATAACAAGAGTTCGTTGAAACACAACGTAGGCAGCGCCAGGAAGAATGCCCGGCTCCCTCCTTAATGTAGCCTTGAAGCAGAGCTGCAGGGCATTTAATCATTTCGCAGCTGCCAGCCGGTCTCGTTATATGGTAGAATATGTTAGAATAAAGCAGCTAAAGGCTTGAATTATGCTCTTCCTACGGCCCCCCTTTGCTGAGCCCCGTTAGAGCGTGTCGGCTCCCAGGACACGATTAGCACCTCATAGATAGCAAGGTCTGGAATGCAACTCTCCCCCCCGTATGTAGCTCGCTTCCAAGAACAGAAGCGCTGTGTTCTGTTCAACAACTGAAAGATGCCTCCGTACTCACAAATTGCAAATTGTTACTAGAATAGATGTTTGAAGGTGTCATAGTTGTCGAAAGTGTCCATCATAACACCAAGTTCAAAGAAACCCAATAAAGGGGGGTGTTAAACATGTCATAGCTTATTGTTTGATATGCATTTTGTATATATGTAACTGATGTACGTAATTCACTCTCTTCCGTCCCTCGAGGTCTAGAGATACACGTCGCGGGGCGTGAGACCACAGTTGGCCAACTGAGACTTTTGCTTTGCAATAAACCCTAGCTTTGGGAATACAACCTCGTGTCTGGCGTATCTATCGTGTGTGGTGACTCGCCTTGTTTCCATAGACGTAAGTGACCCCTAAGTGCCCCTTTCAAGATAGTGCCCGAATAGGGACCCTCCCCCACTTGTTCCATCGCATACGTTTAATTTGAGTAAGGCAGAGAACGGCGAGGACGGCATGATCGAGCCGGATCAAGAGGAGTTCGGGGCGCCCTGTAGAAGTGATGAGAGACTCCTTTGCAGATCTGCACACATCTGATCCCGAAGGGTCCCGAAACGAGGCAGAAGCCAAGAAACGCAGACACGACGTCATTGGTGCGTCAGTATACAGACGACTTGATTTATCAGGTGAGTCATTCCCCAATTCAAAGTAATCCTGATATTGGTTGAGAGTTGACTTTGCAAAATCAAACGCCCTCGGTAAGGTTGATTAACAAGGGGGAAGGTTAAAACATGCCTGGGGTATTGTCGACCCTAGCGGGGTTTTTCCGCTGTGGTAGACAATCTTTGGAAGATGGCCAAATTATACCACCTGGGGGAACGCCGGCTTATGAGATGTATGTGAAGTATGGAGTGGGTGTGATAATATTCTCTGAGACTTGGCATAGGCAAACCAGAAAGCAACAAGACCATCAGTGGCCGATTAATGGTAGTTTTGAGATAGCAAGAATAGATAACTTGGAAAGGGTGTTGATAAGAAAGAAAGCGCGTCCTGCAGCATTTGATACCGTTAAAGACTGGAGAAGGGAAGCAATGCTCCGATTTAGAAGTAGAGCGAAGCATGCGCGCAGGCATAAATCGAAAGGTGAAGTAGCGGAAGAGAAAGAAGAGGAGGAGTGGACTGAGTGTCGTAAGAAGGGCAGGTAGGCGTGACGAGTTGAATATAGAAAAAATATACCCACAACGAGAATTACACATAGCAGATGAATTGATAGAAAACATATTGACCTATACAAAACAAGGCCCAAGATCGGAAGTGAGGCCAGACACGTCAGTAACTATTGCCCAAACCCCGCCCGTAGCCGAAGCTCACCCTCCGGTAGCTCAAGCCCTCCCTCCGGTAGCTCAAGCCCTCCCACAGCCACAGACCGCGCACGTAACACTTCCTATTAGCCAACCAGGCCCACAACAGATACTCCCTGTTCCCATTGTCCCATCCGCACCTACCGCCTCAGACACAGACTTGGTACCGTCCGTTCCTCCCGGGGTTGAAGTTGAAACCACGGGGGCGAAAGGCGGGCCTGAACAATAGGGATGCACGAGGGTAACTCGCAGCACGATCAGCAAAGAAAGGAAGGTGGAATTGCAACAACAGGCAGAGATGTATATAAACCGGAATGATGGGACGACAACATTGGCTTCGATATATGACTTCCGAAGAAGCTACGAAAGCAGGTAGTGTTGGAATGGGTGAATATTTGGTGGAGAAATTGAAACAGTTAATTGGGAAATTACCACCGCAGCGATTGTTAGATTTGAATGCATTAGCACGCTGTAGGGAGAGGGATGAAGAAGTGAGAGAACATGTATATGGACTTTTTGAACTTAAAGATGAATTAGATAATTATTATGCTGAAATGTTTACTACACCTGGGTACAGGAGTAGGGATATCGGGAGACATCGGAAGTAAATGCAGGGGTCACATAATGAACGGCAGCATTTACTATCAATGGGGCAGAAGGAAATGGTGGATGAATTATCGTTGATAAAACAGATAGGTCAAGCATGCCTGTTGAAAACGCAGTTACTACTGCAGCAAGTAGTAGGACATAATAGAGGGAGAGGGGAATGCACAAAGAAGGAGTAATTTGAATATGCATGGGGGAACAGTGGGACCAAATCAGTGTGCGTATTTTAAGGAGGAAGGACACTGGCGAGCGCAATGTCTGCATCTGCAGAATAGAAATGGGTCTAGTCAGAGGAGACAGCATAGAGGACACCAAGGAGCGAATGGACCAAATAGGAATAGTATGCAGCAGCACCACAATAATGGAGGTAATCAAAACCAAGCCCAAAACCAAAATGCCCCTAACCAGAGTCAGGGACAGCAAAACCAACAGTATGGAAACCAGAGTGGCGGAAATAGAGGAAAGAGTGGGAACATTTTCGATACACGGCCAAACACGTATTACAGTAACAGCAATGATTACACATCGGACAATGTGTTATTTCCCCAATAGGACAGCCCAGGACAGGGGTCGGAACCAGTGTCTATTCCCGTGAATCAGAGAGGACGCTACGTAGAAATGAGAGTCGGGAATGACGAGCACCGCTTTCTTGTAGATACAGGAGTGCAAAAGTGTTCAATAGACCACCACTTGGTTCCGGATATACCTCTGTCAGGGCAAAAGAATGTTCCGTAGGGTTCGCAGGTACACCAGTCATAAACCCAGTGTCCCAACCAGTCCCAGTTACTATAGGACCATTCACTGAACACTGTCCTTTCCTTTTAACAGAAAATTGTGGGGAGAACCTGTTGGGATTAAATTTGTTGAAAAAATTAGGTTCCGTTATACATTGCACGGCAGACGGGGTGTTCCTAATGATTTGGCCACCCGATGTACCTGTGTCAGAATTCATGTCTGAAACTTTACCAGGAGAACTAAGTAAAGTACCAACCTGTATATGGGCAATGCATGACAACGATGTAGGATGCTTGAAAATAGAGCCAGTAAAGATCATTTTGAAAGAAGGTGTTACCCTACCGCGAATTCCCCAATACAGAATTTCGTCTGAAGGTGAGAAAGGATTGAAGAGTATTGTTACAGATTTGGTGAAATTAGGGGTAATTGAAGAAATTACAGGCAGTACATGCAACAGCCCGATTCTTCCAGTTTATAAAAAAGTAGGCAATGAAGTACCATACCGTTTTATAATTGATTTGCGCGCATTAAACAAGGTAGTAGATCCACAATTTCCCCTAGTGCCAGTTGTCACTACAATATTGACAATGATACCTGTTTCAGCAGAATATTTTAGTGTAGTTGATCTGAAAAATGTGTTCTTCAGCATTCCAGTGGACAAGGACAGCAGATATTTGTTCGCGTTCACATTAGGAGTACGATCATTTACATTCACGCGGATTCCGCAAGGTTACACGGAAAGTCTGAGTATTTACAGTAGAGCATTAAAAGAGCAGTTAGACCTGCTAGACTTACCAGTGGGTTGCGTACTCTTGCAATACATAGACGATCTATTGTTAGCTGCTGACACAGAGGAGATTTGTAAAGAAAGCACTTTATTACTACTGTCACACCTAGCGGCACATGGCCATAAAGCTAGTTTGAAGAATTTTCAATATAATCGAAAGGAGGTGGCCTATTTGGGCTACCTACGTTCGAAAGAAGGGAGAAGGCTAACGCCAGAACACATAGAAAGTATTTCTTGTATGCCTATTCCAAAGACACAGAAAGGAGTCAGAGCCATAATAGGCATGGCTTCATATTGCCGACAATGGATTGGTAATTTTGCGTTAATTGTGAAACCGATGGTGAATTTGACTAGAAAGGATGCGGTTATGCCTTTACAGCGGGATGATGAATGTCAGAAAGCATTTGATCAATTGAAAACTGCATTATGTTCGGCTCGAGTTTTGGGCACGCCGAATTATGGGAAGGTTTTTAGACTGTTTGTGTGTGAAAGTGAAGGATGTGCATTGGTGGTTTTGACACAGGAACAAGGTGGAAGAAATAGGCCATACAGCTATTTTTCTTCTGCGCTGGACCCTGTAGCGCGCGCACTACTACCATGTTGGCTATCTGTCACGGCAGCTGCTGCGTCAGTGAAACAAACGGAAGGGATGGTATTGGGGCATACTTTAATTCTGATGGTGACATATGCCATAGACGTTCTATTAAATAGGACACAGACGCAACACCTCACCTCTGCTTGATTGACAAGATATGAGATTATCTTGTTCGCGCCCCATATCCAAATTATGAGGTGTAGCGCTTTGAATCCTGCAGAATTAATGCCACTACCCATAAAAGAAATTGGGGAGAATGAATCACCCCCCACGATTGCTTAATGGTCACTGAGGAAGAAACCAAGGGGAGAGTTGATTTAAGTGATACCCCACAGAAAGAGCCAGATGGAGAGTTATTTTGTGACGGCTCATGTTTTAAATTACCTGACGGCACGACAACTGCCGCATATGCTATCACTACCCTAGAGAGCGTTGTAGAAAGCAAAAGAATCCCCTACAAATCGGCACATGCCGCAGAGATAATAGGATTAACCAGAGCCTGCGAGATTTCTGAAAATTTGAATGTGAATATATATACTGATAGTCAGTATGCTTTTGGGGTGGTTCATAACTTTGGTCGACTCTGGGCTAAGAGAGGGTTTTTGACATCACATGGTGCCAGAATTCAACATGGCCCTTTGATTGTACGATTGCTGTCTGCACTCACGCTTCCAAAACGCCTGGCAATAGTGAAATGCGAGGCACACAAAAAGGTAACATGCAAAGTAGTAGAGGGAAACTCGTTTGCAGACAGAATTGTGAAACAAACTGCCACTGATTTAAATACCAAAATGATGACGGTTCAGACTGAGGAAGTACCCTGTATGATAGAAAATGGAGTTGATACTGCCAAAGAAATGCAGGCCGAAGTTACGGCCGATGAAATACAAGGGTGGGCAGAGGGCTCTGCTGAGTTAGATCTGGAAGGTTGTTGGGTGGACAAGGGAACTAGAAACTGGATGTTGCCAAATTCCTATGTGACTGCAATGGTCACAATGGCCCACAGCCCTACCACATCTGTGCGAAAAAGATAATACAGCACCTATCTACAGTATGGCAGAATTTAAATATAAAGAAGAATGCAGAGAGTTTGGTGCAGAACTGTATCACGTGTTTACAACACAATGTAGGCAAGGGAACAGTGACTCCAATAGGCAGTTTTGGCCTGCCCTCTATGCCGCTTCAGGTGATCCATTTTGATTTCATAGAGATGGAGAGATGCCAAAACTTAAAATATGTCTTAGTGGTGATCTGTGCATTCAGTAAGTGGGTGGAGGCATATCCCTTAAAGGACTGCACAGCAATGAGCACGGCAAAAGTTATGCTTAAAGAATATTTTTCCCGTTTTGGCTTGCCCCGTGTCTTATTGTCCGATAATGGCCCGCATTTTGTGGGTGCAGTGGTGTTACAGATATGTGCGGGTCTTCAGATCGATAAGAGATTCCATAATTCAAGGCATCCAAGTTCGGCCGGTTTTGTGGAGAGGCACAACGGGATTCTCAAGTCAAAGATCAGTAAAATATGTGCGGGAATCAAGTTGAGTTGGATGGATGCATTACCAATAGCGCTATTATGCATATGTACGTCTGTACAGGCTAAAACTGGGCTCTCCCTGTACAAAATCGTAATGGGGAGGCCGGCAAATGTTTGGTGCGCCCCTCAGCCAAAACGGCTTAGAGAGGTAGAACATCCTGTGCTTAGTACTTATTGTGGCCTTTTAATGCAGAAATTGCGTTTGATTCATCAGCAGGTGCAGGAGGCATTACCAGTGAGATACACCAGTCCGGGGCACGCGCTGGAGCCAGGAGACTGGGTGCTGCTTAAAATTTTTGAAAGAAAGTCATCGTTAGCACCCAGGTGGCGCGGCCCCTATCAAGTACTCTTGGCAACGCAGACGGCGATACGGGTGGATGGACGGAAGTCGTGGATCCATGCCACCCATGCCAAAAAGATTCCAACTTCACTGAAAGACTTGCCTGACCCAGACGACCGGAAAGAGACAGCAGTCCCAGAAACGGAAGAAACTGTTGCCAGTAAGCAGCCACCAAATCTGCCCAAACGAGAAGTGAAACTCGAAACAAAGCCTGAGACGATTGCGAAAAAGGGGGAAGGCCAAAGAGTGACCCAACGTTGCCCAGCAGAATCGACATCACTGTTGGCCGACACGAAATCTGCCTTGCAAATACCAGCAGAAACAAAACGTGTACCCCTTTGGCGCCCACCAGCACTTGCCAGCATGCCACCTTCAGTAGCGCCACAGGCTGACTTTGAGCCTGAATCTGGAAGTGCACCGGCACTGTTCACGGATCACACGATATCAGGAGTGAGGCGATACAATTTGCGGCCTCGAAAGACAAAGTGATCCACAGTTCTTTGGCGTTTTATATCAACCTCTGGTTCTGCTCATGGACGGAGAAGGAAATAGAGGTGTAGAGGAGAGAAGCGTGAGAATTGTGCAAGTCGGACAATTCAAGACTCGCGGCTCCTCGGTGCGATCATAAAAAGTACATGTGTCCTGAACCAGAGTGGACAAGCTGGGCGCACGTGGTATTAAGGCAATAAGATAACTGATCAAAGGTCCTCTGAGCAGTATGAGAAAGGACAAGTGATCTTGCCTAAAAATAAATAAGCAAATCCAGGCTATAAAGGACTGGCAGAACTGAACTGTGACAATTCCGTTGAACTTATTGACATCAGAGCAGGTTGTATACGAATTGTTCGTTTTACAACTGTTCGAATGACAATTGATTTTTTCACAATTGACCGAATTGTGAAGGTCAAGTGTACCATATATGTGGGGGGAAACCCCCCACAACCCCCCACCCAACGCCAAACCCCCCAAAACCCATATATATATATATATATATTACCAAACCGATACACACATATATATATATATATATATATATATATATATATATATATATATATATATATATATATATATATATATATATATATATATATATCAATTGTGACCCTTTAAATTCAGTCAATTGTTCATTCGAACAATTGTAAACGAACAATTTGGGTAATACCTCAGAGCAAGTGCAGCAAAGAGAGATATCCACGACGAACTGTAATAAGGAAGAAGAAGGACGATGAGAAACATGTCGGGGCCGATTCTAGCCTCCTTCTGCACCACTGCTGAGAATGAGTCAATTATAAAGACTGTAAGCTTAAGAAAAACGCATGGTAAAAAGAATTGTATGCTGGCACTGACAATAATTATGTGCTTTATGAGCGTGGTAGCACCAATAACGACAGCCCTAATATTATGGTATGTGGAATCGATACACCCATTAGAAATGTTTTTACCAATAGTTAATATATCCACTACTGAAAGCCCGGTTCAGGTGATTACTTATACCCCTGCCCCCAATGGAAGAAAGACACAGGGAAGGTTTTGGGAATAACACGTTGTTATTGATTATGAACATGACACATGCAATTCTGAAGAAAACAAATTGCTGGGTATGTGCCCATTTACCACAGCATGCTGGGAAGGGAATAGGTTGGTATGTACAGCCATTACCATTAAGTTCTGCATGTAGTGCATCTTTAGGTGCAATGTTCTATGGGAAATGGAATGAGAGTAGTACGGGTCAATTAGACAGAACCAACATGAATGAGTTTGAGGAAATAATAATGAAGCATGTGGGCTGTTCCATATTCCATAAAGCACAAGTAATGGCCCCAGAGCCCACGAGGAAAAGTACGCGAAAGATAAAATGACAAAATAGACGAGATAGATTGTCCCCACCAGAAAAAACATCGGTAATGACTATTCGTGTAAGAACAGATGGGGACAAAGATGCAATCCCCCCATCTTACACGGTGAATTATAGCCCAAGAACTGTCCCTTTTTGTCTAAAAAAGAAAGGCTCCTTTTCAGTCGGAACATATACTGGATGCATGAATCCAGTGGTAATGAAATGGGAAATAGAACCAGTATATGTGGGAGATCCAGTTTATTTTATATGTAGAGAGAAAGCATTTCTCCAGCATGGGGTCTGGCATGGATTCACATGCTCATGAATATTCCCCGTCGTCAGGCTGGGAATCCTCGGTAAAGAAAAAACCAGTATCAGTTTCGTTTCTGATCTGTCTTTCGTAGTAGTAACCAATCACTGGTCTCTGCGTCATACCGACCACAGCCAATGACTGCCCTCTACCTAAGCACCGCCTCTGGCAGCCATCTTCAGATTTTTACCGCACGTTCATGTGTTGGGATCCTCGTGCTATTGCTCTCGAGCGTTAGTGCTATTTTTTCATGTTTTTTTCTCAAAAACTTCGTTTTTTCGGTCAAAAGAGCCTCAAGCTCCACCGACTCTCCATCCGATCAACGGGGACCCGTGTCGGATTCGTCTGCGCCCCTCAAGGGTGAAGATTTCGTCGAGCTACGCTTTTTGAGGATTCCAGAAGCTTCTCAGGCCCGGACATGGACCAGGAGAAGGGAAGCTCGACGCCCGGAAAGCGTTCAGGGTCTGCCCTGGATGCCAGCTGCAGAACGTCTTTAAGGAGGACGAACACTCCTTTTGTCTCTACTGCTTACATGAGGACAAGACGCACGTGGAGAAGGACTGTGCGTTTTGCGGCAATATGTCGGAGCGGACCATGAAGGACCGCCATCAACGTCTCGCCAACTGGCTGGAAGGGAAGAGCCCGTCAGGCGAGAAGAAGAGGAAGAAATCCGAGCGGTCTTCTAAGACCTTTGAGGACGCCCCGGCGACGGGGGTCCAACACAAGGCCAAGCACCGCGAGTCCGCTGGCACCGGGAGCGCCGAACGGTCGGGCTCTACGGGCGCCAGGCAGGGCGCACCCTCCCCGGTACCTTCAGCCACGAGCCAACGCTCTGGGTCGGGTAAGAGGAAGGGCGAGCACCCGGCGAAGCTCCTGGAGAGGCCCCGGTCGAGCTCGAAGGCCCCATCGGAGGGGGAGCGAGGCAGTGTCCCCCCCCTCAAGGATAAGGCGGTGAGCGCACCTAAGGTGGTGAAGGCCTTAATCCATCCGGCCAAGCCCTCTATCGATACTGTCGCGGCGGCCCTGGCTCAGCCTGTGGAGGCTACACCAGTGGTGGTGACCTCGGGGCTCAGAGTCTCCCTGCCACCTCGGAGGGAGTCCTCTTTTGTGCCCATCGATAGGACCCCTGTGAAATCCCCGGCGGGGAAGAAAAAGGGGGGGCAGGGCGTCGTCGTAGATTCAGCTTCAACCTCGGAGGAAGAGCTGATCGAGGTCTTAAGCCACGGCCTTGGCGTGGAAGAAGACCGGCCCGTCGGGATGGATCCCGAGGCAGGTGACGACGACATCGTCGAGGGTGCCGACGGGGCCCCTGATTGCCCGTCGGATTCCCCTCTGCCAGCGCCGCAAGACAACTCGGCGGCCATTTTGTTGGCTATACAGTCCTTATGCTCAGAGATAAGGACGAGACTACCGTTGCCGACGGAGGAACCTCTCCCGTCGGGGGATCCTGAACCGGGACCTTCTGGCGTTCCCCCGCCCAAGAAAAGAAGGATTCACCCTCCACCTCCTTTTCAGCCGTCGCGCACCGTCCAGCCCTCCTCCCCGTCCACCCGAGGGGATGATACGGGGACTGACACGGCAGCGACAGGTACGGACGACGAGGTATACGACTAGGATCTACCGTCGTCACCTCCCACCAGGGCTTCTCCGCCCGACGAGATTGGTTCGTTCCATGATCGCCAGGGCATCCGAGCTTTTCCAACTCTGCCCTGAGGAGAAGAAAAAGGAAGGATTCCTTTATCAACGGCGCGAGGCCAAGAGGAAGACGGTCCTTGCGGTGCCTATACTGGACGACATTTGGGATGAGGGCCTCGCCCTCCTCAAGAACCCTTCCACTACGCCAGCTAGAAGAGACCGGTACGAGAAGAAGTACCGGGTCCCGGACGCGGCCCCCCTGTGCCTCCGGGCGCAGCCTAACCCGGACTCCGTCGTCTACGCGGCGGCCAGGAAGAAAGCGGGGGGGGGGTGCGGCCTCCACATCGACTTCCCCACCGGACGGCGAGGGAAAGAAATTGGACACTATGGGACGCAGGGTCATCTCGTCTGCAGCGACGACGATTAAAGCGGCCAACGCCTTGGCTATCGTGGCCCGCTACGACAGGGAGCTATGGTACAAAATGGCTCCCCTGCTGGACTTCCTACCGGACGACAAGAGGGCGGATGCCCTGGAGATCCTACAGGAAGGTGAGGTGGCGTCGGACCACGCCATCACTATTGCGACGGACATCGCCGACACTGGGTTTCGCCAGTTAGGCAACGGCGTGTGCCTTAGGTGGCGTGGATGGCTCAAGGCTACGGACTTCTGTCAAGACGTACAGACCAGAGTCCTGGACATGCCGTTCGATGGGAACAACCTGTTTGGGAAAACAGTGGACGATTCCCTTCAGGCCATTAAAGCGGACACTGAGACGGCCCGGGTCCTTGGGGTTCTGCAGCAACGACGGACGCCCTTTCGGAGCAGCGGAGGCAAGGGCGCCTCCAAAGGTTCCGGCGGCGGTTTCTCCACCTACCGTCAAGCGTCCCGCTCGTCGTCTCAGGAGGCCTACAGAGGACGAGGCAAGTCTGGCGGACCCCGCCGTCGTCGCCAAGGAGGTCAAGGCGGCAAAGCCTCGTCGAAACAGGATTGAACCGACCGTGGGGTCGGGCCCCCACCGATGCACCCCGGTGGGAGGCTGGCTGGCGAGCTTCGTCAGCGTGTGGGAGTCCATCTCCACCGACCGTTGGGTGCTGGACGCCTTAGCCCGATGCCACGCGCTCGAGTTTCAAAGAAGGTGCCCGCGCGTCCCCCCCGTGGCCAGGAAAGAGCTCCACGTCCCTCAGCTTCTCCTGGAGGTAAGGGCGATGCTCAGGAAGGGCGCCATCGAACTCGTCCCAAAGAGGCTTCGGGGCTCCGGAGTGTACTCGAGATACTTCCTCGTGAAGAAGAAGACGGGAGGATGGCGCCCCATCCTAGACCTGCGACGTCTGAACAAATTCATCAAGGCGCAGAAGTTCCGGATGGTCACCCTCCAGCACGTCCTGGGTCAGCTGGAGGAAGGAGACTTCCTGTCGTCGTTGGATTTGGAGGATGCCTACTTCCATATTCCCATCCTAAAGGGGCACTGAAAATTCCTCAGGTTTGTGGTCCAAGGGCGTCACTACCAGTTCAAAGCCCTCCCCTTCGGACTACGGTCGGCACCCAGGGTATTCACCAAGTGCCTTGCACCGGGGGCGGCGCAGCTCGCCGCGAGGGGATTCACGTCTACCCCTACCTGGACGACTGGCTCATCCGAGCCAAGACGAGGGAGCTCGCCGTGGAGCACACGGCAAGGACCGTCCAACTTCTCACGGACCTGGGATTCTGTGAACTACGCCAAGTCCCACCTGGTACCCGCGCAAAACGCACTGTTTCTGGGAGCGAAGCTCGACACAGTGCCCCTTCTGGCCTCCCCGTCGGAGGAAAGGACCAGGTCCATCCTGGGCAAGGTACAGCGGATGTTGGCTTCCGACGCGGCCAAGGTGAGGTCCATCAAGTCCCTCCTCGGAATGATGTCTTCTTGCATCTACCTCATTCCCATGTGCAGGCTCCGGATGCGCCCGTTGCAGGAGTTCCTGGACGCGCGCTAGATCCAAACGACGGGCGGCTTCGAGGAGAGGATCACACTCGACGAGAGTTTCCGCCGAGCGGTCCGGTGGTGGGGCACCCGCGCGCACCTGACGGCGGGCAATGACTTCCAGACCCCAGACCACCAGGAGACAGTGACCACGGATGCCTCCCTGGAAGGGTGGGGAGCGCACACCGAAAATCTGCACGCGAGAGGCCTTTGGCTCCCGACGGAGAAGTCCCTCCATATCAACGTCCTGGAGCTCCGTGCAGTGTTCTGGGCCCTCAGGTCCTTCCTTCCGTCCCTCAAGGGCAAGGTGGTGAGGATCTTCACCGACAACACCACCACCATGTTTTACATCAGGAAACAGGGCGGAACCAGGTCCCCAGCACTGTCCAAGGAGGCGCAGGACCTGTGGCATTGGGCCGTCGCCCAAAGGATGTTTCTGGTGCCGTTTCATCTGGCAGGGATAAAAAACACCATCGCCGACTCACTCAGCAGGGAGCTGCGCTCGTGCCACGAGTGGGAACTGCGGCAGGATCTAGTGGATCGCCTCTTCCGACGGTGGGGCACACCCCAGATCGACCTGTTCGCGACGGCGACGAACTCCAAGTGCCGGAGGTTCGCCAGCAGGTTTCCCCAGGCGAGGAGCATGGGCGATGCTTTCTCGTTCCCCTGGGAGGGCCTGTTCCTCTACGCGTTCCCTCCTTTGCCACTGCTAATCCGGCTTGTCAACCAGCTCAAGAGGTCACGGTGCAGGATGATCCTCGTCGCACCTGCGTGGCCGAGGCAGATATGGTTCCCGGACCTTCTGGACTTGTCAACGTCCCCGCCAATCAAGCTGCCGGTGGACGCGGATCTACTCTCCAGGGAAGGAGGCGCCATCCTCCACCACGACCCGAAATCGCTGAACTTGCAGGCCTGGCTCCTGCAGCGCTAGAGTTTGGAGGATACGACATACCGGCCGATTGCAGAGAGGTTCTTGCAAAGGCCAGGGCGTCCTCGACTCTTAAATGCTACGGACACAAATGGAAGAGGTTCTCTGTCTGGTGCCACCCACAGAAGATTAACCCTCTACGGATTACGGCTCCCCAGGTACTGCCGTAACTGCTGACGCTGGCCAAAGCTGGAGACTGGCACAGGCGTCCATCAAGATTCATCTTGCTGCGATCTCCCGATACACCAGAACCACGGGGCGGACGTCCTTGTGGTCTCATCGTCTGGTGAAAGAGTTCATGAAGGGACTGTTCAGATCGTTCCCGCCGGTGAAGGCTCCGGCCCCGGCGTGGGAGCTCAACGTGGTGCTGACCAAGCTCATGGGACCTCCGTTCGAGCCTCTGCACTCGGCCCCGTTGAAGTTTCTGTCGTGGAAAACAGCGTTTCTTGTGGCCATCACCTCCGCACGACGGGTGGGAGAGATCCAGGCCCTTTCCTGCAAGGCCCCGTACTTGACTTTTCACGACACGAGGGTAGTGCTCAGGACGCACCCCTCCTTCATGCCCGAGGTACCGTCGGACTTCCATCTCAACGAACCCTTGGTGTTGCCTGTGTTCTTCCCGTCGCCTTCATTGCCGGCTGAGAGGACTTTGCACTCGCTGGATGTGGCTAGAGCGCTGAAGTTCTACGTGGACCGCACAAAGTGTTTTCGGAAGACGTCACAACTCTTTGTGAACTTTGGACCTGTCAATCAGGGGAAGGCTCTCTCGAAGGCTTCCATTTCCAGATGGCTCTCCGGCTGTATCATGTACTGTCATCGGTTGGCAAACCGACCGCTGCCTGGCCGTCCGAGAGCCCATTCCACCAGAGCGATCGCAGCTACCACGGCGTTCCTTTCTGGTGTGCCCCTGCTGGACATATGTAGGGCTGCTACGTGGAGGTCGACGCACACCTTCACGAAATTCTACTGCGTCGATCGGGATTCCAGGGAGGAGTCCAGGGTCGGCCAAGCAGTGCTGCGCAACCTGTTCGCCTGAGGTGAGCCTGGTGAGGAGGTAAGATGCTTAATGTTGAGCTAATGTGAGCTTGATGTGATGCTTAATGTTGAGCTTTTGCCACCTCCCGTGGTTGTGCATGTGTGTACTGCTATGTATTCTTTATTCATGAGCATGTGAATCCATGCCAGACCCCATGCTGGAGAAGGAAGAAGTTACTTACCTGTAACTGTTGTTCTCCAGCATGGGTCTGGCATGGATTCACATGCGAACCCTCCCGCCTACCCCTCGGCGGCTCTTCACTTGGTCATACTGCCACTTCACGTGCTTCCAAATCTGAAGATGGCTGCCAGAGGCGGTGCTTAGGTAGAGGGCAGACATTGGCTGTGGTCAGTATGACGCAGAGACCAGTGATTGGTTATTACTACGAAAGACAGATCAGAAACGAAACTGATACTGGTTTTTTCTTTACCGAGGATTCCCAGCTTGACGACGGGGAATATTCATGAGCATGTGAATCCATGCCAGACCCATGCTGGAGAACAACAGTTACAGGTAAGTAACTTGTTCCATCCTTGGTTGCCCAGAAACTGGGGAGGTACATGTTATCTAGGTCTACTGTTCCCAGGAGTATTCCTCTTAGAAACAGCAGACATGGCCAGACTATCCAGAGCTAGAGTCAAAAGGACTAGCGAGGGTGTTTTGATAGCGACTGACGTAGCAAAATCATTCATTCCATTCTTAGGGCAGATAGTGAACTCTTATAATATAAGGCAGCTGTCCAGAATACTAAAAAATACCATAAACACAACGACAGATATACTATTTAACATGACGTTGGAAGAAAGAGGAATCAGGTTAATGACGCTGCAAAATAGAATGGCTCCCGATGTGATCCTGGTTGATCGTGGGGGAATTTGCAAAATAGTGGGATCAGCGTGTTGTGTATATGTAGATGACTATTCCCCTACGATCTTTTAAGCGATAAAGAAAATGCATGTCCTAAGTTCCGAACTCCCTACTGGAGAAGGAAGCTGGGGAATAGGGTCTTGGTTTTGGGGAATACTGCGTTCTTGGGGATGGAAGTTGATTTCAATATTGGTAGTGGTGTTTGGAATATTCATAACATGCTGTTGTTGCATACACTGCCTACCAATAGTTTGCGCTGAGGTAACTGAGGGATGTACAAAGGGATGTATGCATATGATGACAAGAAAAAAACAAACTCATGGTCGAGCTGACCAAGACACAAATAAGATTAAAACAGTAAAAGAATTGATGGCTATAGATATTGATGAAAATGATGATGTTTACGATAGCATGCAAAATTCAGACATAAGTACTTCAGACCCATCATCATTAGAGGAGGTTTCAATAAATAGATGAGACATTTGGCATACGGCCAAAGGAGGGTTTGTCAATCTAGAAAAATGGATACCTCTACTTTGTGACCGCAAACGTATTTTGATGGCCGCGGGCCAACCGTCTCATGCACGATATGATAGAATATAGGTTTCCGGGTTTGCCAATGAACGGCCATTTTGATGTAACAAGAATCGCCATTTTGTTTTCTAACCATTGCTCATTGCTTTCTGTTCTTATTGCTTCGCAGTACATTTTCTGCTTACACTGCTCGACTGTAAAACATTCTTGTCTGCACGTAAAAGGACAAGGCCGCAGGGCCGCGAGGATAACAAGAGTTTGTTGAAACACAACGTAGGCAGCGCCAGGAAGAATGCCCGGCTCCCTCCTTAATGTAGCCTTGAAGCAGAGCTGCAGGGCATTTAATCATTTTGCAGCTGCCACCCGGTCTCGTTATATGGTAGAATATGTTAGAATAAAGCAGCTAAAGGCTTGAATTATGATCTTCCTACGGCCCCCCTTTGCTGAGCCCCGTTAGAGCGTGTCGGCTCCCAGGACACGAATAGCACCTCATAGATAGCAAGGTCTGGAATGCAAGTCTCCCCCCTGTATGTAGCTCGCTTCCAAGAACAGAAGCGCTGTGTTCTGTTCAATAACTGAAAGATGCCTCAGCACTCACAAATTGCAAATTGTTACTAGAATAGATGTTTGAAGGTGTCATAGTTGTCGAAAGTGTCCATCATCACACCAAGTTCAAAGAAACCCAATAATAAAGGGGGGTGTTAAAAATGTCATAGCTGATTGTTTGATATGCATTTTGTATATATGTAACTGATGTACGTAATTCACTCTCTTGCATCCCTCGAGGTCTAGCGATACACGTCGCGGTGCGTGAGACCGAGTTGGCCAAATGAGACTTTTGCTTTGCAATAAACCCTAGCTTTGGGAATACAACCTCATGTCTGGCGTATCTATTGTGTGCAGTGACTCGCCTTGTTTCCATAGACGTAAGGGACCCCTAGGGGCCCCTTTCAGCAGAATTGTTTCAGTTACAGGTCACATCGGAGGATAAGAAGTCAGTGCTCTGTGAGCACACGGACAAAGATAGGAGAACTGTTATACTCCTAAGTCCCGTCCCCTTTCCTCCATACTTATGGGACATCTCTCCGTCCTGTGGGACGGGACCGGAGCACTTTGTAAAAAGCATCCACATTTTTTTCAAAAATGTGTCCCTCCTCTCTTTCCTGCGCGGGGCCCGGCACGCGGCCGTAACCCCGCCCACCTTGGCTCCGCCCCGCGCATCGCCCATCAGTCCTTTTCTCCGCACGATCGGGGCCGGACGCACTTGCACCCTCGGAAGATTTTCTTCCCTTTTTTCCCTCTCTGGCTCTCGCTAGCGTTCGTTTACTAGTCTGTCCATGTCTTTTAAACTAGATTTTCCCGACTGTTTATCGTGTCACCGTCGCTTTGCGAGGGCGGATCCCCATCTTCTTTGTTTAGAGTGTTTGGGTCCGGAACACCGTTGGGACTCCTGTTTTTACTGTGACTCCCTTTCGGTCCGGGCACTTCAACGTCGGTTGGAGCGGTGGGAGGAGGTGTTCGGACGGACTTCTCCTTCGCATTTTCAGGTGTTCATCGACGAGAAGAAAAAACGCCCGGTAAGTTCTTTACTTTTCAGCGCACCCCGGCCGGGGGATACTTTCTCTTAGGGTCTCCGTAAGGGGCCTGTGTCCACCGGAGTACGCTCCGAGGCCCCTCCTGTGGGGGCTGTTTGTAGACCCAGTTCTACTGAGTCGTAGGGTACCGGAGCTTGCTCTGAGGCCGCTCTTTCGGCTTCCCTCAAAAACAAAACCGAGGTACGCCCTGAGGTCTTGGCTGGGCTTGAGGTTACCGAACAGATGTTCAAGGCCCGTGCCGATAAGGCTTCTACGGGGCCTAGGTCCGAGGTCCCTCGTACAGAGGCTAAGGAACCAACAGTTCTGAGGGGCCGGGCAAGGCCCTGTCGGTGACAGCGCACCGTTCCCGCTCTTGTGGTGACTCCAGATCTGTTGAGGGGGCAAAGAAGAAAGTTTCTTCTTTTACCGGCAGTGCCGAGGCCCTTCCTTCGAAGGCTCAGTTGGCGGTTGGTATGTCGCAGAAACATTCCAGGCCTCATAGTACCGGCTACGCCGAGGTTCCTTACGTTTAGGCTAAAATTAAGACCCCTGACCCATCGACCGGGACCCCTGCCTCACTTCCTCACGTGCCGCAGTTCCCCTCAGATGAGGACAAAATGGCGGCCGTTCCTGCCATGACCACGGCGGCCATTTTAGGTACTACCCCTATAACTACGCCATCGCCCCCTGGTGTAGGGTTCGGTCCTTCGGGTGAACCTAAGGTCCCGTGTGCGCATCCTTACCGGCCGGTTTATGATTGGAACGCCTGGATGCCTCTTCCGCACAATGTTTCGTTGCCCGCGGGGGCGGCTCTCTTGATTTATGTGGATTCGTCGGTGGAGGGGCCAGTGTGGCACCCTTCTCTGTTACGTCCCTGAATTTGTCCACCTCATGAGAGGCCTCCTCAGGTTCCGAAACAATCTCCTGAGGACGCTTTTTTCGGTAAATTTCAAGCGCTTTTGCGCTCCGACCCCATGAGGGAATATTTCAAAGGGCTTTTCAAGGAGATATGTCCACCCGTGCCTCCGGCTCCACCCGTTCCGACGGTGGTTCCGCCGGTGCCTCCCTTAACTGTGGTGCCTCCCCCTGCGCTTCCGCCTGTGCCACCATTGTCCCCAGTGGACAAGGCAGTGCCTGACACGGCTCAGCAGGATCCTGACCTGTCAGATGACCCTCAAGGCGATCAGGACAACGAGGACCTTCCCCGCTCTATCAGAGCTTTCCATGACCGGGTGCTGGACATGATGAGTTTCTTAGATGTTCCGTGTAACGCTCACCTGATTTCCACGGAGGCGCAGGTCTGGCTTCGAGTGCTGGTGCTTCTTCAATGGTGAAGCGCAGGACCCTGAAGATGGACAGGAAGGGCCCCTCTACTCTGGCTTCTCTGGCTCGCAGGAATATTCCCCTGTGCGTGAAAAGGGAGTATTACCTACTGACTGAGTTATGCTCAAGCCTCCCACTCTCCTCCAACCCTCCACGATACCCTTCCACGATTCCCTGTGAAGTCTCACCGTAGGGTCAGGAAGGATGAGCTCTCCATCCTGCTTCTGATGCAGGGGCGCGTTGAAACCAGTTACTTCACTGGATTGAGGATTGATGGGAGTTCAGGTAAGCTTGACTATTCTGGTAAGGCGCTGTAGAAGTTCTGCAGCAAGTTCAAATGTCCAAGCTTAATAATAATGTTCATTGTCTTGTTGCAGCAAGCGCTAATGCTTATGTCTTTTTCCCCTTAGGGGCCGGGGTTTGGAATGCCCGAGATATGGCGCCGACCCGAAGTGAAACGTGCAGTTCCAGTAAATGACAGGTAAGTTCTGGATGAGCGCTCGGGTAATGTCTTTGCATTCGCTCATTCAATGTCTTTGTCTTTTTTCCCCATAGGGGCCGGGGTCCGGAAAATGCCTGGAGGCGGCAAGACCCGAAATGAAATGGGAATGACCCAACAGGTAAGTCTTAGAAGGAAACTGAGCTTTTCCTATTCCTTTCCTTCTCTCACCTTGTTCTTGTCTTTTTCTCTCTAGGCTCTGGGAAGTGCTGTGGATCCGGACGATCGCTGCTGAAGATGGAGGCGTCCAGGATAGGTGAGTGAAATGCAGCGCTGCAGCGATCGTAGCGAAATGCTTTTAAAAATGATGTCTTCCTTTCCAGGATCGTCGGTGTGATGTCTCTGTGGTGCTGATTTAGCAGGTAAAGTCTTTTGTCTCCCTTTGCAGGTGACCCAGGATACTGACAGGCGTGGCTGAGGTCCAGATGCATGAGCTGACACGGTGAGCGTCCAGCTGCGAGGAGCAGAACAACGCGAAGCGTGAGTTGCTGATCGGGTGTGGTTTGAATAGCTTTGGAAGAAGTTCCCAGTGTGTATCCTTCCACCGATCAGGTATGTATCCTTCCCCGACCACACCCGGGTGGAAAGTAGTCCCACAGGTGAAGTAGTTCCATTCAGGCCTCAAGAGGGCCTGGATGTAGCAGCATGGTCTGCATCAGGTAAGTGCACATTAAAACACTTGAACACATGTCTAGCTTTATGAGCCTGGCGCCTAAGGCGTCAGGACAGGGGTCCAACATGAGCCTGGCGCCTAAGGCGCCAGAACTGCGTCCAAAGGGCCCCAGCTTGGGCCCGCTGGCACTCCCCTGGGGAAATGATGCCTGCCTCTGGGGTTGCTGGGTCGGACCTGGCACCTTGGAGGTAGGCATCATGACAGTACCCCCCCTCAAGGCCCCTCCCAAGGTTCTTTCCTCCGGGGTTTTGGCTTGTTCGGAAATCTCCGGTGAAACCTTTGTACTAATCGAGGTGCGTGGACATGGTTACTAGGCTCCCACGATCTCTCCTGAGGTCCATATCCCTTCCAGTCAACAAGATAGAAGAGTTTCAACTTTACCACCTTGGAGTCTAAAATGTCTTTAACTTCGAATTCTAATTCCCCTTCAATTTGAACTGGATCTGGAGGCTTGAACAATCGGGTTCCTGGTTGTACTGGCTTCAAAAGTGATGCATGAAAAACTGGATGAATATGCATGTTGGTCGGTAGATCCAGTTTAAAGGCCACTGGGATGATTATAGCCTTGATGGGGTAAGGTCCTATGAATCTGGGATTGAAGGTTCGCGGGCCCTTGAGGGGTAAATGTTTAGTTGCTAGCCATACCCGGTCTCCTACTTGGTAAGGAGGAGTTTTACTTCGGTGCAAATCAGCGTTTTCTTTATACTTTCTCTTGGCTTGCTGTAAATGACTTGCAGCTTCTTTGAAGGCTCGGGTTATTGTGGAATGCAGATGATTTACTGCGGGCATTTCCAGGGTCAGAGGTGGATCTAGGTCAGAGGTCCGAGGATGGTGACCATACAAAGTATAAAAAGGGGTTTGTACGGTTCCAGAATGCAATGAGTTGTTGTATGCATATTCTGCGATCCAAAGAATGTCCTTCCAATTCAACTCAGATTGGTGTAACATGCACCGAAGATATTGCTCGAGAGTCTGATTGGTTCTCTCGGTTTGTCCGTCGGTCTGGGGGTGGTGGCTGGTGGATAACCGCACATCTATTTGTGCTAATCGGCAACACTTCTTCCAAAAATGGGAGATAAATTGACTTCCACGATCCGAGACTAATACAGAAGGGAAACCATGTATGCAAACTATATTCTCCAGGAATTCCTTGGCCAAGGTGGAAGCTGAAGGCAAACCTTTTAAAGGGATAAAGTGGGCCATTTTGGAGAATAGGTCCACAATTACAAGGATTGTGTTGTAACCAGCACAAGGAGGCAGGTCGGTTAGAAAGTCCATTGACAGGGTGTGCCATGGTGCCGGTGGAATATCCAAGGGTTGAAGTAGGCCGGCTGGCCTTTTCTTTTGAGCTTTGTTTTGGGCGCAAATTCCGCAAGACAGAATAAAAGACTTTATGGGCCTCATTCCGAGTACGGCGCTAACCAATGGTGCTATTAACGCCTTGGTTGACGCCGTACCCGGACCGGCAGCGCCTTGGTGGATGGCGGAATCACCGCCCCATTCCAAGGTTGGCGGGGCGGTAATTCCCCATTCACCAAGGCTCTTCCCCATTCCCGCATGAGCCCCCATAGGGCTCAATGGGAATGGGGAAGATGCAAATAACGGTGACCGTTCATTACGGTCACCGTTATTGGCTTGGAGGCCCCTTTGCGCCCTCGACTTTAACACCTGTTCAAAGCAGGCGTTAAGGGCGAGGGCGCAGAGGGAACTCAGAGTATGGCGGTAAGGGATTACCGCCAGCGGTCTCGTTACCGGTGGCCCCTATCCCTTACCGCCATACTCGGAATGAGGCCCTATGTCTTTTCTCCTAGAAGGCCACCAGAAGTGGCGTTTGATTTTTTCCTCCGTTTTAGCGATACCAGGGTGTCCTTCCATTAAAGATTCATGATGATGGGCAATAACAAGTTCTTGCAATTCTTTACTTGGCAGAAACAACTGCTCCTGGAAGTAGGGTAAGTCATCCTTAACGGTGTAATGAGGACCCTTTTGACTCCATTCCAGTAAGGTTGAAGAGTCTAGAAGTTGTTTTACTTGCGTTTGGATGTCCTCAATAGTTTGCAATGAAGTTAAGCCTAAGATTCTTTGCTCAGGTATGATGGGCACAGGTTCTAAGCTCGAATTAGGTTCTTCCATGCCAATCCGGGATAAGGCGTCCGCTTTTCCATTCTTGCAGCCAGGGCGATAGGTAATTACAAAATCAAATTCCGCGAAGAATAGAGCCCATCGGAGTTGTCGTGAAGATTGAGCTTTGGCCGTCTTTAAATACTGTAAGTTTCTGTGGTCCGTAATTACGGTGATGGTGTGTCTTGCCCCGAGAAGGTAGTGACGCCAAGCCTTGAAAGCAGATTTGATGGCCAGTAACTCTTTATCGGTAATTGCGTAGTTGATTTCAGGAGGAGAACATTTTCTGGACCAAAAGGCCACTGGGTGTAGTTGGTTAGTCTTTGGGTCTCTTTGCGACAGGACAGCTCCCATGGCCGAACTGGATGCGTCGGTTTGCACAATGTACGGGAGATCTGGGTGCGGGTGCTTCAATACAGATGCAGAGGTGAATTTGGTTTTCAGGTCCTGAAAGGCTTGTTCGGCCTCAAGAGTCCATTCGAAGCGTTTGTTTTTCTTTAGGAGAGCTGTGATGGGTTGGACTGTTCGGGAAAATTCCGGGATTAATCTTCGATAGAAATTGGCAAAGCCGAGCATGCTCTGAACTCCCTTCACCGTGCTAGGAGATGGCCATTTGAGGATGGCGTCCACCTTTCGCGAGTCCATTCGGACTCCTTGAGGTGTCAGGATGAATCCGAGAAACTCAACTTCTGTGGTATGAAAAACGCATTTTTCGAGTTTTGCAAATAGTCTGTGCTGGCGCAATTTCTCAAGAACTGCCCTAACATGTTTTCTGTGATCCGATTCTGAAGAAGAGTACACCAGGATGTCGTCAATGTAAACAATGACACAGACATCGATAAGTTCCCGAAGAACATCATTCATAAAGTACTGAAAGGCGGCAGGTGCATTGCACAAACCGAAGGGCATCACCTGATATTCAAAGAGCCCAAACTTGGTGCGGAATGCAGTCTTCCATTCGTCGCCTTCTTTTATACGCACCAGGTGATAAGCTCCTCGGAGATCTAACTTGGTGTACACTCAAGCGTCTTTCACCTGGTCGATAAGCTCAGGGATCAAGGGCAGAGGATAACGATTCTTAATCGTTATTTGATTTAGGGCGCGATAGTCTATACACGTTCTAAGGTCGCCCTCTTTTTTCGGCACGAAGAACAGAGCTGAAGAGACAGGAGACTTGGACGGGCGAATAAAACCATTGGCTAGGTACTGATCTAAATACTGACGCAAATGCAGGTTCTCAGGTTCCGTGAGAGCATAAATCCTACTACAAGGTAGTTGAGCATTGGGTACCAGATCGATTTGGCAATCATAAAACCGATGGGGAGGTAACGTGTTAGCCTGTTCTTTCTGAAAAACGTCTTGGAATTCTTGGTATTCTGACGGTAACTGTACAGGGGTGGAAGTTGCTGAGGCTAGACCCATAGCTGGATTTCTTGGATAACAAGTTGGTTCACAATCAGGAAAACTTATCTTCTTTGCTCGCCAGTCAATTCTGGGATTATGTGTTTCTAACCAAGGAATTCCAAGAATTACTTGAAATTGTGGGGCCTTGATCACATCAAACACGATTGCTTCCCGATGTCCGTCCTGACCCACCAGTGTCACTTCAACAGTGGAATGCGTTACAGGCCCTGAGGCTATTTCGGTTCCATCTACTGTAGTAATGACATCTTGGGTTACTTTCGGGTGGAGAGGAAGCTTAATCCTGGAAGCCAATTCACGGTCTATGTAATTTCCAATAGCTCCACTGTCGATGTATGCTTTTATATCATGCAACTGCTGACGCTGTTTTGGGTCCACGAGCACCATTGGCATGACAAAATGCGAGGTCAAAGAGTTAGTTTTCAAGCTCGGCATGCGGACCCCTACGCTTGTCGGGCTAGGTCGTTTCCCGAATCAGGTGTCAATAATTCGTTATCAGTAGCTCCAACCACCTTCTTAGGTGGTTTAACTGGACAATTTCGAAGAAAGTGACCGGAAGTCCCGCAATACAGACAAAGTTGCATTTGCCGCCTTCTCTCTCGTTCTTTCTGCGTTAATGGTCCTTTAACACCTCCGATTTGCATAGGTTCGGATACGTCGGTACTCTTGGAGTTAGCGTGGGTTTTGATCGGTATTCAGGTTTCGTACTTGAACCGATCTGCTTTTCTATTTTGAAGTCTGTGATCAAGTTGAACCACCAAGTCTATGTAGTCTGCGCAGACCTGGGGTGGGTTTACTATCTGAGCTAGAACATCCTTAAGCTCTCCGCGCAGGCCTCGATAAAACAATGTGATCCTTTTGTTTTCTGGCCATCCAGTTTCCACAACCAGTCTGTTAAAGGTGGCAATGTAGGGCAGAAGATCCTGATTACCTTGTCGTAAGGATAGCAGTTCGTTATCAAGGGCCTGTCCTTGAGAGTGTCGAGCGAACAATCTTTCCATGCTGGCCTGGAAGCCCTGAAAATTCTGGAGAATGGGATCATCCTGATTTACCAATGGAATAGACCAATCGGCAGCACTGCCACTGAGGTAAGATAGTATAAAGGTTACCTTGGTCTGGTCGTTAGGGAAGGCTCCGGGTCTGCATAGAAAGTGTAAACGACATTGGTTCATAAAGACGGCATATTTCTTGGGATCCCCGCAAAACGTTCAGGCGGGGCCAAAGGCATGTGTCCAGGTAGATTGATTTGTACCGGGTTATTCAAACCCATTGATGTGGAAATGTCTCCAGAATTAGGTAAAGGAGTGTGCCCTCCCTGGGCCTGTAATAACCTTTTGGCTAGGTCATCTGTTCTTTCCTTGGATAGGATCAGTTCTCTTTTGAGAGCGTTAGTCTCCTGGCGGGCTGAGTGCACCTCTGCCCGCAATTCCCCCAAAAGCTGGGCCAGCTGGTCAGTCTTGGAAGTCTCCATAGCGCCCGGGTGGGAAATTGTGGGTAGGCTTCGCGTTCTGTAATGCTCACCTGATTCCCACGGAGGCGCAGGTCTGGCTTCGAGTGCTGGTGCTTCTTCAATGGTGAAGCGCAGGACCCTGAAGATGGACAGGAAGGGCCCCTCAACTCTGGCATCTCTGGCTCGCAGGAATATTCCCCTGTGCGTGAAAAGGGAGTATTACCTACTGACTGAGTTATGCTCAAGCCTCCCACTCTCCTCCAACCCTCCACGATACCCTTCCACGATTCCCTGTGAAGTCTCACCGTAGGGTCAGGAAGGATGAGCTCCCCATCCTGCTTCTGATGCAGGCGCGCGTTTAAACCAGTTACTTCACTGGATTGAGGATTGATGGGAGTTCAGGTAAGCTTGACTATTCAGGTAAGGCGCTGTAGAAGTTCTGCTGCAAGTTCAAAAGTCCAAGCTTAATAATAATGTTCATTGTCTTGTTGCAGCAAGCGCTAATGCTTATGTCTTTTTCCCCTTAGGGGCCGGGGTTCGGAATGCCGGAGATATGGCGCCGACCCGAAGTGAAACGTGCAGTTCCAGTAAATGACGGGTAAGTTCTGGATGAGCGCTCGGGTAATGTCTTTGCATTCGCTCATTCAATGTCTTTGTCTTTTTTTCCCCATAGGGGCCGGGGTCCGGAAAATGCCTGGAAGCGGCAAGACCCGAAATGAAATGGGAATGACCCAACAGGTAAGTCTTAGAAGGAAACTGAGCTTTTCCTATTCCTTTCCTTCTCTCACCTTGTTCTTGTCTTTTTCTCTCTAGGCTCTGGGAAGTGGCTGTGGATCCGGATGATCGCTGCTGAAGATGGAGGCGTCCAGGATAGGTGAGTGAAATGCAGCGCTGCAGAGATCGTAGCGAAATGCTTTTAAAAATGATGTCTTCCTTTCCAGGATCGTCGGTGTGATGTCTCCCTGGTGCTGATTTAGCAGGTAAGGTCTTTTGTCTCCCTTTGCAGGTGACCCAGGATACTGACAGGCGTGGCTGAGGTCCAGATGCAGGAGCTGACACGGTGAGCATCCAGCTGCGAGGAGCAGAACAACGCGAAGCGTGAGTTGCTGATCGGGTGTGGTTTAAATAGCTTTGGAAGAAGTTCCCAGTGTGTATCCTTCCACCGATCAGGTATGTATCCTTCCCCGACCACACCCGGGTGGAAAGTAGTCCCACAGGTGAAGTAGTTCCATTCAGGCCTCAAGAGGGCCTGGATGTAGCAGCATGGTCTGCATCAGGTAAGTGCACATTAAAACACTTGAACACATGTCTAGCTTTATGAGCCGTTGCGCCTAAGGCGCCAGGACAGGAGTCCAACATGAGCCTGGCGCCTAAGGCGCCAGGACTGCGTCCAAAGGGCCCCAGCTTGGGCCCGCTGGCACTCCCCTGGGGGAAATGATGCCTGCCTCTGGGGTTGCTGGGTCGGACCTGGCTCCTTGGAGGTAGGCATCATGACATACCCCCCCTCAAGGCCCCTCCCAAGGTTCTTTCCTCTGGGGGTTTTGGCTTGTTCGGAAATCTCTGGTGAAACCTTTGTACTAATCGAGGTGCGTGGACATGGTTACTAGGCTCCCACAATCTCTCCTGTGGTCCATATCCCTTCCAGTCAACAAGATAGAAGAGTTTCGACTTTACCACCTTGGAGTCTAAAATATGTTTAACTTCAAATTCTAATTCCCCTTCAATTTGAACTGGATCTGGAGGCTTGAACAATCGGGTTCCTGGTTGTACTGGCTTCAAAAGTGATGCATGAAAAACTGGATGAATACGCATGTTGGTCGGTAGATCCAGTTTAAAGGCCACTGGGTTGATTATAGCCTTAATGGGGTAAGGTCCTATGAATCTGGGATTGAAGGTTCGCGGGCCCTTGAGGGGTAAATGTTTAGTTGCTAGCCATACCCGGTCTCCTACTTGGTAAGGAGGAGTTTTACTTCGGTGCAAATCAGCGTTTTCTTTATACTTTTTCTTGGCTTGCTGTAAATGACTTGCAGCTTCTTTGAAGGCTCGGGTTATTGTGGAATGCAGATGATTTACTGCGGGCATTTCCAGGGTCAGAGGTGGATCTAGGTCAGAGGTCCGAGGATGGTGACCATACAAAGTATAAAAAGGGGTTTGTCCGGTTCCAGAATGCACTGAGTTGTTGTATGCATATTCTGCGATCCAAAGAATGTCCTTCCAATTCAACTCAGATTGGTGTAACATGCACCGAAGATATTGCTCGAGAGTCTGATTGGTTCTCTCGGTTTGTCTGTCGGTCTGGGGGTGGTGGCTGGTGGATAACCGCACATCTATTTGTGCTAATCGGCAACACTTCTTCCAAAAATGGGAGATAAATTGACTTCCACGATCCGCGACTAATACGGAAGGGAAACCATGTATGCGAACTATATTCTCCAGGAATTCCTTGGCCAAGGTGGAAGCTGAAGGCAAACCTTTTAAAGGGATAAAGTGGGCCATTTTGGAGAATAGGTCCACAATTACAAGGATTGTGTTGTAACCAGCACAAGGAGGCAGGTCGGTTATAAAGTCCATTGACAGGGTGTGCCATGGTGCCGGTGGAATATCCAAGGGTTGAAGTAGGCCGGCTGGCCTTTTCTTTTGAGCTTTGTTTTGGGCGCAAATTCCACAAGACAGAACAAAAGACTTTATGTCTTTTCTCCAAGAAGGCCACCAGAAGTGGCGTTTGATTTTTTCCTCCGTTTTAGCGATACCAGGGTGTCCTTCCATTAAAGATTCATGATGATGGGCAATAACAAGTTCTTGCAATTCTTTACTTGGCAGAAACAACCGCTCCTGGAAGTAGGGTAAGTCATCCTTAACGGTGTAATGAGGACCCTTTTGACTCCATTCCAGTAAGGTTGAAGAGTCTAGAAGTTGTTTTACTTGCGTTTGGATGTCCTCAATAGTTTGCAATGAAGTTAAGCCTAAGATTCTTTGCTCAGGTATGATGGGCATAGGTTCTAAGCTCGAATTAGGTTCTTCCATGCCAATCCGGGATAAGGCGTCCGCTTTTCCATTCTTGCAGCCAGGGCGATAGGTAATTACAAAATCAAATTCCGCGAAGAATAGAGCCCATCGGAGTTGTTGTGAAGATTGAGCTTTGGCCGTCTTTAAATACTGTAAGTTTCTGTGGTCCGTAATTACGGTGATGGTGTGTCTTGCCCCGAGAAGGTAGTGACGCCAAGCCTTGAAAGCAGATTTGATGGCCAGTAACTCTTTATCGGTAATTGCGTATTTGATTTCAGGAGGAGAACATTTTCTGGACCAAAAGGCCACTGGGTGTAGTTGGTTAGTCTTTGGGTCTCTTTGCGACAGGACAGCTCCCATGGCCGAACTGGATGCGTCGGTTTCCACAATGTACGGGAGATCTGGGTGAGGGTGCTTCAATACAGGTGCAGAGGTGAATTTGGTTTTCAGGTCCTGAAAGGCTTGTTCGGCCTCAAGAGTCCATTCGAAGCGTTTGTTTTTCTTTAGGAGAGCTGTGATGGGTTGGACTGTTCGGGAAAATTCCGGGATTAATCTTCGATAGAAATTGGCAAAGCCGAGCATGCTCTGAACTCCCTTCACCGAGCTAGGAGATGGCCATTTGAGGATGGCGTCCACCTTTCGCGAGTCCATTCGGACTCCTTGAGGTGTCAGGATGAATCCGAGAAACTCAACTTCTGTGGAATGAAAAACGCATTTTTCGAGTTTTGCAAATAGTCTGTGCTGGCGCAATTTCTCAAGAACTGCCCTAACATGTTTTCTGTGATCCGATTCTGAAGAAGAGTACACCAGGATGTCGTCAATGTAAACAATGACACACACATCGATAAGTTCCCGAAGAACATCATTCATAAAGTACTGAAAGGCGGCAGGTGCATTGCACAAACCGAAGGGCATCACCTGATATTCAAAGAGCCCAAACTTGGTGCGGAATGCAGTCTTCCATTCGTCGCCTTCTTTTATACGCACCAGGTGATAAGCTCCTCGGAGATCTAACTTGGTGTACACACAAGCGTCTTTCACCTGGTCGATAAGCTCAGGGATCAAGGGCAGAGGATAACGATTCTTAATCGTTATTTGATTTAGGGCGCGATAGTCTATACACGTTCTAAGGTCGCCCTCTTTTTTCGGCACGAAGAACAGAGCTGAAGAGACAGGAGACTTGGACGGGCGAATAAAACCATTGGCTAGGTACTGATCTAAATACTGACGCAAATGCAGGTTCTCAGGTTCCGTGAGAGCATAAATCCTACTACAAGGTAGTTGAGCATTGGGTACCAGATCGATTTGGCAATCATAAAACCGATGGGGAGGTAACGTGTTAGCCTGTTCTTTCTGAAAAACGTCTTGGAATTCTTGGTATTCTGACGGTAACTGTACAGGGGTGGAAGTTGCTGAGGCTAGACCCATAGCTGGATTTCTTGGATAACAAGTTGGTTCACAATCAGGAAAACTTATCTTCTTTGCTCGCCAGTCAATTCTGGGATTATGTGTTTCTAACCAAGGAATTCCAAGAATTACTTGAAATTGTGGGGCCTTGATCACATCAAACACGATTGCTTCCCGATGTCCGTCCTGACCCACCAGTGTCACTTCAACAGTGGAATGCGTTACAGGCCCTGAGGCTATTTCGGTTCCATCTACTGTAGTAATGACATCTTGGGTTACTTTCGGGTGGAGAGGAAGCTTAATCCTGGAAGCCAATTCACGGTCTATGTAATTTCCAATAGCTCCACTGTCGATGTATGCTTTTATATCATGCAACTGCTGACGCTGTTTTGGGTCCACGTGCACCATTGGCATGACAAAATGCGAGGTCAAAGAGTTAGTTTTCAAGCTCGGCATGCGGACCCCTACGCTTGTCGGGCTAGGTCGTTTCCCGAATCAGGTGTCAATAATTCGTTATCAGTAGCTCCAACCACCTTCTTAGGTGGTTTAACTGGACAATTTCGAAGAAAGTGACCGGAAGTCCCGCAATACAGACAAAGTTGCATTTGCCGCCTTCTCTCTCGTTCTTTCTGCGTTAATGGTCCTTTAACACCTCCGATTTGCATAGGTTCGGATACGTCGGTACTCTTGGAGTTAGCGTGGGTTTTGATCGGTATTCAGGTTTCGTACTTGAACCGATCTGCTTTTCTATTTTGAAGTCTGTGATCAAGTTGAACCACCAAGTCTATGTAGTCTGCGCAGACCTGGGGTGGGTTTACTATCTGAGCTAGAACATCCTTAAGCTCTCCGCGCAGGCCTCGATAAAACAATGTGATCCTTTTGTTTTCTGGCCATCCAGTTTCCACAACCAGTCTGTTAAAGGTGGCAATGTAGGGCAGAAGATCCTGATTACCTTGTCGTAAGGATAGCAGTTCGTTATCAAGGGCCTGTCCTTGAGAGTGTCGAGCGAACAATCTTTCCATGCTGGCCTAGAATCCCTGAAAATTCTGGAGAATGGGATCATCCTGATTTACCAATGGAATAGACCAATCGGCAGCACTGCCACTGAGGTAAGATAGTATAAAGGTTACCTTGGTCTGGTCGTTAGGGAAGGCTCCGGGTCTGCATAGAAAGTGTAAACGACATTGGTTCATAAAGACGGCATATTTCTTGGGATCCCCCGCAAAACGTTCAGGCGGGGCCAAAGGCATGTATCCAGGTAGATTGATTTGTACCGGGTTATTCAAACCCATTGATGTGGAAATGTCTCCAGAATTAGGTAAAGGAGTGTGCCCTGCCTGGGCCTGTAATAACCTTTTGGCTAGGTCATCTGTTCTTTCCTTGGATAGGATCAGTTCTCTTTTGAGAGCCTTAGTCTCCTGGAGGGCTGAGTCCACCTCTGCCCGCAATTCCCCCAAAAGCTGGGCCAGCTGGTCAGTCTCGGAAGTCTCCATAGAGCCCGGGTGGGAAATTGTGGGTAGGCTTTGCGTTCTGTAACGCTCACCTGATTCCCACAGAGGCGCAGGTCTGGCTTCGAGTGCTGGTGCTTCTTCAATGGTGAAGCGCAGAACCCTGAAGATGGACAGGAAGGGCCCCTCAACTCTGGCATCTCTGGCTCGCAGGAATATTCCCCTGTGCGTGAAAAGGGAGTATTACCTACTGACTGAGTTATGCTCAAGCCTCCCACTCTCCTCCAACCCTCCACGATACCCTTCCACGATTCCCTGTGAAGTCTCACCGTAGGGTCAGGAAGGATGAGCTCCCCATCCTGCTTCTGATGCAGGCGCGCGTTTAAACCAGTTACTTCACTGGATTGAGGATTGATGGGAGTTCAGGTAAGCTTGACTATTCAGGTAAGGCGCTGTAGAAGTTCTGCTGCAAGTTCAAAAGTCCAAGCTTAATAATAATGTTCATTGTCTTGTTGCAGCAAGCGCTAATGCTTATGTCTTTTTCCCCTTAGGGGCCGGGGTTCGGAATGCCGGAGATATGGCGCCGACCCGAAGTGAAACGTGCAGTTCCAGTAAATGACGGGTAAGTTCTGGATGAGCGCTCGGGTAATGTCTTTGCATTCGCTCATTCAATGTCTTTGTCTTTTTTTCCCCATAGGGGCCGGGGTCCGGAAAATGCCTGGAAGCGGCAAGACCCGAAATGAAATGGGAATGACCCAACAGGTAAGTCTTAGAAGGAAACTGAGCTTTTCCTATTCCTTTCCTTCTCTCACCTTGTTCTTGTCTTTTTCTCTCTAGGCTCTGGGAAGTGGCTGTGGATCCGGATGATCGCTGCTGAAGATGGAGGCGTCCAGGATAGGTGAGTGAAATGCAGCGCTGCAGAGATCGTAGCGAAATGCTTTTAAAAATGATGTCTTCCTTTCCAGGATCGTCGGTGTGATGTCTCCCTGGTGCTGATTTAGCAGGTAAGGTCTTTTGTCTCCCTTTGCAGGTGACCCAGGATACTGACAGGCGTGGCTGAGGTCCAGATGCAGGAGCTGACACGGTGAGCATCCAGCTGCGAGGAGCAGAACAACGCGAAGCGTGAGTTGCTGATCGGGTGTGGTTTAAATAGCTTTGGAAGAAGTTCCCAGTGTGTATCCTTCCACCGATCAGGTATGTATCCTTCCCCGACCACACCCGGGTGGAAAGTAGTCCCACAGGTGAAGTAGTTCCATTCAGGCCTCAAGAGGGCCTGGATGTAGCAGCATGGTCTGCATCAGGTAAGTGCACATTAAAACACTTGAACACATGTCTAGCTTTATGAGCCGTTGCGCCTAAGGCGCCAGGACAGGAGTCCAACATGAGCCTGGCGCCTAAGGCGCCAGGACTGCGTCCAAAGGGCCCCAGCTTGGGCCCGCTGGCACTCCCCTGGGGGAAATGATGCCTGCCTCTGGGGTTGCTGGGTCGGACCTGGCTCCTTGGAGGTAGGCATCATGACATACCCCCCCTCAAGGCCCCTCCCAAGGTTCTTTCCTCTGGGGGTTTTGGCTTGTTCGGAAATCTCTGGTGAAACCTTTGTACTAATCGAGGTGCGTGGACATGGTTACTAGGCTCCCACAATCTCTCCTGTGGTCCATATCCCTTCCAGTCAACAAGATAGAAGAGTTTCGACTTTACCACCTTGGAGTCTAAAATATGTTTAACTTCAAATTCTAATTCCCCTTCAATTTGAACTGGATCTGGAGGCTTGAACAATCGGGTTCCTGGTTGTACTGGCTTCAAAAGTGATGCATGAAAAACTGGATGAATACGCATGTTGGTCGGTAGATCCAGTTTAAAGGCCACTGGGTTGATTATAGCCTTAATGGGGTAAGGTCCTATGAATCTGGGATTGAAGGTTCGCGGGCCCTTGAGGGGTAAATGTTTAGTTGCTAGCCATACCCGGTCTCCTACTTGGTAAGGAGGAGTTTTACTTCGGTGCAAATCAGCGTTTTCTTTATACTTTTTCTTGGCTTGCTGTAAATGACTTGCAGCTTCTTTGAAGGCTCGGGTTATTGTGGAATGCAGATGATTTACTGCGGGCATTTCCAGGGTCAGAGGTGGATCTAGGTCAGAGGTCCGAGGATGGTGACCATACAAAGTATAAAAAGGGGTTTGTCCGGTTCCAGAATGCACTTAGTTGTTGTATGCATATTCTGCGATCCAAAGAATGTCCTTCCAATTCAACTCAGATTGGTGTAACATGCACCGAAGATATTGCTCGAGAGTCTGATTGGTTCTCTCGGTTTGTCTGTCGGTCTGGGGGTGGTGGCTGGTGGATAACCGCACATCTATTTGTGCTAATCGGCAACACTTCTTCCAAAAATGGGAGATAAATTGACTTCCACGATCCGCGACTAATACGGAAGGGAAACCATGTATGCGAACTATATTCTCCAGGAATTCCTTGGCCAAGGTGGAAGCTGAAGGCAAACCTTTTAAAGGGATAAAGTGGGCCATTTTGGAGAATAGGTCCACAATTACAAGGATTGTGTTGTAACCAGCACAAGGAGGCAGGTCGGTTATAAAGTCCATTGACAGGGTGTGCCATGGTGCCGGTGGAATATCCAAGGGTTGAAGTAGGCCGGCTGGCCTTTTCTTTTGAGCTTTGTTTTGGGCGCAAATTCCACAAGACAGAACAAAAGACTTTATGTCTTTTCTCCAAGAAGGCCACCAGAAGTGGCGTTTGATTTTTTCCTCCGTTTTAGCGATACCAGGGTGTCCTTCCATTAAAGATTCATGATGATGGGCAATAACAAGTTCTTGCAATTCTTTACTTGGCAGAAACAACCGCTCCTGGAAGTAGGGTAAGTCATCCTTAACGGTGTAATGAGGACCCTTTTGACTCCATTCCAGTAAGGTTGAAGAGTCTAGAAGTTGTTTTACTTGCGTTTGGATGTCCTCAATAGTTTGCAATGAAGTTAAGCCTAAGATTCTTTGCTCAGGTATGATGGGCATAGGTTCTAAGCTCGAATTAGGTTCTTCCATGCCAATCCGGGATAAGGCGTCCGCTTTTCCATTCTTGCAGCCAGGGCGATAGGTAATTACAAAATCAAATTCCGCGAAGAATAGAGCCCATCGGAGTTGTTGTGAAGATTGAGCTTTGGCCGTCTTTAAATACTGTAAGTTTCTGTGGTCCGTAATTACGGTGATGGTGTGTCTTGCCCCGAGAAGGTAGTGACGCCAAGCCTTGAAAGCAGATTTGATGGCCAGTAACTCTTTATCGGTAATTGCGTATTTGATTTCAGGAGGAGAACATTTTCTGGACCAAAAGGCCACTGGGTGTAGTTGGTTAGTCTTTGGGTCTCTTTGCGACAGGACAGCTCCCATGGCCGAACTGGATGCGTCGGTTTCCACAATGTACGGGAGATCTGGGTGAGGGTGCTTCAATACAGGTGCAGAGGTGAATTTGGTTTTCAGGTCCTGAAAGGCTTGTTCGGCCTCAAGAGTCCATTCGAAGCGTTTGTTTTTCTTTAGGAGAGCTGTGATGGGTTGGACTGTTCGGGAAAATTCCGGGATTAATCTTCGATAGAAATTGGCAAAGCCGAGCATGCTCTGAACTCCCTTCACCGAGCTAGGAGATGGCCATTTGAGGATGGCGTCCACCTTTCGCGAGTCCATTCGGACTCCTTGAGGTGTCAGGATGAATCCGAGAAACTCAACTTCTGTGGTATGAAAAACGCATTTTTCGAGTTTTGCAAATAGTCTGTGCTGGCGCAATTTCTCAAGAACTGCCCTAACATGTTTTCTGTGATCCGATTCTGAAGAAGAGTACACCAGGATGTCGTCAATGTAAACAATGACACACACATCGATAAGTTCCCGAAGAACATCATTCATAAAGTACTGAAAGGCGGCAGGTGCATTGCACAAACCGAAGGGCATCACCTGATATTCAAAGAGCCCAAACTTGGTGCGGAATGCAGTCTTCCATTCGTCGCCTTCTTTTATACGCACCAGGTGATAAGCTCCTCGGAGATCTAACTTGGTGTACACACAAGCGTCTTTCACCTGGTCGATAAGCTCAGGGATCAAGGGCAGAGGATAACGATTCTTAATCGTTATTTGATTTAGGGCGCGATAGTCTATACACGTTCTAAGGTCGCCCTCTTTTTTCGGCACGAAGAACAGAGCTGAAGAGACAGGAGACTTGGACGGGCGAATAAAACCATTGGCTAGGTACTGATCTAAATACTGACGCAAATGCAGGTTCTCAGGTTCCGTGAGAGCATAAATCCTACTACAAGGTAGTTGAGCATTGGGTACCAGATCGATTTGGCAATCATAAAACCGATGGGGAGGTAACGTGTTAGCCTGTTCTTTCTGAAAAACGTCTTGGAATTCTTGGTATTCTGACGGTAACTGTACAGGGGTGGAAGTTGCTGAGGCTAGACCCATAGCTGGATTTCTTGGATAACAAGTTGGTTCACAATCAGGAAACTTATCTTCTTTGCTCGCCAGTCAATTCTGGGATTATGTGTTTCTAACCAAGGAATTCCAAGAATTACTTGAAATTGTGGGGCCTTGATCACATCAAACACGATTGCTTCCCGATGTCCGTCCTGACCCACCAGTGTCACTTCAACAGTGGAATGCGTTACAGGCCCTGAGGCTATTTCGGTTCCATCTACTGTAGTAATGACATCTTGGGTTACTTTCGGGTGGAGAGGAAGCTTAATCCTGGAAGCCAATTCACGGTCTATGTAATTTCCAATAGCTCCACTGTCGATGTATGCTTTTATATCATGCAACTGCTGACGCTGTTTTGGGTCCACGTGCACCATTGGCATGACAAAATGCGAGGTCAAAGAGTTAGTTTTCAAGCTCGGCATGCGGACCCCTACGCTTGTCGGGCTAGGTCGTTTCCCGAATCAGGTGTCAATAATTCGTTATCAGTAGCTCCAACCACCTTCTTAGGTGGTTTAACTGGACAATTTCGAAGAAAGTGACCGGAAGTCCCGCAATACAGACAAAGTTGCATTTGCCGCCTTCTCTCTCGTTCTTTCTGCGTTAATGGTCCTTTAACACCTCCGATTTGCATAGGTTCGGATACGTCGGTACTCTTGGAGTTAGCGTGGGTTTTGATCGGTATTCAGGTTTCGTACTTGAACCGATCTGCTTTTCTATTTTGAAGTCTGTGATCAAGTTGAACCACCAAGTCTATGTAGTCTGCGCAGACCTGGGGTGGGTTTACTATCTGAGCTAGAACATCCTTAAGCTCTCCGCGCAGGCCTCGATAAAACAATGTGATCCTTTTGTTTTCTGGCCATCCAGTTTCCACAACCAGTCTGTTAAAGGTGGCAATGTAGGGCAGAAGATCCTGATTACCTTGTCGTAAGGATAGCAGTTCGTTATCAAGGGCCTGTCCTTGAGAGTGTCGAGCGAACAATCTTTCCATGCTGGCCTAGAATCCCTGAAAATTCTGGAGAATGGGATCATCCTGATTTACCAATGGAATAGACCAATCGGCAGCACTGCCACTGAGGTAAGATAGTATAAAGGTTACCTTGGTCTGGTCGTTAGGGAAGGCTCCGGGTCTGCATAGAAAGTGTAAACGACATTGGTTCATAAAGACGGCATATTTCTTGGGATCCCCCGCAAAACGTTCAGGCGGGGCCAAAGGCATGTATCCAGGTAGATTGATTTGTACCGGGTTATTCAAACCCATTGATGTGGAAATGTCTCCAGAATTAGGTAAAGGAGTGTGCCCTGCCTGGGCCTGTAATAACCTTTTGGCTAGGTCATCTGTTCTTTCCTTGGATAGGATCAGTTCTCTTTTGAGAGCCTTAGTCTCCTGGAGGGCTGAGTGCACCTCTGCCCGCAATTCCCCCAAAAGCTGGGCCAGCTGGTCAGTCTCGGAAGTCTCCATAGAGCCCGGGTGGGAAATTGTGGGTAGGCTTTGCGTTCTGTAACGCTCACCTGATTCCCACAGAGGCGCAGGTCTGGCTTCGAGTGCTGGTGCTTCTTCAATGGTGAAGCGCAGAACCCTGAAGATGGACAGGAAGGGCCCCTCTACTCTGGCTTCTCTGGCTCGCAGGAATATTCCCCTGTGCGTGAAAAGGGAGTATTACCTACTGACTGAGTTATGCTCAAGCCTCCCACCCTCCACGATACCCTTCCATGATTCCCTGTGAAGTCTCACCGTATGGTCAGGAAGGATGAGCTCTCCATCCTGCTTCTGATGCAGGGGCGCGTTGAAACCAGTTACTTCACTGGATTGAGGATTGATGGGAGTTCAGGTAAGCTTGACTATTCAGGTAAGGCGCTGTAGAGGTTCTGCTGCAAGTTCAAAAGTCCAAGCTTAATAATAATGTTCATTGTCTTGTTGCAGCAAGCGCTAATGCTTATGTCTTTTTCCCCTTAGGGGCCGGGGTCGGAATGCCGGAGATATGGCGCCGACCCGAAGTGAAACGTGCAGTTCCAGTAAATGACTGGTAAATTCTGGATGAGCGCTCGGGTAATGTCTTTGCATTCGCTCATTCAATGTCTTTGTCTTTTTTCCCCATAGGGGCCGGGGTCCGGAAAATGCCTGGAAGCGGCAAGACCCGAAATGAAATGGGAATGACCCAACAGGTAAGTCTTAGAAGGAAACTGAGCTTTTCCTATTCCTTTCCTTCTCTCACCTTGTTCTTGTCTTTTTCTCTCTAGGCTCTGGGAAGTGGCTGTGGATCCGGATGATCGCTGCTGAAGATGGAGGCGTCCAGGATAGGTGAGTGAAATGCAGCGCTGCAGCGATCGTAGCGAAATGCTTTTAAAAATGATGTCTTCCTTTCCAGGATCGTCGGTGTGATGTCTCCGTGGTGCTGATTTAGCAGGTAAGGTCTTTTGTCTCCCTTTGCAGGTGACCCAGGATACTGACAGGCGTGGCTGAGGTCCAGATGCAGGAGCTGACACGGTGAGCATCCAGCTGCGAGGAGCAGCACAACGCGAAGCGTGAGTTGCTGATCGGGTGTGGTTTAAATAGCTTTGGAAGAAGTTCCCAGTGTGTATCCTTCCACCGATCAGGTATGTATCCTTCCCCGACCACACCCGGGTGGAAAGTAGTCCCACAGGTGAAGTAGTTCCATTCAGGCCTCAAGAGGGCCTGGATGTAGCAGCATGGTCTGCATCAGGTAAGTGCACATTAAAACACTTGAACACATGTCTAGCTTTATGAGCCGTTGCGCCTAAGGCGCCAGGACAGGAGTCCAACATGAGCCTGGCGCCTAAGGCGCCAGGACTGCGTCCAAAGGGCCCCAGCTTGGGCCCGCTGGCACTCCCCTGGGGGAAATGATGCCTGCCTCTGGGGTTGCTGGGTCGGACCTGGCTCCTTGGAGGTAGGCATCATGACATACCCCCCCTCAAGGCCCCTCCCAAGGTTCTTTCCTCTGGGGGTTTTGGCTTGTTCGGAAATCTCTGGTGAAACCTTTGTACTAATCGAGGTGCGTGGACATGGTTACTAGGCTCCCACAATCTCTCCTGTGGTCCATATCCCTTCCAGTCAACAAGATAGAAGAGTTTCGACTTTACCACCTTGGAGTCTAAAATATGTTTAACTTCAAATTCTAATTCCCCTTCAATTTGAACTGGATCTGGAGGCTTGAACAATCGGGTTCCTGGTTGTACTGGCTTCAAAAGTGATGCATGAAAAACTGGATGAATACGCATGTTGGTCGGTAGATCCAGTTTAAAGGCCACTGGGTTGATTATAGCCTTAATGGGGTAAGGTCCTATGAATCTGGGATTGAAGGTTCGCGGGCCCTTGAGGGGTAAATGTTTAGTTGCTAGCCATACCCGGTCTCCTACTTGGTAAGGAGGAGTTTTACTTCGGTGCAAATCAGCGTTTTCTTTATACTTTTTCTTGGCTTGCTGTAAATGACTTGCAGCTTCTTTGAAGGCTCGGGTTATTGTGGAATGCAGATGATTTACTGCGGGCATTTCCAGGGTCAGAGGTGGATCTAGGTCAGAGGTCCGAGGATGGTGACCATACAAAGTATAAAAAGGGGTTTGTCCGGTTCCAGAATGCACTGAGTTGTTGTATGCATATTCTGCGATCCAAAGAATGTCCTTCCAATTCAACTCAGATTGGTGTAACATGCACCGAAGATATTGCTCGAGAGTCTGATTGGTTCTCTCGGTTTGTCTGTCGGTCTGGGGGTGGTGGCTGGTGGATAACCGCACATCTATTTGTGCTAATCGGCAACACTTCTTCCAAAAATGGGAGATAAATTGACTTCCACGATCCGCGACTAATACGGAAGGGAAACCATGTATGCGAACTATATTCTCCAGGAATTCCTTGGCCAAGGTGGAAGCTGAAGGCAAACCTTTTAAAGGGATAAAGTGGGCCATTTTGGAGAATAGGTCCACAATTACAAGGATTGTGTTGTAACCAGCACAAGGAGGCAGGTCGGTTATAAAGTCCATTGACAGGGTGTGCCATGGTGCCGGTGGAATATCCAAGGGTTGAAGTAGGCCGGCTGGCCTTTTCTTTTGAGCTTTGTTTTGGGCGCAAATTCCACAAGACAGAACAAAAGACTTTATGTCTTTTCTCCAAGAAGGCCACCAGAAGTGGCGTTTGATTTTTTCCTCCGTTTTAGCGATACCAGGGTGTCCTTCCATTAAAGATTCATGATGATGGGCAATAACAAGTTCTTGCAATTCTTTACTTGGCAGAAACAACCGCTCCTGGAAGTAGGGTAAGTCATCCTTAACGGTGTAATGAGGACCCTTTTGACTCCATTCCAGTAAGGTTGAAGAGTCTAGAAGTTGTTTTACTTGCGTTTGGATGTCCTCAATAGTTTGCAATGAAGTTAAGCCTAAGATTCTTTGCTCAGGTATGATGGGCATAGGTTCTAAGCTCGAATTAGGTTCTTCCATGCCAATCCGGGATAAGGCGTCCGCTTTTCCATTCTTGCAGCCAGGGCGATAGGTAATTACAAAATCAAATTCCGCGAAGAATAGAGCCCATCGGAGTTGTTGTGAAGATTGAGCTTTGGCCGTCTTTAAATACTGTAAGTTTCTGTGGTCCGTAATTACGGTGATGGTGTGTCTTGCCCCGAGAAGGTAGTGACGCCAAGCCTTGAAAGCAGATTTGATGGCCAGTAACTCTTTATCGGTAATTGCGTATTTGATTTCAGGAGGAGAACATTTTCTGGACCAAAAGGCCACTGGGTGTAGTTGGTTAGTCTTTGGGTCTCTTTGCGACAGGACAGCTCCCATGGCCGAACTGGATGCGTCGGTTTCCACAATGTACGGGAGATCTGGGTGAGGGTGCTTCAATACAGGTGCAGAGGTGAATTTGGTTTTCAGGTCCTGAAAGGCTTGTTCGGCCTCAAGAGTCCATTCGAAGCGTTTGTTTTTCTTTAGGAGAGCTGTGATGGGTTGGACTGTTCGGGAAAATTCCGGGATTAATCTTCGATAGAAATTGGCAAAGCCGAGCATGCTCTGAACTCCCTTCACCGAGCTAGGAGATGGCCATTTGAGGATGGCGTCCACCTTTCGCGAGTCCATTCGGACTCCTTGAGGTGTCAGGATGAATCCGAGAAACTCAACTTCTGTGGTATGAAAAACGCATTTTTCGAGTTTTGCAAATAGTCTGTGCTGGCGCAATTTCTCAAGAACTGCCCTAACATGTTTTCTGTGATCCGATTCTGAAGAAGAGTACTCCAGGATGTCGTCAATGTAAACAATGACACACACATCGATAAGTTCCCGAAGAACATCATTCATAAAGTACTGAAAGGCGGCAGGTGCATTGCACAAACCGAAGGGCATCACCTGATATTCAAAGAGCCCAAACTTGGTGCGGAATGCAGTCTTCCATTCGTCGCCTTCTTTTATACGCACCAGGTGATAAGCTCCTCGGAGATCTAACTTGGTGTACACACAAGCGTCTTTCACCTGGTCGATAAGCTCAGGGATCAAGGGCAGAGGATAACGATTCTTAATCGTTATTTGATTTAGGGCGCGATAGTCTATACACGTTCTAAGGTCGCCCTCTTTTTTCGGCACGAAGAACAGAGCTGAAGAGACAGGAGACTTGGACGGGCGAATAAAACCATTGGCTAGGTACTGATCTAAATACTGACGCAAATGCAGGTTCTCAGGTTCCGTGAGAGCATAAATCCTACTACAAGGTAGTTGAGCATTGGGTACCAGATCGATTTGGCAATCATAAAACCGATGGGGAGGTAACGTGTTAGCCTGTTCTTTCTGAAAAACGTCTTGGAATTCTTGGTATTCTGACGGTAACTGTACAGGGGTGGAAGTTGCTGAGGCTAGACCCATAGCTGGATTTCTTGGATAACAAGTTGGTTCACAATCAGGAAAACTTATCTTCTTTGCTCGCCAGTCAATTCTGGGATTATGTGTTTCTAACCAAGGAATTCCAAGAATTACTTGAAATTGTGGGGCCTTGATCACATCAAACACGATTGCTTCCCGATGTCCGTCCTGACCCACCAGTGTCACTTCAACAGTGGAATGCGTTACAGGCCCTGAGGCTATTTCGGTTCCATCTACTGTAGTAATGACATCTTGGGTTACTTTCGGGTGGAGAGGAAGCTTAATCCTGGAAGCCAATTCACGGTCTATGTAATTTCCAATAGCTCCACTGTCGATGTATGCTTTTATATCATGCAACTGCTGACGCTGTTTTGGGTCCACGTGCACCATTGGCATGACAAAATGCGAGGTCAAAGAGTTAGTTTTCAAGCTCGGCATGCGGACCCCTACGCTTGTCGGGCTAGGTCGTTTCCCGAATCAGGTGTCAATAATTCGTTATCAGTAGCTCCAACCACCTTCTTAGGTGGTTTAACTGGACAATTTCGAAGAAAGTGACCGGAAGTCCCGCAATACAGACAAAGTTGCATTTGCCGCCTTCTCTCTCGTTCTTTCTGCGTTAATGGTCCTTTAACACCTCCGATTTGCATAGGTTCGGATACGTCGGTACTCTTGGAGTTAGCGTGGGTTTTGATCGGTATTCAGGTTTCGTACTTGAACCGATCTGCTTTTCTATTTTGAAGTCTGTGATCAAGTTGAACCACCAAGTCTATGTAGTCTGCGCAGACCTGGGGTGGGTTTACTATCTGAGCTAGAACATCCTTAAGCTCTCCGCGCAGGCCTCGATAAAACAATGTGATCCTTTTGTTTTCTGGCCATCCAGTTTCCACAACCAGTCTGTTAAAGGTGGCAATGTAGGGCAGAAGATCCTGATTACCTTGTCGTAAGGATAGCAGTTCGTTATCAAGGGCCTGTCCTTGAGAGTGTCGAGCGAACAATCTTTCCATGCTGGCCTAGAATCCCTGAAAATTCTGGAGAATGGGATCATCCTGATTTACCAATGGAATAGACCAATCGGCAGCACTGCCACTGAGGTAAGATAGTATAAAGGTTACCTTGGTCTGGTCGTTAGGGAAGGCTCCGGGTCTGCATAGAAAGTGTAAACGACATTGGTTCATAAAGACGGCATATTTCTTGGGATCCCCCGCAAAACGTTCAGGCGGGGCCAAAGGCATGTATCCAGGTAGATTGATTTGTACCGGGTTATTCAAACCCATTGATGTGGAAATGTCTCCAGAATTAGGTAAAGGAGTGTGCCCTGCCTGGGCCTGTAATAACCTTTTGGCTAGGTCATCTGTTCTTTCCTTGGATAGGATCAGTTCTCTTTTGAGAGCCTTAGTCTCCTGGAGGGCTGAGTGCACCTCTGCCCGCAATTCCCCCAAAAGCTGGGCCAGCTGGTCAGTCTCGGAAGTCTCCATAGAGCCCGGGTGGGAAATTGTGGGTAGGCTTTGCGTTCTGTAACGCTCACCTGATTCCCACAGAGGCGCAGGTCTGGCTTCGAGTGCTGGTGCTTCTTCAATGGTGAAGCGCAGAACCCTGAAGATGGACAGGAAGGGCCCCTCTACTCTGGCTTCTCTGGCTCGCAGGAATATTCCCCTGTGCGTGAAAAGGGAGTATTACCTACTGACTGAGTTATGCTCAAGCCTCCCACTCTCCTCCAACCCTCCACGATACCCTTCCATGATTCCCTGTGAAGTCTCACCATATGGTCAGGAAGGATGAGCTCTCCATCCTGCTTCTGATGCAGGGGCGCGTTGAAACCAGTTACTTCACTGGATTGAGGATTGATGGGAGTTCAGGTAAGCTTGACTATTCAGGTAAGGCGCTGTAGAGGTTCTGCTGCAAGTTCAAAAGTCCAAGCTTAATAATAATGTTCATTGTCTTGTTGCAGCAAGCGCTAATGCTTATGTCTTTTTCCCCTTAGGGGCCGGGGTCGGAATGCCGGAGATATGGCGCCGACCCGAAGTGAAACGTGCAGTTCCAGTAAATGACTGGTAAATTCTGGATGAGCGCTCGGGTAATGTCTTTGCATTCGCTCATTCAATGTCTTTGTCTTTTTTCCCCATAGGGGCCGGGGTCCGGAAAATGCCTGGAAGCGGCAAGACCCGAAATGAAATGGGAATGACCCAACAGGTAAGTCTTAGAAGGAAACTGAGCTTTTCCTATTCCTTTCCTTCTCTCACCTTGTTCTTGTCTTTTTCTCTCTAGGCTCTGGGAAGTGGCTGTGGATCCGGATGATCGCTGCTGAAGATGGAGGCGTCCAGGATAGGTGAGTGAAATGCAGCGCTGCAGCGATCGTAGCGAAATGCTTTTAAAAATGATGTCTTCCTTTCCAGGATCGTCGGTGTGATGTCTCCGTGGTGCTGATTTAGCAGGTAAGGTCTTTTGTCTCCCTTTGCAGGTGACCCAGGATACTGACAGGCGTGGCTGAGGTCCAGATGCAGGAGCTGACACGGTGAGCATCCAGCTGCGAGGAGCAGCACAACGCGAAGCGTGAGTTGCTGATCGGGTGTGGTTTAAATAGCTTTGGAAGAAGTTCCCAGTGTGTATCCTTCCACCGATCAGGTATGTATCCTTCCCCGACCACACCCGGGTGGAAAGTAGTCCCACAGGTGAAGTAGTTCCATTCAGGCCTCAAGAGGGCCTGGATGTAGCAGCATGGTCTGCATCAGGTAAGTGCACATTAAAACACTTGAACACATGTCTAGCTTTATGAGCCGTTGCGCCTAAGGCGCCAGGACAGGAGTCCAACATGAGCCTGGCGCCTAAGGCGCCAGGACTGCGTCCAAAGGGCCCCAGCTTGGGCCCGCTGGCACTCCCCTGGGGGAAATGATGCCTGCCTCTGGGGTTGCTGGGTCGGACCTGGCTCCTTGGAGGTAGGCATCATGACATACCCCCCCTCAAGGCCCCTCCCAAGGTTCTTTCCTCTGGGGGTTTTGGCTTGTTCGGAAATCTCTGGTGAAACCTTTGTACTAATCGAGGTGCGTGGACATGGTTACTAGGCTCCCACAATCTCTCCTGTGGTCCATATCCCTTCCAGTCAACAAGATAGAAGAGTTTCGACTTTACCACCTTGGAGTCTAAAATATGTTTAACTTCAAATTCTAATTCCCCTTCAATTTGAACTGGATCTGGAGGCTTGAACAATCGGGTTCCTGGTTGTACTGGCTTCAAAAGTGATGCATGAAAAACTGGATGAATACGCATGTTGGTCGGTAGATCCAGTTTAAAGGCCACTGGGTTGATTATAGCCTTAATGGGGTAAGGTCCTATGAATCTGGGATTGAAGGTTCGCGGGCCCTTGAGGGGTAAATGTTTAGTTGCTAGCCATACCCGGTCTCCTACTTGGTAAGGAGGAGTTTTACTTCGGTGCAAATCAGCGTTTTCTTTATACTTTTTCTTGGCTTGCTGTAAATGACTTGCAGCTTCTTTGAAGGCTCGGGTTATTGTGGAATGCAGATGATTTACTGCGGGCATTTCCAGGGTCAGAGGTGGATCTAGGTCAGAGGTCCGAGGATGGTGACCATACAAAGTATAAAAAGGGGTTTGTCCGGTTCCAGAATGCACTGAGTTGTTGTATGCATATTCTGCGATCCAAAGAATGTCCTTCCAATTCAACTCAGATTGGTGTAACATGCACCGAAGATATTGCTCGAGAGTCTGATTGGTTCTCTCGGTTTGTCTGTCGGTCTGGGGGTGGTGGCTGGTGGATAACCGCACATCTATTTGTGCTAATCGGCAACACTTCTTCCAAAAATGGGAGATAAATTGACTTCCACGATCCGCGACTAATACGGAAGGGAAACCATGTATGCGAACTATATTCTCCAGGAATTCCTTGGCCAAGGTGGAAGCTGAAGGCAAACCTTTTAAAGGGATAAAGTGGGCCATTTTGGAGAATAGGTCCACAATTACAAGGATTGTGTTGTAACCAGCACAAGGAGGCAGGTCGGTTATAAAGTCCATTGACAGGGTGTGCCATGGTGCCGGTGGAATATCCAAGGGTTGAAGTAGGCCGGCTGGCCTTTTCTTTTGAGCTTTGTTTTGGGCGCAAATTCCACAAGACAGAACAAAAGACTTTATGTCTTTTCTCCAAGAAGGCCACCAGAAGTGGCGTTTGATTTTTTCCTCCGTTTTAGCGATACCAGGGTGTCCTTCCATTAAAGATTCATGATGATGGGCAATAACAAGTTCTTGCAATTCTTTACTTGGCAGAAACAACCGCTCCTGGAAGTAGGGTAAGTCATCCTTAACGGTGTAATGAGGACCCTTTTGACTCCATTCCAGTAAGGTTGAAGAGTCTAGAAGTTGTTTTACTTGCGTTTAGATGTCCTCAATAGTTTGCAATGAAGTTAAGCCTAAGATTCTTTGCTCAGGTATGATGGGCATAGGTTCTAAGCTCGAATTAGGTTCTTCCATGCCAATCCGGGATAAGGCGTCCGCTTTTCCATTCTTGCAGCCAGGGCGATAGGTAATTACAAAATCAAATTCCGCGAAGAATAGAGCCCATCGGAGTTGTTGTGAAGATTGAGCTTTGGCCGTCTTTAAATACTGTAAGTTTCTGTGGTCCGTAATTACGGTGATGGTGTGTCTTGCCCCGAGAAGGTAGTGACGCCAAGCCTTGAAAGCAGATTTGATGGCCAGTAACTCTTTATCGGTAATTGCGTATTTGATTTCAGGAGGAGAACATTTTCTGGACCAAAAGGCCACTGGGTGTAGTTGGTTAGTCTTTGGGTCTCTTTGCGACAGGACAGCTCCCATGGCCGAACTGGATGCGTCGGTTTCCACAATGTACGGGAGATCTGGGTGAGGGTGCTTCAATACAGGTGCAGAGGTGAATTTGGTTTTCAGGTCCTGAAAGGCTTGTTCGGCCTCAAGAGTCCATTCGAAGCGTTTGTTTTTCTTTAGGAGAGCTGTGATGGGTTGGACTGTTCGGGAAAATTCCGGGATTAATCTTCGATAGAAATTGGCAAAGCCGAGCATGCTCTGAACTCCCTTCACCGAGCTAGGAGATGGCCATTTGAGGATGGCGTCCACCTTTCGCGAGTCCATTCGGACTCCTTGAGGTGTCAGGATGAATCCGAGAAACTCAACTTCTGTGGTATGAAAAACGCATTTTTCGAGTTTTGCAAATAGTCTGTGCTGGCGCAATTTCTCAAGAACTGCCCTAACATGTTTTCTGTGATCCGATTCTGAAGAAGAGTACACCAGGATGTCGTCAATGTAAACAATGACACACACATCGATAAGTTCCCGAAGAACATCATTCATAAAGTACTGAAAGGCGGCAGGTGCATTGCACAAACCGAAGGGCATCACCTGATATTCAAAGAGCCCAAACTTGGTGCGGAATGCAGTCTTCCATTCGTCGCCTTCTTTTATACGCACCAGGTGATAAGCTCCTCGGAGATCTAACTTGGTGTACACACAAGCGTCTTTCACCTGGTCGATAAGCTCAGGGATCAAGGGCAGAGGATAACGATTCTTAATCGTTATTTGATTTAGGGCGCGATAGTCTATACACGTTCTAAGGTCGCCCTCTTTTTTCGGCACGAAGAACAGAGCTGAAGAGACAGGAGACTTGGACGGGCGAATAAAACCATTGGCTAGGTACTGATCTAAATACTGACGCAAATGCAGGTTCTCAGGTTCCGTGAGAGCATAAATCCTACTACAAGGTAGTTGAGCATTGGGTACCAGATTGATTTGGCAATCATAAAACCGATGGGGAGGTAACGTGTTAGCCTGTTCTTTCTGAAAAACGTCTTGGAATTCTTGGTATTCTGACGGTAACTGTACAGGGGTGGAAGTTGCTGAGGCTAGACCCATAGCTGGATTTCTTGGATAACAAGTTGGTTCACAATCAGGAAAACTTATCTTCTTTGCTCGCCAGTCAATTCTGGGATTATGTGTTTCTAACCAAGGAATTCCAAGAATTACTTGAAATTGTGGGGCCTTGATCACATCAAACACGATTGCTTCCCGATGTCCGTCCTGACCCACCAGTGTCACTTCAACAGTGGAATGCGTTACAGGCCCTGAGGCTATTTCGGTTCCATCTACTGTAGTAATGACATCTTGGGTTACTTTCGGGTGGAGAGGAAGCTTAATCCTGGAAGCCAATTCACGGTCTATGTAATTTCCAATAGCTCCACTGTCGATGTATGCTTTTATATCATGCAACTGCTGACGCTGTTTTGGGTCCACGTGCACCATTGGCATGACAAAATGCGAGGTCAAAGAGTTAGTTTTCAAGCTCGGCATGCGGACCCCTACGCTTGTCGGGCTAGGTCGTTTCCCGAATCAGGTGTCAATAATTCGTTATCAGTAGCTCCAACCACCTTCTTAGGTGGTTTAACTGGACAATTTCGAAGAAAGTGACCGGAAGTCCCGCAATACAGACAAAGTTGCATTTGCCGCCTTCTCTCTCGTTCTTTCTGCGTTAATGGTCCTTTAACACCTCCGATTTGCATAGGTTCGGATACGTCGGTACTCTTGGAGTTAGCGTGGGTTTTGATCGGTATTCAGGTTTCGTACTTGAACCGATCTGCTTTTCTATTTTGAAGTCTGTGATCAAGTTGAACCACCAAGTCTATGTAGTCTGCGCAGACCTGGGGTGGGTTTACTATCTGAGCTAGAACATCCTTAAGCTCTCCGCGCAGGCCTCGATAAAACAATGTGATCCTTTTGTTTTCTGGCCATCCAGTTTCCACAACCAGTCTGTTAAAGGTGGCAATGTAGGGCAGAAGATCCTGATTACCTTGTCGTAAGGATAGCAGTTTGTTATCAAGGGCCTGTCCTTGAGAGTGTCGAGCGAACAATCTTTCCATGCTGGCCTAGAATCCCTGAAAATTCTGGAGAATGGGATCATCCTGATTTACCAATGGAATAGACCAATCGGCAGCACTGCCACTGAGGTAAGATAGTATAAAGGTTACCTTGGTCTGGTCGTTAGGGAAGGCTCCGGGTCTGCATAGAAAGTGTAAACGACATTGGTTCATAAAGACGGCATATTTCTTGGGATCCCCCGCAAAACGTTCAGGCGGGGCCAAAGGCATGTATCCAGGTAGATTGATTTGTACCGGGTTATTCAAACCCATTGATGTGGAAATGTCTCCAGAATTAGGTAAAGGAGTGTGCCCTGCCTGGGCCTGTAATAACCTTTTGGCTAGGTCATCTGTTCTTTCCTTGGATAGGATCAGTTCTCTTTTGAGAGCCTTAGTCTCCTGGAGGGCTGAGTGCACCTCTGCCCGCAATTCCCCCAAAAGCTGGGCCAGCTGGTCAGTCTCGGAAGTCTCCATAGAGCCCGGGTGGGAAATTGTGGGTAGGCTTTGCGTTCTGTAACGCTCACCTGATTCCCACAGAGGCGCAGGTCTGGCTTCGAGTGCTGGTGCTTCTTCAATGGTGAAGCGCAGAACCCTGAAGATGGACAGGAAGGGCCCCTCTACTCTGGCTTCTCTGGCTCGCAGGAATATTCCCCTGTGCGTGAAAAGGGAGTATTACCTACTGACTGAGTTATGCTCAAGCCTCCCACTCTCCTCCAACCCTCCACGATACCCTTCCATGATTCCCTGTGAAGTCTCACCGTATGGTCAGGAAGGATGAGCTCTCCATCCTGCTTCTGATGCAGGGGCGCGTTGAAACCAGTTACTTCACTGGATTGAGGATTGATGGGAGTTCAGGTAAGCTTGACTATTCAGGTAAGGCGCTGTAGAGGTTCTGCTGCAAGTTCAAAAGTCCAAGCTTAATAATAATGTTCATTGTCTTGTTGCAGCAAGCGCTAATGCTTAAGTCTTTTTCCCCTTAGGGGCCGGGGTCGGAATGCCGGAGATATGGCGCCGACCCGAAGTGAAACGTGCAGTTCCAGTAAATGACTGGTAAATTCTGGATGAGCGCTCGGGTAATGTCTTTGCATTCGCTCATTCAATGTCTTTGTCTTTTTTCCCCATAGGGGCCGGGGTCCGGAAAATGCCTGGAAGCGGCAAGACCCGAAATGAAATGGGAATGACCCAACAGGTAAGTCTTAGAAGGAAACTGAGCTTTTCCTATTCCTTTCCTTCTCTCACCTTGTTCTTGTCTTTTTCTCTCTAGGCTCTGGGAAGTGGCTGTGGATCCGGATGATCGCTGCTGAAGATGGAGGCGTCCAGGATAGGTGAGTGAAATGCAGCGCTGCAGCGATCGTAGCGAAATGCTTTTAAAAATGATGTCTTCCTTTCCAGGATCGTCGGTGTGATGTCTCCGTGGTGCTGATTTAGCAGGTAAGGTCTTTTGTCTCCCTTTGCAGGTGACCCAGGATACTGACAGGCGTGGCTGAGGTCCAGATGCAGGAGCTGACACGGTGAGCATCCAGCTGCGAGGAGCAGCACAACGCGAAGCGTGAGTTGCTGATCGGGTGTGGTTTAAATAGCTTTGGAAGAAGTTCCCAGTGTGTATCCTTCCACCGATCAGGTATGTATCCTTCCCCGACCACACCCAGGTGGAAAGTAGTCCCACAGGTAAAGTAGTTCCATTCAGGCCTCAAGAGGGCCTGGATGTAGCAGCATGGTCTGCATCAGGTAAGTGCACATTAAAACACTTGAACACATGTCTAGCTTTAAGAGCCTGGCGCCTAAGGCGCCAGGATAGGGGTCCAACATGAGCCTGGCACCTAAGGCGCCAGGACTGCGTCCAAAGGGCCCCAGCTTGGGCCCGCTGGCACTCCCCTGGGGGAACTGATGCCTTGCTCTGGGGCTGCTGGGTCGGACCTGGCTCCTTGGAGGTAGGCATCATGACATTCCGGTGCCCGAGGCACCTGCTCCGCAGGAGGGCGTGCTTTCTGGGGCGTTCACCTTGTCTCCTTTAGAGCGTACCGGCATGTTCTTACAGAAGGACGTTCTGGCCGAGGTCCGTAGAGTTTGGGAAAAGCCACACTCGGGACTTTTTGTCATTGACACGAGGTACAGGCTGCATTCTTCGGAAGAAGTGGCCTTGTCGTCTTGTCCGCCTCCCTCCTCCACAGTCGTGGCTGTGGCGACGTTACAATCCAGGCCTGCAGCATCCTCCTCAGCAACGGCTACTCAGGTCTTGGGAAAGGAGGACAAGCTCCTGGACTCCCTAGGGAGGAAAATCTTTGCCAATTCGGCCTTACAGCTCAGGCAGGCCAATGCAGAATTGATTTTGGCGGGAGCTAAGATGCGGATGTGGAGAGGTCTGTCGGAGTTTGAGGAGCACATTCCGGTCGAGAAGTTGGAGGATTTCAGAGGAGGCTTTTCCGATGCCAGGGTCTTGGCCCAGGATCTCCTGGAGGCTGCGGCTCATCACGTAGACACCTCGGCTCGGGGTCTGATGCTTGGGGTTGATACCTCGTGGCAAGCGTGGCTGCATGCCACTAAGTTCTCGAAGGAGGTGCAAGACAAGGTTCTGGACCTTCCTTTTGATGGTAAGGAGCTTTTTAACTCTTCTACTGATGTAGAGCTCACCAAAACCAAAGACAGCACTCAGACGGCTAAATCATTGTCTGTTCTGGTTAAAGCTCCTTTCAAGGCTCAAAGGCCGTTGTCGCAAGTTCGACCTTCCTCTGGTTTTAGGGGCTTCCTCGACCGCAAATCTCGCTCCTCGTCCAGTAGAGGTACAGCGAGGACCGTCTTCCTCTTGGCCTCGCGCCGTTGATAAAGGAAACCTTCCTTCTTCTTCTCTTCCGGGCAGGGCTGGAAAAGCTCGGATGCCCTGGCGATCATGGAGTGAAACGATCCAATCTCGTCGGGCGGGGAAGCCCGAGTGGGAGGTGACGACGGGAGATCCTCGTCGTAAACTTCGTCGTCTGTACCCGTCGCGGCAGTGTCAGTCCCCGTATCATCCCCACGTGTCGTGGACGGGGAGGAGGGCTGAACAGGGCGCGATGGCTGAAAAGGAGGTGGAGGATGAATCCTTCTTCTCTTAGGGGGAGGGCTCCCAGAAGGGCCTGGCTCCGGGTCCCCCATCGGGAGCGGTTCCTCCTTTGGTGGTAACGGCAGTCTCGTCCTTATCTCTGAGCATAAGGACTGTATAGCCAACAAAATGGCCGCCGAGTTGTCTTGTGGCACTGGTTGAGGGGAGTCCGACGGGCGGTCAGGAGCCCCGTCGGCACCCTCCACGTTTTCATCGTTTCCTACGTCGGGGTCCCTCCCGACGGGCTGGTCTTCTTCCACGCCAACGCCGTGGCTTAAGACTTCGACCAGCTCCTCCTCAGAGGTTGAGGCCGAATCCACGACGACCTCCTACCCCCCCTTTTTCTTCTCCGTCAGAGGTTTCACGGGGGTCCTGTCGATGGGCATGAAAGAGGACTCCCTCCGCGGTGGCAGGGAGACTCTGGGCCCCGAGGTCGCCACCACTGGTGTAGCCTCCACAGGCTGAGCCAGGGCCGCGGCGACTGTCTCGATAGAGGCCTTGGCCGGATGGATTAAGGCTTTCACCACCTTAGGTGCACTCACCGCCTTCTCCTTGGGGGGAGGGTCACCGCCTCGCTCCCCCTCCGATGGGGCCTTCGAGCTCGACCGGGGTCTCTCCAGGAGCTTCGCCGGGTGCTCGGCCTTCCTCTTACCCGAGCCAGAGCGTTGGCTTGTGGTTGATGGCGCCGGGGAGGATGCGCCCTGCCTGGCGGCCGTAGAGCCCTACCGTTCGGCGCTCCCGGTGCCAGCGGACTCGCGGTGCTTGGCCTTCTGTTGGACCCCCATCGCCGGGGCGCCCTCAAAGGTCTTAGAAGACCGCTCGCACTTCTTCTTCTTCTTCTCGCCTGACGGGCTCTTTCCTTCCAGCCAGTTGGCGAGACGTTGATGGCGGTCCTTCATGGTCCGCTCCGACAAATTTCCGCAAAACGCACAGTCCTTCTCCACGTGCGTCTTGTCCTCATGTAGGCAGTAAAGGCAAAGGGAGTGTTCGTCCTCCTTAAAGACATTCTGAAGCTGGCATCCAGGGCAGACCCTGAACAGCTTTCCGGCCGTCGAGCTTCCCTTCTCATGGGCCATGACCGAGATGGGCCTGAGAAACTTCTGGAGTCCTCCAAAAGCGTGGCTCGACGAAATCTTCACCCTTGAGGGGCGTAGACGAATCGGACACTGGTCCCCGTTGATCGGATGAAGAAACGGTGGAGCTTGAGGCTCTTTTGACCGAAAAAAGCGAAATTCTTTGAGAAAGAACGTGAAAAATAGCACTAACGCTCGAGAGCAATAGCACGAGGATCCCAACACTAGAACGTGCAGTAAAAATCTGAAGATGGCTACCAGAGGCGGGGCTTAGGTAGAGGGCAGTCATTGGCTGTGGTCAGTATGACGCAGAGATCAGTGATTGGTTACTACTACAAAAGACAGATCAGAAACTAAACTGATGCTGATTTTTTCTTTACCGAGGATTCCCAGCCTGACGACGGGGAATATTCATGAGCATGTGAATCCATGCCAGACCCATGCTGGAGAACAACAGTTACAGGTAAGTAACTTGTTCCGTATCCCTATTTGGACGACTGGCTCCTATGCAGCCTTTGTCCGTTGGCAGCAGCGGGCAACCTCCAGTCTCTCCTTCAGCTCCTGTTCCATCTTGGGCTGTCGGTGAACTGGCGGAAATCCTCCATGACGGTCTCACAGGACCTGACTTTCCTGGGCTTTCGTTGGAACACGATAGACTGCCGAGTGTATCTGACCGGGGACAGAATGGCGGATCTGTTGGCCATGTGTCAGATGTTTGCGCAGTCGGAGAGCATGTCGGCCTGGTGGTTCCAGAGGTTTCTGGGCCTCATGGCCTCGTGTGTACTGGCTCTTCGGAGTTCCTGGCGTCAGGCTGTGGACCCGGATTCCAAGCGGTTAATGATTCCGGATTCCATGAGAGTGGACCTGGACTGGTGGTCATCTCTCAGCAACCTGTCAGTGGGCACGGAGTTCCAGGACCCAGCCCCCATGGTGAAGATCACGACAGACTCCTCCCTTTTCGGGTGGGATGCGACGTTAGATCTTCTTCAGGTCTCGGACCTCTGGTCGCCTCAGGACAATCTCCTGCACATAAATCATTTGGAGCTTCTGGCGATTTTTCTGGCGCTCAAGGCGTTCAGACGTCTCATTGTCAACAAGGTGGTCCGCATAAGAACGGACAATGCGGTGTCAATGTATTACATAAACAAGCAAGGGGGAACGAAGTCTCCCCCTCTCGTGGACCTGTCCATCCAGATTTGGGAGTGGGCCGTGCTTCATGAGGTCTGGCTGCTTGCAGTGCACATCCCGGGCCGGTTGAATGTCACCGCGGATGCCCTCAGCCGGCAGACAGTAGTCAGCTACGAGTGGGAGTTGAATGCGGAGATCCTCTCATGGATTTTCTCGCGTTGGGGCACACCGGAGGTGGACCTCTTCGCCACGGCGGTAAACAAGAAGCTTCCTCAGTACGCCTCCAGAGGGGGGCTGGGAGCCTCCTCTTGGGGGACGCACTCGAGATTCCATGGCACAACATGAGAGCTTGCGCCTTCCCGCCTCTTCCCCTAGTTCATCGAGCAATTTGGAAGTTGAAGAGCTCTGTCAACTGTTCTCTTCTACTGATAGCTCTGTGGTGGCTGGCCAGCTTTTGGTTCTCAGAACTTCAACACCTGTCCATCCAGATTTGGGAGTGGGCCGTGCTTCATGAGGTCTGGCTGCTTGCAGTGCACATCCCGGGCCGGCTGAATGTCACCGCGGATGCCCTCAGCCGGCGGACAGTAGTCAGCTACGAGTGGGAGTTGAATACGGAGATCCTCTCATGGATTTTCTCGCGTTGGGGCACACCGGAGGTGGACCTCTTCGCCACGGCGGTAAACAAGAAGCTTCCTCAGTACGCTTCCAGAGGGGGGCTGGGAGCCTCCTCTTGGAGGACGCACTCGAGATTCCATGGCACAACATGAGAGCTTACGCCTTCCCGCCTCTTCCCCTAGTTCATCGAGCAATTTGGAAGTTGAAGAGCTCTGTCAACTGTTCTCTTCTACTGATAGCTCTGTGGTGGCTGGCCAGGTTTTGGTTCTCAGAACTTCAACACCTGTCGGTGTGTCCGCCGATCAGGTTACCAGTAACTCCCGATCTTCTTCACCAAGGGGAACAGCAGATGTGGCACCCCTCCCCACAATCGCTCAACTTGGCGGCATGGTGCTTGAGTTCACGTCTCTAGAGCATTTGGGTTTGTCTGCGGATAACATGCGCATTATCCAGGCAGCCAGGAAACCCTCGACCAGATCCCAATACAAGAGTAAATGGCTCAGGTTCTGTCATTGGTGTTTGGAGAAAGAATTGGACCCGAGGGTGGCGACGATTGACACGGTGCTGTCCTTCGTATCCTCCCTAACAGAGTCAGGGGTTCATGTTCTGTCTTGCAGGACTTATCTCTCGGCGATTTCCGCTTACCTCTCTACAGACCGGTGTTCTTATTCTTTAACTAACCCGGTGGTGAAGAGACATTTTGCTGGCTTGACACGCATCTACCCTCCGGTTCGTAGTCTGCACCCGCCTTGGGACCTAAATGTAGTCCTGATGGCACTGTGCCATAAACCCTTTGAGCCAATGGCTACGGTTGACCTCAGGTACGTGTCCTGGAAAGTGTCCTTTCTGGTAGCCGTTACGTCAGCAAGGAGAGTGAGTGAGCTCCAGGCATTGTCGGTGGAGCATCCTTTCTTGGTCTTTCACAAGGACAAGGTAGTCCTTCGGGCGAACCCAGCTTTCCTACCAAAGGTAGTGACCGAGTTCCATCTGAATCAGTCGATTTCCCTTCCGTTCTTTTTTCCGAACCCTGCCTCGGAGGCGGAAAGGGTTCTACACTGCCTGGACGTCCGAAGAGCTCTTAAGTTCTACCTGGACAGGACTTCCGAGTTTCGGAGGTCTTTCCAACTGTTTGTGACCTTCGGTAAACCTCAGGGCAGGCCGGTGTCTAAGGCATCCATTTCCAGATGGATTGCCGCCTGTATCACGGAATCTTTCACCGTCCAAAAGCTGAAACCTCTTAAAGGTATCCATGCACACCAGGTGCGAGGCAAGGCAGCCGCGGTTGCTTTTCAGAAGTATGTTCCCTGGGAGTCCATCTCTAAAGCGGCTACTTGGGCCTCCCCATCTGCTTTCTGTAAGCATTACTGCTTCGATATGAGCTCTAGAGCTGACGCTCAGTTCGGCCAGGCTGTGCTGAAGAACCTGTTTCAGTAAGGGGTATTTCCATCCACCCATAGTTCCTGTAAGGAGTGCTTGGGACTCTCCCATAAGTATGGAGGAAAGGGGACGGGACGTAGGAGTATTACCAGGTTACTCACCGTAGTGACCACCTTACTCCTAGTCCATAGTCCCCTCTAATAAGGTTCCTCTGTTATTGCTAATGGGTCTTGACCCTGCGATAGAAAAGGACTGATGGGTGATGCGTGGGGCGGAGCCAAGGTGGGCGGGGTTACGGCCGCGTGCCGGGCCTCACGCAGGAAAGAGAGGAGGGACACATTTTTGAAAAAAATGTGGATGCTTTTTACAAAGTGCTCCGGTCCCGTCCCACAGGACGGAGAGATATCCCATAAGTATGGAGGAAAGGGGACTATGGACTAGGAGTAAGGTGGTCACTACGGTGAGTAACCTGGTAACTACCATTCCTCTCCTCGACACCATTTGGGAGTCCGGTTCCAGGATATTGGCCACACCTTTATCCACTCTGGCTATAGTTTCCTGGCCAGAGAAAAAATACAAGGCTCTGGAGTCTGCACCTCTTTGTCTACGAGGTCATACGAAACCGGTCAGCACAGTAGCAGCTAGGAAAAAGTTGACCAATCCTGCATCACCTGTATCAGCCCCACTGGACAAGGACGGTCGCAAGCTAGAGGCTATGGGCAGGAAAGTGTCCGCATCAGCATCACTTACCATCAGAGTGGGCAACTCGCTGGCCATGACGGCGAGATTTGACCGCGAGCATTGGCTGCGCATGCCAGACCTGGCCAAATAGCTACCTGTAGAACTCCAGGAGGAAGCCAGTGTTGTAACTTGAGTGTCGTGTAGATATGTGAGACCTCCGTCCTCAAGTGCCGCACAGGGAGAATGACAGAATCACTCCCTATGCAACCTTTGAGGCCACAGGTGGAGAAGAATCCGGAACCGCGAAGTACTGGAGGCCCCACGGAAGCTGTGAAGGAAAATAGCTTTAAGTACTAAGCAAGCAGGGTAATGCACAGATAACCAAAAAACAGGAAGGATCTTACCAGGAATTGACAGAAGTAGGGATTCCGGGGCTCAAGTGGGCAAAGGTCCCGAATAGGGGACACTTACTGGTAGTCACACCAGACCCCACCTTGGGAAGACCTGCAGGCAGGACTGAACCAGATTGTAGGCAAGGAAGGTGGTGAGTCGTAGTTCATACAATGTTCCAGATTCTGTGAAGAGGTTTAATCCACAAGAAGTCTGTGACAACAATCCAGGGTCTAGAGCCAAGGGTAGCAGACCAAGCTGACGGAACAAAGCGGGATGCAAAGAGAAGTCTGTGACAACGGTCCGAGGTCAAGAGCCATGCGTATCAGTCCAAGCCGGTAAAGTACAGATATAACGTAATCCACAAGAGTTCCGAGAAGAGTTAGCCGGGTCCAAGATCAATGGAGAAACAAGGTAAGAATCGCAGGCCAGACAGGGTCTCCGAGAAAACAGCTGTGAAGCGCGGTACTGAAGCACTCCACTACTTAAGTACCATTTGCTTCCTGATCACGTGATCGTGAGTTTGGGTCACGTGATCGCGAGGTCAGTCACGTGATTACGAGTTCAGTTCACGTGATCGGATAGACCCAGCAGCACGATGCAAGGAAGCGATCTTGATCTTCTGATGGCCTAATCTCCACGGCAACTGCCAATGGAGGAACGGTCGCAGTCGTGACTATGAAGTGGTAGCGTGAAGCTGCTGCTGTAGCTGTGTGCGAGCCGGCCTGGATCGCCAACGTGAGCCCTGGAAGGTGAGTGGGGGGTGTATTCGGGCTGCAGGGGACCTGGGATCACTGGTGGGTCGGACAGAGGGCATGACAGAGCCCCCGCGCAAAGGCCCACGACCACGTGGGCAGGAAGGATGCTCCCGATGGAACCGTGCAACCAACCGGCCTGGACATCTGAAGCCGAGACCCAAGACCTCTCCTCCGGACCGTAACCCAACCAGTCTACCAGGTACTGCAACTTGCCCCTCGGAGGCGGGAACCCAGAATACCGGAAACTTCAAAGACATCAGGGGCATCCAGGGACACAGGGGCAACCGGGGAACGGAGGCGGGAGGAGGCAGGACAAGGTTTGAGGAGGGATGTGTGGAAAACAGGGTGAATCCGCCAAGAAGACGGGAGCACAAGGCGGTAGGCCACTGGACTGATGACTCGGGAAACCACATAAGGGCCCACAAAACGAGGCAGAAGTTTTCGACAACCCGCCAAACGGAGATGTCGGGTGGACAGCCAGACCCGGGAACCCACCGCATATACCGGGGCAGAACTCCGTTTCGAGTCAGCGAAAGCTTTCATGGATGACTGGGCCTACTGGAGGTGAAACACGGTCTGGGCATGGATAGAGGACATATCTCTAACACAGGCAGCTGCGGCTGGGTTGACAGAAGAAGAAGAGTCAGGAACGGGGAAAACACAGGGGTGTTGGCCATACAAAGCGAAAAAGGGGGAAGAACCGGTGGAGGAATGTACAGCATTATTGTAGACGAATTCAGCAAAGTGAACGACCTGCAACCAGGTTGCTTGTTGTTGCAGCGTCAAACAACGCAGGTATTGTTCCATGGATTGGATAGTTGTCTCAGTTTGACCGTCGGTCTCAGGATGGTAAGCCGAGGAAAACCGTACATCAATACCAAGCAACCTGGTCAAGGCACGCCAGAACCGGGATGTAAACTGGGACCCCCTATCAGAAATGAGCACAGAAGGCAGACCAAAGAGACAGAAGACAGATTCAAAGAACAGCTTGGCCAACATAGGGGCAGATGGAATACCCCGGCAGGGGATGAAACTGGACATTTTGGTGAAATTATCAACCACCACCCAGATTGTGTCGTAACCCTGGACCCTAGGTAAATCAGTTACAAAATCCATGGTCAATGTGTGCCAGGGCTTGGGTGGTATAGGTAGTGGTTGCAAGAGGCCAAGTGGGTGACCCCTGCGGTGTTTACTTTGAGCACATACTGCGCATGTGTTTACATAGCAGACAATGTCACGTTTCATGGATGGCCACCAACACCAGCGTTTCAGTAGGTCCAGGGTACGAGCCTGGCCTGGGTGACCGTTGAAGGGGGCGTCATGAGACCATTCCAAAGCCAGATTTCTGGTATCAGTGGTAGGTAGAACTAGACGATCCTGTACATATGGTAGCCCGTCACAGTACACTGAGTCCCATTCGGATAGCTGCTCGGGGTGTTGCTGGACCCATGTACGAATTGCGTCCAGCAATGCCAAAGGAGGTGTACATGTGCATACAACGTTCTCATGAGACAAGAGAGTGTCGGGAAAGATAGGTAGCGAAACCCCCCCGGGGGAACGAGACAGCACATTGGCTTTACCGTGCGTCAGACCAGAACAATGTTTAATTTGAAAGTCGAAGGCTGCAAAAAACAAGTGCCACCTGACCTGCCTGCTGTTCACACATTTCAGGGAGGCCAAGTCTTGTAGATTCCGGTGATCTGTAAACACAGTGATCCTGTGTTTGGCCCCCAACAGATGGTGGCGCCAAGTGCGAAAGGCATCCATCACCGCCAGAAGCTCCTTCTCAGTAACAGTATAGTGGGCTTCTGCAGAATTGAATTTGCGGGAATGGAAGGCCACAGGGTGTAGGCGTCCATTAGCGGAGCAGACTTGTGACAAAACTGCCCCTAACGCAAAAGAGGAGGCATCCGCCTCAACAATGAAAGGTAGGTCAGGATCAGGATGCTGGAGGACAGGGGCGGTGGTGAAGGCGTTTTTTAAAGCCTCAAAAGCTTGCTGATGTACCTCCAGCCATTTGAAAGGGACATGTGGACTGGTGAGGGAGGTGAGAGGTAATACTATGGAGGAGAAGCCAGAGATAAAACGCCGGTAGAAGTTGGCGAAACCAAGAAATGACTGCAATGCCTTCAGGGTCTGCGGGGTCGGCCATTCTACGATCGCTCGAACCTTGGAATAATTCATCGCCAAGCCACCAGGTGTGATGTTGAACCCCAGGAACTCGATATTAGTCACATGAAATTGGCATTTCTCGGGTTTCGCATAGAGCGAGTGTTTTTGTAACGGGGACAACACTTCTCGAACATGCTGCACATGTTCTTCTAGGGTATGGGAAAAGATGAGGATATCGTCAAGATATACAACCACGTATATGTCCAATATGTCACAGAACACATTATTCATGAAGTGCTGGAAGGTGGCTGGGGCATTGCATAGTCCGAAAGGCATGACCATATACTCATAAAGGCCGTATCGTGTACAGAATGCTGTCTTCCATTCGTCCCCCTTTTGAATGCAGACAAGGTTGTAGGCACCTCTCAAATCTAACTTGGAATAGATAGAGGCGTGGGTCAATCGGTCCAATAGCGGAGTGATAAGAGGTATTGGGTACCGATTCTTAATGGTAATGGCATTGAGACGGCGGTAGTCCACACACGGACGTAGATCGTCTTCTTTTTTAGGCACGAAAAAGATTGGGCTGGCAGCTGAAGACGTGGAAGGGCTATGTGACCCAGGCGCAAAGACTTTTCTATGTACTTTTTGAGGGCTTGGTCTTCGGACTGTGACAGGGAATAGATACGACCCGAGGGTATGGAAGCCCCAGGAGTCAGATCAATCGGGCAATCATAGGGGCGGTGTGGGTTAGGGTTTCAGAAGAGCCTTGATCGAACACCAGAGCATAGTCCTGGTACTCCGCAGGGATGTTTGCGGTGACTAAACCCACTACATGCGGATCAGAAGGAGCACTGTTTTCTGTGATACTGAGTCGGGCAATAGCGCCCAACGCTGATGCGGGCGTGTTCTCCTCTCCATTCATGGGGAGACAAAAATTCTGGCACAGTTCGGATTCAAAATGCACGTGACCCGAACCCCAATCAATGTGCAGATTTTGATCCCGCGATCATGGCATTCCTAATATGACACCGAACTGGGGCATGGCTATCAAGTCGAAGTGTATGGTTTGCTTGTGGACGGACTGGATCGTCATTATGAGTGGTGCTGTTTGTTGTCTGATGGCTCCAGACGCAAGTTCTGTCCCATCAACTGCTTGTACTAGTTCGGGTCGATTCTTGTTTACCAAGGGCAGGTTTAAGGCTCGGGCTAAGGTAATATCAATGTAGTTCCCGGAGGCCCCTGAATCAAGAGTGATCACTACGGGATGGATGGTGCCAGGGGTGGGCTGCAAAGTGGCTTGTACTTGGATGGGTCTGATTCTGCCGAACATTGGGACTGGATCCGGGGAGGAACATGAGGAGCTTGACCCTCCCCCCATGTCTAGGGTCGAGCTGTGTGAAAAACCTGGTTCTTGGGTTTCGGTCTCCGCGGACATTCTTTCACGAAATGGCCACCCAACCCGCAGTAGAAACAGGCATTCTCTGCTCTTCTACGTTCCCTTTCCCTAGATGTGATGGGGCTCCTGATACCTCCAATCTGCATAGGCTCCCCGGTGGTGTCTGAGGTGGATGAAGAGATGGCAGGGCCTGTGGAGTGGGGAAACCCAGCCTCAGCTCTCCGTTCAGAACGCCGTGCGTCTACTTGAAGGGTCAGATCCACAAGAGCCGGGAATTGGACGGGCAGGGACGGATCCACAGCTAAAGCATCCTTCATGGAATTACTTAACCCTCTGTAGAAGACCACTGCCTTCTTACTTTCTGGCCATGATGTTTCGGCCGCTAGTTGGTTAAATCGAGTGATGTAATCAATGAGGGAACCCCTACCCTGGGTAAGCTCTAGTAGTTCTAGATCATGAGACTGCGCTTTGTACCTGGTGTCAAATACTCGTGACATCTCCAATACCAGTTGGTCGAAATCATAGAGAGCGGGGTGGTCATTTTCTAATAGGGGGTTTGCCCATGCCGCAGCTGTACCCGCTAGGTGTGATAGGGTAAAGGCCGCCTTAGTGGTGGGATCAGGGAAAGCAAGAGGCCGGAATAGAAAGTGTAGTTTGCATTGGTTAAGGAAAGTCCTGAACTTTCTGGGGTCTCCATGGAACCTTTCTGGGGCTGCCAAGGGAAAAGGAGATGGCAGAACGGCGGGAACGGAAGTAGAGGCAGTAGGAGCCGGCGTTGCAGGAGGAGGTGGCACAGGTACTGGAGCAGCGTCCCCAAACTCCGGGTCCGCGGGAAAGGGATGTTGGGCACTCTGCAACAAATCAAGGCGTTGATGGATTTCTGTGTTGGCAGCGACTATGTCGGCCCGTAATACCGTGATTGCTTGGATTATAGCAGCCATGGGGTCCTCCGCGGTACCCTCCATACCTGACACAACAAGGCTTCACAGACTGTTGTAACTTGAGTGTCGTGTAGATATGTGAGACCTCCGACCCCAAGTGCCGCACAGGGAGAATGACAGATTCACTCCCTATGCAACCTTTGAGGCACAGGTGGAGAAGAATCCGGAACCGCGAAGTACTGGAGGCCCCACGGAAGCTGTGAAGGAAAATAGCGTTAAGTACCAAGCAAGCAGGGTAATGCACAGATAACCAAAAAACAGGAAGGATCTTACCAGGAATTGACAGAAGTAGGGATTCAGGGGCTCAAGTGGGCAAAGGTCCCGAATAGGGGACACTTACTGGTAGTCACACCAGACCCCACCTTGGGAAGACCTGCAGGCAGGACTGAACCAGATTGTAGGCAAGGAAGGTGGTGAGTCGTAGTTCATACATTGTTCCAGATTCTGTGAAGAGGGTTAATCCACAAGAAGTCCGTGACAACAATCCAGGGTCTAGAGCCAAGGGTAGCAGACCAAGCTGACGGAACAAAGCGGGATCCAAAGAGAAGTCCGTGACAACGTTCCGAGGTCAAGAGCCAAGTGTATCAGTCCAAGCCGGTAAAGTACAGATATAACGTAATCCACAAAGAGTTCCGAGAAGAGTTAGCCGGGTCCAAGATCAATGGAGAAACAAGGTAAGAATCGCAGGCCAGACAGCGTCTCTGAGAAAACAGCTGTGAAGCGCGGTACTGAAGCACTCCACTACTCAAGTACCGTTTGCTTCCTGACCACGTGATCGCGAGTTTTGGTCACGTGATCGCGAGTTCAGGTCACGTGATCGCGAGTTCAGGTCACGTGATTGCGAGTTCAGGTCACCTGATCGGATTGACCCAGCAGCACGATGCAAGGAAGCGATCTTGATCTTCTGATGGCCTAATCTCCACGGCAACTGCAATGGAGGAACGGTCGCAGTCGTGACTGTGGAGTGGTAGCGTGAAGCTGCTGCTGTAGCTGTGTGCGAGCCGGCCTGGATCGCCAACGTGAGCCCCGGAAGGTAAGTGGGGGGTGTATTCGGGCTGCTGGGGACCTGGGATCACTGGTGGGTCGGACGGAGGGCATGACAGCCAGGTCGATTATCGCTGATGGGGAAGCAGCCTCGCACCACATGATTGACGCTGCAGTCGATGTGGTGGAGTCAGGTTTCCGGCAAATGGCCCACGGCACGGTGCTGAGAAGACAGGCCTGGATGAAGGCTACCAATTTCAGGCCTGAGGTTCAAGCGCAGATATCGGACATGCCCTTTGACGGTCAAGAACTCTTCGGGAAAAAGATGGATGACCACCTCAAAGGAATCAAAACGGACACGGCACGTGTCATCAGCTCCTTGAAAGACTAAGACAAGGATCGCCGGTCGTTTTGTCCTTTTCGAGGTTCAGTCTCGAAGTCCAGAGGTTTTAACCGCCCTTCCTACGGCCAGAAGTCGCAAGGTAGTTCATACCAGGACACCAAGTATCAATCTTTCAACAAGTACGCCCAGAGAGGGAGGCAGGGCTCCGCTCAAGGGAAGTTGCAGAGCAAACAAAACTGACTGTCCAGCTCCCCCCCACCCCCAATGTCACACCCCGGTGGGGGGGAAGGATGAGCATAGTTCTTGAAATGCTGGCAGTCAATAACATCAGACATATGGGTGTTACAAGTGGACCGCGAGGGACATACATTAACATTTCTAAACCATCCACCTTCCTTGCCCCCGACTCCGCGCAAGGTGCATATGTTGAAGCAAGTCATGTCCGAAATCCAGAAACTGCTGCACAGAGCAGCAATAGAGCCAGTACCTTACTGGGGAAGTGTTTCTACTCCCGTTTCTTCCTCATCAAAAAGAAAAATGGTCAATGGCGACCCATCTTGGACCTGAGAGCGCTAAACAAATATATCAAGCACATCAAATTCAAGATGATAACTTTGCAAGGAGTGCTCCCTTGGCTAAACAGGCACGATTTCTTGTCCACTCTAGACTTGGAGGACGCATACTTCCACGTACCAATCCACCCAGCACACCGAAAATTCCTCAGATTCACTGTGTGCGATCGTCATTTTCAATTTCGAGTGCTCCCGTTCGGTCTGAAATCAGCACCAAGAGTGTTTACAAAATGCCTAGCACCAGTGGCTGGAAAAACTCAAGAGGTTAGGAACAGAAGTCTTTCCATATCTGGACGACTGGTTGATAAGAGCTAGTTCTGCCTCAAGTGCACGCTTGGTAGTTTCAAAGACAACAAATCTTCTAAGAGGGTTAGGTTTCGCCATAAACAGTGCAAAGTCCTGCCCAGTTCCCAGCAAGACAGTTTCTTTCCTGGGAGCCGAGCTCGACACCAATATTCCCAGAGTGAGGCAGTCGGCAGAAAAAGCATCAGCAATTCTCTGCTTGACCCTGTGGTTCTTATGGAGAGAAACGACATCAGTGCGCTCTTACAAATCCCTCCTGGGCATGATGTTCTCATGTATATTCCTCATACCAAATTGCAGGCTTCGCATGAGGCCTGTTCAGGAGGCACTGGACCACCAATGGAAACAAGCTCTCGACTCGTGGGAGGACATCTCCAGATCCCACTGACGCTGCACAAGGCTCTTCGATGGTGGAACGCTCCGCAGAACCTCTTATAAGGAATGCCGTTTCAGGCACCAACGTCGACCCTTCTCTTGAGGACGGACGCGTCTCTTTCGGACTGGCGCGCTCACCTTGCGGACCTACAAACCAAGGGCTCCTGGTCCCCCCAGGAGTCCCAACTCCACATCAACGTGTTGGAACTCGGGGCCATACGGTGGGCACTGAAAGCTTTCCTTCTGGTAGTAGCGGGGCAGGTACTCACTGTACAGACAGACAACACGACCTACATGCACTACACAAACAAGCAAGGAGGCACGAGGTCAGAGATCTTATCACAAGAAGCTCAACTACTATGGGCATGGGCCTTGCATCACGGAGTCCAAATCAAGGCGGAACACCTTCCGGGAGTGGACAATGTCCTAGCGGATAAACTGAGCAGGGACTACACGTCTTCTCACGAGTGGGAGCTGGACGAGAAGGAAGCCCAACGAATCTCCGCCTCATGGGGCCATCCACATCTCGATCTTTTTGCCAACAGGGCCAACAAGAAATGCAAAATGTTCGCCTCCAGGTACCCAGAGAGTCAGTCAGAAGGAGACGCGTTCTCTGTGGATTAGACAGGGAAATTCCTATATGCCTTTCCCCCCTATCTCATAATTTCCAGGATACTACGCAGACTGAACGAGCAGAAGTGTTCTATGATCCTAATTGCACCGGACTGGGCGCGGCAGGTATGGTACTCGACCCTACAGCACCTGTCCCTATGGCCCCGATTCGCCTCAAAGCGCATCAGTATCTATTGACGCAACAGAACTGCAAGGTCCTCCATCATGATCCAGCGAGCCTGTCTCTCAAGGCCTGGTTCCTGAGCAGCGTAAGATGATGAATCTCAATCTGACTGCGGAATGCCGGGATATAATCAGGCCCTCTAGGGCTCCTTCTACATACATCACCTACACTAGGAAATGGACTTGTTTTTCCAAGTGGTGTGAGACGTATGCTATTGATCCTCTCACCGCTTCGGTGGAGCAAGTACTTCCTTATTTATTACACTTACCAAAGCAGGTCTTTCACTGTCTTCGATCAAGGTCCACCTGTAAGCCATTACGGCATACACGACGGCCCTGGAGACTCAGTCCTTACTCTCCCTTCCAGCCGTCAAGGTCTTCCTTAAAGGGCTTTTGCGAACATACCCGCCTACGCCCACGTCGTTTCCAACCTGGAGTTTGAACACGGTGCTAACAGCCCTCATGGAGCCTCCTTACGAGCCCATCCACAGGTGCAACATAAAATTCTTGTCATGGAAAACGGCTTTCTTGATAGCCATCACTTCGGCCAGGAGGATCAATGAGTTACAAGCCTTATCTTCTGAAACCCCCTTCACGTTGTTCCGTAAGGACCGTGTCATTTTAAGACCACACCCTAAGTTCCTTCCGAAGGTAGTATCGGAAATTACGCTCACAGAACGCATTGTCCTGCCAACTTTCTTTCAGAATCACTCTTCGGAAGCAGAACGAACATTGCATTCTCTGGGCATAGCAAGAGTGTTAAAGTTTTATTTGCAAAGAACTAGGGAATTTCGTTCTTCAAATAGACTGTTCATCGCCTTTTCTGGACACACAAAGGGCCAGCATATTTCCAAACAGGGTCTGGCGCGCTGGGTCTCTTCTTGCATCACCCACAGCCATCAAGCGAAAGGCGACCCCCTTCCCAAACCACCATCAGTGCACTCCACAAGAGGGAGAGCAGCGTCAACAGCGTTCCACGCAGGGGTGGCCTTGAAGGACATATGCAGACCCGCTATATGGAGCACTCTGCACACATTCACTAAACGCTACTGCCTGGCTGAAGATGCCAACAAAGAAACTGCAGTTAGACAGGCAGTGCTCCGCCACCTGTGTGCATAAGGTAGGACCAGCCTCCTTTTCCCACCTTTCCCTGGTACGTAACCGCTGTGTTGCCGCATGGTAAATGTTTGATCACAGATATGTTTTCTGTATTATGCATATGTGTATATGATGGTGGCATGTTTTTAACTGCTTGGTATTCTATTCAAGCATCTGAATCTATGAAAGATGCAATGCTGGAGAAGTCTTAGTTACTTACCTCTAACTGTATTTCTCCAGCATTGGTATCTTTCATAGATTCGCATGCGGACACCTGCCTCTCCTGAGAGGCTGCTCCTACGCTCAGCACCCACAATACTGTAGTTACTACATTTAAAAATCTGAAGATAGCTGCTTGGGGTGGAGCTTAAGCCCTGCCACCTCATTGGTTGGGGTCATAAGGACCAAAGTGAGGTGGAGGGACTACACAATAGAATAGCTCATAGGCCATAATGGACTATGTACATGCATTTCTATGTAGCAATGTGGGTATATTAAAACAATGTTTTAATAATTATTTTATCACCGAGGATTCCCAGTCTGACGACAGGGAATGTTCAAGCATCTGAATCTATGAAAGATACCAATGCTGGAGAAATACAGTTACAGGTAAGTAACTAAGACATTTACTGCACCGCCGAATCATCAGTCGACGGTAATATGGTCGGCTGAAAATCCTATGAGATTCCAGAACGGTATTACCTTTGCATTACAAGTTGGGATATGTCGGTAATAGATCACCTAAAATACAGCGCAGTTACACAGTCCACATTCTCCATTGTGCATGGACAGGTGACGGACGCCCTCCTGCTCCATGTGTCTCGGTACATCTCCCTGCCAACCACCCTGGCACAGGTGCATGCCATGAAGGCACAGTTCTATGCTGTGGTGCACATGCCAAATGTCATTGGTCCAGTAGACTGTACCCACGTGGTGTAGGTAGCCCCCGGGGCACATTAGGAGGTGTACCGAAACAGTAAGCACTTCCCCCTCTCTCAACATCCAGGTCACTTGCGATCCCAATCTCACATTACACAGTGCTGTGTCCGCTTCCCGGGATCCACCCACAACGTTATGGTCCTGTGTAATAGTACACTGCCATGATACATGGAGAGGCACAAGGGCAAAGGACATCGATTGTGGGTGTGACAAGGCTGACACACAATTGCAATTGTCCTATATCACAAAATAGTAATGTGAAGTGGGGCGGCTGCATTCCAAATACAGGAATATACATGCGTGTACATGCATGACCTGACCTCACCACACAGATGACAGCCTGCAGCCCACGGGACTTGGACACGATAACAATGATTACGTGAACACACTTTGCCCAAACAGCCTACAAACATACACATGACTCCAGGTACCACAATGCAACATAGCACATCCCTGTACATTGATCCACAAAGTGCAACACAGCACCAATGAAAGGTATCACTGGTAGTAGTCAAGCCATGTGCACAGGAATGTGACACCATAATCTCACAGATGCAGTAGACATAATCATGATGAGGTACAACTGACCACCCATGAGGGCACATGCATGAGAGCAAGGCAGAGGCCCAAAACAGGCACCATGTCATGATGCCATAACAATCACAGACCCAGAAAATGCCTACTGCTGGCAGTGACCTGGGTGCATGGGGTGACACAACAGTGGATATAGTAATTGATTCCACATACAAGTACAGTGAATGTACTACATGTAATGTGATGTAATCTGGAATGCATGCACAGAATGTCCATCTAAATGCTGTAGTAATTGGCAACACATATGCAATTTCCTGTGACTGACACCTTTCACACGTTTCCTTTCAGGTACCTCTGGATACCCTCAGCTATCATGGTTCATGACATGTGCGGGATCCCCAGACGCCACAGGAGGTGGCCTACAATGAGGCTCACAACCGGACCAGGCTCTGTATAGAGCAGACCTTTGGCCTCTGAAGGCTCTCTTCCGCTGCCTGGATCGGACTGGAGGTGCACTAATACATGGGCTTGAGAAGATGTGTAAAAATCGTGCTATCATGTCATGTGCCACAGGGGAAATGTCCCACTACCCCCTGAGGTGGACATGCCACTTCTTGATAAGGCGGACACACTGCCTGTGGGCAAAGCACCAGCAGGTGGTGTGCGTGCATAAATCTGAGACAGACAAATTTTTCCACCAGAAACTAATGGACAATTGTTTCTGAAACGTTTACTTACCACATTTTATGCACGAATGTAAATACTGACACATGAATATAAAATCACCTGATCACAAAAATGAATGTCCTTGCATTGCTTTGAGTGAACTCCTGTTTAATGTATAAATGTGGAGACCCCCCACCTGCTTCTCCCCACAACACCATCCCCAACACACCCACCCCACACCACCATTCCCAGCACACCCACATCCACCCCACAACACCATCCCCAACACACCCACCGACCTCCCCAACGCACACCCAACCCCACAACGCCATCTCCAGCACATCCATCCGCACCCCACAACACCATCACCAACACACCCACCGCACCCCACAATACCATCCCCAGCACAAACACAACACTATCCCTTGCATGGCCTCCTGTCCTTACTGGCGTCCACCAGACCTTTTGGGGCTAGAATGCGCCCCAAGCAATGCCGCTGGGTGCTGGGCAGTGAGCCCTCTGTGGAGGTGACGGAACTGGATTGCTCAGACCCTGGCCCCCATTAGGGTTGCATGGTCAACTGCATGTTTGCCTTCATGGCTTCGGCAAAGGCAAAGATGCCTTCAGTTAATTCCTGCACCCTTTGCCCGTAGAAAGTCAAGGTTGCAGATGTTGCAGCCGCCTGACGCTGCTCACCGTCCCTTGCCCACACAATCATGTATGTGGCACCCTGGATACAGTGCCGGATGGCCTGGAGTTAGTTGACATTCATGTCAGCAAGTGCCTACAGGGGCACCTGGTGTTGTTCTATTGCCTCAAGCCCCCTCAACAGTGTGTCATCCAGTGTGGCACAGGGAATGGGTTGAGGGCTATGGGGAGGACTGGGGGAGATCACAGTGACCCATGGGACTTCAAGTCAGAGGAACCCTCTGATACCTGGCTCTGCTGCCCATGATGCTCGCTGTCCTGCTCAGGTAACGTGAAGGTTTCAGGGGCCTGTTGGGTGGTCGGAACCACAGTGCCTCCTGCATGCCTGCCAGCAACTTGCTCACCTGTCATGTCCACATTGGCTGGCCGTTGGAGGTGCCAGGGGTACAGTCCCTTTGGCTTTGTCCCCATCACTGGCAATGAGTGCAGTGCCTGCGCTGGCACTGGCAGGTGCGGTGCTGCTGGACCCTGGTGTTGCATGCTGTCCCTTTTGCCTGCCCTCCCCATCGCTTGGCTTTTCAGGGGTAGTAGTAGATGATTTCGGCCTGGACATGGGATGGCGATGGGTCTTCCCCCTTCTCCTCCTCCTCCTTCTCCTCCTCCTCCTCCTCCTCCTCTTACTCCTGAGTCGGCTGCGACCCTGTAGGGAGACGTTTGGCATGCTTTCAGTCATCATGCATGCATGCACCTGTATGTTGACTTGCTAGTCACACCTGCATTAACACATGTAGACAGAGGGGTACTATTGTTTATGGGCCCTTGCATATGACCACAGCAAGGTGGGTATAGTCGTTGCTGAGGGTGTACACCCCATAGGCAGGTGCTCTTTGCCCCTTCTGCTGCAAAGGCAGCCTGTCCATACAGTTGGGCTGGGGGTCCACTTTGGCACTTGGCCTTTCTCAGCACACATGGGTGCTGCACATGCATTTCATTCTGCTGTGCATGGTTGCGTGCACAGTGTACAGCCCACACCTGCATGCAGTGACAACATTGGCACTGGCAGCACACAGGGAATAATAAAATAGAGAGCCCCCCCCCCTGGTCCCCAGTCGTGTCTGTGAGGCTGATGCAGCACCCTGGCAACTAGCTGGATCACCCATGCCTACAACTGGCTCTGTGTGGATATGCTTTTGGTGGCGTTACCTTATGGCCATGTGCTGGCATTTTACCCTGTCCATGGGGACACATACTTTGGTTGGTTATGTAACCTGTTCATTGTCGGGGTGATTCAAAATCACCTGCTTATTCTTGGCTGCTAGCACCAGCCTCTGCTCCATCACCTCCCTGGGGTCAGGGCAAGGGGCTCTGTGGTGCCACCGCTTGTGGCCAGTGACTCCTGTCGGTATTGTGAGAGGAGGCTGTGCACCCTGACCCCAAGATCATGCCATAGCTTACGACAGTTCCCCATCCCGGGCGACCATGCCCACCAGTGCTCCAGATAAGATTTTAAGGTGGGAGTATTTTACTCTCCATTTTAAAACTTGGAGAGTAAATGCAATTTCAAGGGAGTAAAAATGAGTTTTCTCCTTCGCAAAAGAGTAAACGGTATGTGTCATTCAGACGACATGTGCAAAATGTTAACTGTATGGAAACATTCCCATGCGATAGCAGTCCACACTGTGACAGAAAAGCAGGTTTTGCTCACAGTAGCATAAGTACCCCTGTAAAGAACTCATGGTGGCAACAGTAAAGACAGACACAGGTGATCACAGTTCAAGGGTGTCTATTAAACTGTATAGGTAGGTTGGAAAAACACCTAATCTAAACCTTAATCTAAGATATGGGAGCAAGCGTTGACCATCATATAATAATGAGGCATTCATAGTGGTGTCTTGTCAAATAAAAGGATCTATACTAAGAAAAAGCTATTGCCATTCCTTACGCTAAATACAAAAAGAAGTGTGGGATAATGTTAATAAGAAAGAAAGAAGTGTTCACAAATAATAAGTCAGGATGCGGTAGCCGGGGTTCTTCCTTCCCCACGTTTTGAGCCCGGGACAAGGTGGGATTCTGGGGCACAGCACACGCTCGAGCTTTTTAAGCGCGAGCCACTGTTCCGCTGTTAGCAATCAGGGCCTTCAAATCTTAAGTCTCTTTTCTACAAAAAGTCTCTTGTCACCGAGGACCTGATGTGTTTTAAAATAATAAACAAAAAGATTATTTTCCATGTGCACAGCGGATGATGACTTTTCACCCCTGGATCCCCCTCTTCCGGGCTCAGACCCTTCTCAAATGTTAGCTTCCCTCTGTTGGGTTCACTTCTGCTTTCAACACAATTTCATCTGTGACATTCACAAATCTTAATGTCTTTTTTAAACAGTTCACTGTGAACATCCCTCTGCCGGGTTCACTCTTGTCAACACACTGTATATCGGGATATTAGACTTTGCCACCCTGTTTATCGGCATCCCTCCTTCGGGTTCACTCTTGCCAATTTTGTCAATCGCATATTTCGTTGATCAACTCTTACAATGCAGGATTCACTTCCCTTAGCTTCACAGTCATATGTCGGTCAAAGACTTTCGACTGTACAGAGGATTTTATTAGACCCCTGTATGACCACTTTGACCCCTTTCTCACCTTTCCCAAGGCCTTCCGGTTATTGTAGTTTCAAAAATCAGGTAATCGCCCAGAGTTTCCCAAGTGAGCACCCACATGGTGCCTGACTCCTCTATTGCTGGTTTTCCCCCCTCTTGGTATCAACAGTTCTTTGTACTTTCACAGTTCAATTAGCCATTTGCTACTTTTGTTCAACACTGTTCAGTTTCTTGCAGCTTTCCCCTCGGCTCACTGGCAGTGATGAACCGCTTGGCTTTTCTCCTGTCTGGAGCCAAGGTTGGTACCACAGAGACAAGCGTCTCTCCCCAGCTTGGTTATCAGGGGAGGAGGGCCCTGTGTACCGTTGACATCTGCTGTAACAGCTGGTGGCTATTGTTCGCGGTCTTACGATTCCTTCTGCAGAGGTCTCACGGGCCTTGGTCGGAAAGGGTGAGGTCGCTTCTCTCCTTGTCACCCTCTCGGTTCTTGACTTCTTTCTCCTCCTCCTTGAACTGCTGTGCTGCGTTAGCTCACACGTCATGCGGTCTGCTTTGCTCGTATTGTGCTCTTGTGCTCCACCTTTTATCCCTTTGGGAAGGGAAAGGGCCGTCAGTTGTGTGGTATTCTGGTCAATTGCCTAACTTTGCCTGACCCTTGCTTTGGGACATGTCAGTTTAACAGCTTTGGTGTTTGTCTGTCGTCTTTCGTGGTGGACGAACGTTTTTGTGTCGGAAAAGGGGGAGGGATAGAGAGGTTAAGTATCCTAGGTAGTAGGATAGGGAAGAGGGGCTATGAGAAGGGGAATACTGCGTCTCACCAGTCTGTGTCCCACTTTCACTCCCAGAGGACCTCTCCCTCCAGGTGATCCTCCCTCACTGGTCCACCCCCAGGAACTGGATCCAATAGCGATGGCCGTGTCCTGGCCACCTGGATGACCCAGCCCCGGGGACTAGTCAGGGATACACATTCAGGTTTCTCACAGCTCTCACCAGTGAAAAAGATGAGAACTAACACTCTACTAATATGGAGGTATCAAAGTGCCCAACTTTGAAGTATATTTTGTAGCGTGCCAGCTGCAATTTGTGGCGAAATGGCTGTCAGATGGCCAAACGCCAGAATCAAGGTTGCTACGAGCTGAAAGTACGCTGTACTTTTTGAACGAAGTGATATGGCTAACTAACATGAGCGCAATTAGCTTGCACTTGCTATTGATCCTGGGGAGAGTAATGTGGCGAAGAACCTTTTGGCTGTTGGAGAACCCAACACCGTATTCTCCACAGATCCCGCTCGTTGCACTGGAAGGGGTCAATTGAGTTTAAACGTGAGGAAATATTGGGAACCGAAGGGGGTAGCGACGGTGGGAGATGTACTACATAAAGGAGGAGCCTAAAGATTTTGACGAATTAGTATGAGATACAGGAGTGCACAGAGGTCAACACCTCACATACATCCGCCTCCAGAAGAGTCTTAGGCATAGATGGCCAGAGTCTGGTTGCAAGGACATTGCAGAATAGACCATAGAGACATTTTATGATGTGGCGGAGGGAGTGCACAAAGTATCGCGGATATATGAACTAATAATGTCTAAGATAGGAGGGGAATGAAGACAGACAAGGCAGAAGTGGGAAGCAAACTTACCAGGACCGATGTCGGATAGTAGATGGAATAGGGTTATGGGTTATATCTCAAAAAGGTATCGAGGAATGCACGGCTGCGACAGATCCAATTATATGTTACTCATAGGGCATATCTGACCCCGAGCGACATAAGCAGTTTAGCCAGGCGGCAATACAAGTATGCCCGAAATGCGGAGAGATCAAAGCAGGCCTAGTGCATATGTTTTGGGCATGTATGGAAATTAGTAGATTCTGGGGCGAAGTAGCCCAGGTATTAGCAAAAGGCAGATATCACCCTGGACATCGGATCCCCCACAGCCTGTTTGCTAAGGGATTCCTGTTAGGCATCATTGCATGCAGTACCCTCTGGGACCACTCCACAAAATTAGGACTACAGGTGTTAGCCAAACCAACCTTTGGTATAAGTCTGTACGACAAAGTTTTTGGTAGCGAGCTGAGCAGCCAGGCTTATCTCAAGAGTGAATGTGAGCAGTACAAGTAGTTACACAGAGGACATTCGATCACAGTGGTTCAAGTAAACACTTATACTCAAGGTTTCTTGGTAAAAAAAAATTAGTAATTTATTACACAATCATTTAGAAAACATTTCATTAGAAGAAGGCAACTTAATATTATAAACCAATACACTTCAATACAAAATTATAAGGTTTTGAGACCTTTTGAGCTCCCCTGAAATTGGAGCCAAATGGTAGTTCAGTTACTTAGAAAGGAGCAAAAGGCACAAGTTAAGTAAAATATATCATATATATTTTTTAGACAGTGCAAATAGTTACAGTTCACCAGAAGAGCCAATTCAAGTCAATAGGCCAGGCCAAAGTCAATGGGCTAGTGTTCTGGATAGGAAAGAGCAGTTCTGGTATCAAATGGTAAAGTCTTTGCGAAAGTTCTTAGAAGTAGTTTAGGCGAAAAAGAATCCTATGCCAGGTCACAAGCTGATTAGGCCTGCAAGTTGGGAAAGTTTCATGAACTTTACAGCGAGAGTGGTGTTCTCTCAATCGGGTTGGCACAGTACCTTTGTGTGAAGAAACAAATGCTGCTGAAGGTCCTGCTAGATCTCGCTGTTCCTGAGCCTCAGTCGTGGGGACAAGAGGGAAGACATCGGGGACTCCTGCACTGCACAGGATCGTTGAAAGCAAACAAGATAGAGTCACTTCAGTTCCAGTAGCTGTAGATTCAAGAACACAAACTGGTGTCCCTCTCCCTGGTTAATCCTAACCAGCCTTGAGAATGGTAACCAGGTGTCTTATGAGTTGATTGGTTCCACCAACTCAAAGGATGAAGTCGTCCTTGAAGGAGCTTCTGTGTTGAATGGAGTTTGGCAATTCAGACCTGCAGTCGGGCTTCACCGGGCAAACCAACGGTCCAGGAGTTGCAGCAGCCGTCCTCTTTCTGCTCGTCTTCGGTTCTTTCGTTCCAGTGGTCGACTCTGCCTTCCAGTCCTGGAGACTCACGCTTTAAACAGTTTTCTCCCTTCAATTCCAGCCTATCTGTCACTCACCCAGCAGGGTGGCTGTCCTTGCCGGACAGTCAGCCAGCCAATCACGCCAGAGGGCATTTGGGTCTCCTAGGAGACTAAGCACTGGGAGTTTTGGGCACCTCCCTCACTTCCTGCCCACCCCAGACACTCAGACACCAGAGGCAGTCTTCAGTCCTGAAGCCCGCCAAAGGCACACGAACAAAGGGACCAAACCTGGTTTGGCATGCAGAGACAAACACTAGAAGGACCTTTCCAAAAAGAAACAGTGAAAAAAGAAGACCGGGAACCGTTTAAACAAAGGGGCTAAGGCTCCATCTTGAAAAACTTGGCTCCCGTGATTTTTAGCTACCAGTGTTCGTGGTTGCGAAAAATCATGGTAGTTTGTTGTAAAACCACTGTCACCAGCCTTTTCAATAGGAAAGGGTAGCATTCGACTGCTACATGAGTATTTAAACACAGGGGATATTATGTAACCCCTCCAGCATTCCATTCTAAGATTGTGTGTGCTGGGTCTTGGAATTTGGAAAACTAGTCAAGTCAATTTCACTTTACATTCTCTGGGAAACAGTAATTTATCCCAGAGAAGGTATTTAAACCTGTGGGAAGTCCAAAAGACATCTCTGTGTCACTGCACTGAGGGTGCTGTGTAACACACATGAAAAGATGATGCCTATGGAGTTATCTAAAACTCCATAATCAAAGAACGCAAATGTAAAACACACATCAAAATACGTGAAAGAGTGGGAAAAAAGGCTCACACTCTTTCCAGGAAAAAGTCAAGTCCTCAATAATCCAGCAAAGTTGCTGGGGGTCTCTAAGGTGAAGGGAATTAGCACATTTATGAGAATTCTCCCTAACAATTCCCAAGGCCCAAAAGGGCTAAAGATGTAAGCAAGCTCAAGGACCTGGCATACATACTGGTGAAACGTAGGAAAGCGATGGGATGGAAAGCGCAGACGAGACCAGCTGTACAGACGTGGTGGAGAGAATTGCTACAATGGGCAAACGCAAAGACGGTGGTTTGGCAAGGAGCGATAGGTCTGAACACGGAACAAGGAGGGGGCGGTGGATGCATGGAGACAACTAATAGCGGATCTGGTCACTTCGGAACAGAGAGAAGAAGGTAAGGAAGTAACTAAACGTAGATGTTAGGGCTAGCAGGGAAGATGAGGAATAAACGAGAGACATTGGAGTATGGGTGTGGAGTGAGCCAGGGGTGAGGTGGATAAAGTGGAGGGACGGCAGGGGCAGACTGACAAGATTTGATGTGAAATGTCGTGCAATGATGTAACATGTCTGCAAGTTGCTGTGGTTATATAAAACTCAATATAATTGTTTTTTAAAAAAACACTCTGAGCTACCCTTGCCAATGTCTTATTTTCAGACTGCTTCCCTACGCGTCTCGATTTCATGCTGGCAGATACCAATGAAGATGTTCTGGTTTCTGACAAGTCACGTGCCCTCTGCTCTCCAATAGTGTGTAAATAAATATGCACAGAAAGATAAAATCAGTCGCATTTGCAAGTATTTAATGCATAAAAAGGCCTGATGCCCACCGCTGTCACCTTCTGGTTGATGGATGCCCAGATGGCTGACTCGAGCTTCCCAGATGTTTTGCAGTGGTGGGTGCCGTATAATTTATCTGAATGGCCCACCACCTCATGAGTGCAGCTCTCCCTCACTGAATTTGGGTTTCTCTGCCTGTGTTCAGGCACCTTGCCTTTTGATCTGTCATGTATCCTGTTGCTGTGGATTGCTATAGGAAGTGGTGGAGTTTTTCAAGATGGCCACCGTCATGCTTCCCATTCTGACGATGATGCTATTTCCGCCAACGGTAATTCTAACAGTGGAATTAGCATCGAATGACCTGCCATGATGGTCATTCTGCCGTATATGAGCGGAATTACCGTCCGGCCAATTCTGTCAGATATTCTGCTGGACGGATTCACTGTTACCGTCAATGGTATTTGCGCGCTCCCGACAGGTTGTAATACAGTGGTAATTCCCGCCGGCCACTATGGCGGTAACAGTAAATCCGTCTGGTGGAATTTCTGCAGTATTTACACCCAACTCGTAATGAGAGCCTCAGTCTTTTCCTCCATTTCAACAGGTTTTATTAGCCTTCCGGAAAGTGGATACTTTGTTTGGAGGGTTTTCTAGCTACACTACTTTCAGAATTAAAGCTCTTATAATGGTGTGAGAAACCTGAAGGTGTCTCACCCGCTGGTCCCCAGAGATCTGTCATCCAGGTGGCCAGGACACGGCCATCGCTATTGGATACAGTTCCTGGGGGTGGACCAGTGGGGGAGGATCACCGGGATGAGGGATCTTTGGGGGGCTTGTTTGTTGGCGTATTTATTTGTAATTCTCACCAGACCCATGGGTATCGGGGCACAGAGGAACATGAAGAAACATGAATACTTTCAGCTAATGGTTACACAGGTTACATAGGAGGTATACAGATTACAGATAAAATACAATAAGGAGGCTGAGTGCCAAATATATACATACAAAGGGAATAAACAGTGTGTAATTACATAATTTACAAGGTTGAAATTAAATATCCTTAGCTTTGCAATATCTATTTACAGTAAGATCTGGTGGGTAATGCTGTGAAGCATTAAGACAGAGATCAGTCACTGGGGTGAGTTAGTGGCCTTTATCTCTGAGCCTTTTAATGGTGTTATGTCTAAAGTTCAAAAAGGTTTGATCCGCCCATGACTGGGCTGCTTTGACCAGGAAACTGCTCCCTCCGGCTTTTGTCAATTTAAACCTAGGTACGACTAGACAGTCTCTGTTAGCAATCCTAGTGGGCCGGCTAGACATGTTTCTGTTAATTATCTCCACAAAGTAGCGAGGTGCAGCTTTGTTCAGGCATTTATGGTTTAGCAATGTAGTTATGAGCAGGATTATGCCACTGGTGGGCAGCCATTTGTTCTGTCTCCTTGCCTCTGAGATGTGCTCTTTTCTAGTAATGCCCTGTGCCGCTCTCAAAGCATTATTCTGGAGAACTTGGATCTTGTTAACAATGTACTTGCTAGCGCCCAGGCACAGGGAGTTGCAGTAGTCCAATTTGGACTAGATTGGGGCTCGGGCCAGTATGGCACAGCTATTCTTGGATAGATAAGGTTTGCCGGCTCTGATCAGCTTGCATGTATATGCGATGGCCGAGGCCATGGAGTTGACCGGTTTAGCAAAGGTGAGGATGGAGTCTAGGTAGAAACCTAGAGTTTTTACTTTTTTCGCAACTTTAATGAGGTTGCCATTGATGTTAAAAGAGGTGTATTTGTGGCTTAGTTTATTGAGGTTGAATGCAGTCCCCAGAATGAGGAGCTCATTTTTGTCCTCATTCAAGCATAGACCGTGGGCTGCCATCCATGCCTAGATGATGAGATAGATTTTATATACCAAGGCCAAATCCTTGTCATAATCCCCGGTAAGCGATATGAGAATCTGGGTATCATCTGCATAGTTAGTGTAGGTAACACCAAGATGGTCCAGATCATCGAAAAGGGGCTTAGTAAATATATTGTAGATTGTGAGTGAGACACAGGAACCCTGTGGCAAACCACATGTAATAGGAATGGGGTCTGCTGCCGCTGATGGCGAGAAGACTTTCATAGTCCTGTTGCTCAGAAAGGATTGAATGTTATGGCATTCTGTGAGAAGTGAGCTGCAGAGTCAAGGTGATTACATAAAACTTTATGGTCCACCAGATCGAAGGCGGCCGAGAGATCCAGGAGAAGTAGCAAAGCTGTGTTCCCCCGTCGTTAAGTTCGTCGATCTGTGTTTTAAGATCAATCAGTGCAGTTTTGGTGCCATGTTGCAGCCTGAAACCCGATTGGCGGATTCCCTGTAGCTGATTGGACTCTAGATACTCCTGAATCTGGAGATAGGCCACCCAGTCTAAGATTTTAAGTATGAATTGCACTGTTGTGATAGGCCTATAATTGGTGTGTATGGTTGGATCTAATGTTTTTTTCTTGAGGAGGGTAAGAACCCAGGACTCCTTTAGATTGTTGGGGATGGTGCCAGATGAGAAAGAGGCACTAATTTGCTTGGTTATGAAAGGTGCAAGGTCTCTCGCAGCATCTTTGATATTTTGGGCTGGGCACTTGTCTCCCTGACAGTTTGAAATTTTAAGGGATAGGATGATTTTTTGAACCTCAAGGATTTAGGGCCTCATTACAACCCTGGCGGTAATCGCCCGTCATTACCGCCATGGCGTAATGAGCGTTTACGCCGTGGGACGATGGCGTAAAGAGCGCCACATCACGACCCATCGCGCACGAGCATTACGCCATGGCGGTAATGCAATTAACGCCATGGCGGAAAAGGCCCCTACCGGCATCGCTAAGCGAGCAAGGTGCCCTTCCGCCAGCGTAAGTAGCGGCCACCGTAATTTACGGCCACCGTAATTAGCGGCGGCCGTAAAAGGCCAAACCGGAAATAGCGTCATCGCGCCGGAACGGGAAGCAGCCCGTCGGCCATCTTTAAAAACACAATCCATCGCCATCCTACCAAACAACACCAGACCCAACCCTGACACCTGTCCCAACCAAACACCCACCCATCCAAGTTCCCGAAAATGCCAAAATCCGTGAAAAAGGCATGTGACCGCCAGCGCCAGGAGCGATTCAGCCGGGAGGAACTCTGCATGCTAGCGGAGACCCTGCAGGACAACGCAGGTGTTGTTTTCTCCCCTGTAATGACCCGGACAGCAATCGGGAAGAAGAAGGCCATCTGGGCCCTGGTGGCTGAGCGCGTCAGCGCGGTGGGGACCGTACCCCGCACCCCACAGCAGTGCCGGAAGCACTGGGATGACCTGCGCATACGGGTCAGAGCCGTCATCTCAGCAAACCGCAACCTTGCCCAGGGAACCGGTGGAGGGTCGGAATCCCCCCTGAAACTCCAACCGTGGGAGGAGATCTGTGCAACCACCATCGGCATGGAATCCATCGAAGGCGTTGGAGGGATGGAAAGGGGAGCCCCGACATCAGGCGATGAAGGTAGGTGCCTCATACAAGACATGCCATAGTCACAGCAGTCCAATCATGTGTAGCACAAGGTTGCCCTAGAGTGTAAATGCAACACAAATCAATACTGCCCATAGCCACATGCGAGCACCACCCTGCATACACTGCTGGCACCCGCATACCTGCATCCACATACCACACTAAAAGGAGACAACCTGCATGGCACTGCCTGAAATCTGCCTCATCCACTGGCCAAAATAATGTCAACCATTGTCATTCCAAAGTCCGTAGACCCATCAATAACGCCCTCCCACCTTTGCTCCACCACAGGCACAGAATCACACCCAGAGGACCAGGACACCCCTGCGCCGAAGAGAGCGAAGTCCAACAACAACGTCCCTGCACCCTCAACCTCAGCTGCAGTGAGGCAGATCCCACGACAAGCAGGTCCCACTGCAGGCATACCGGAGGTCCCACCGGCAAGCACCCCTGTTGGCAGCAGGCCAGCAGCAGCTGCTCCACCTCCACCGACATTGCCTGCCACAGAAGGCAGGGGGTCAGCGGCCAGCAGCAACATCGGGGAGACAGCTGCAACAGCTGCATGTTCTGACTCGGACATGGAGCAGGAGGTCAGAAGCCCCACTGACCAACTACATTCCCCCTGTTTCTCAGACGCCAGCCCCCATGAGGGTGACACACAGGGGCACACTGAGGCAGAGGAGTGGCCTTCCACCCCATGCCCTGTCCACACTCCACAGGAGGGGAGCAGCCCCTCCATCACTCCACCTGCACTGGCCATGGGCCAGCACGGCCAGCAGTCCCTCGAGGACATCACTCAACGGCAGCATCAACTGTCCGCAATGCTGGATGAGCATGCCGCGGAATGTGTGGGGGCTAGGATTAGCATTGAACAGGCCACGGAGACACTAAGGGCCGAAGTGGCGCAGAGCACTGCCACCCTGAGGGATGCCATGCAGGCCATGTCCAGGGACATCTGTGCCGAACTTGCGGGCTTGCGTCGTGCGGTCACTGACCTCACCCACACAGTACAGGAGCTGCATGCACAGGGGCAGCCAGGGACATCCTCCACTGCCAGTTCTGCGCAGAGCAGCCCCGTGCGACGTTCCGGACGCAACCTGCGCTCCACAGCTAGGGGTGCCCCGGGGGCCGGGAGAGGGGGCTTGTGACGGCCTGTGGACACTGTCACAGGCATCTGTTGACACCTACATGGGGTGTGTTGGGGTGTGCAGGGGGGAGGTGGGAGGTGGGAGGGGGTGTGTTGGGGTGTGCAGGGGGGAGGTGGGAGGTGGGAGGGGGTGTGTTGGGGTGTGCAGGGGGGAGGTGGGAGGTGGGAGGGGGTGTGTTGGGGTGTGCAGGGGGGAGGTGGGAGGTGGGAGGGGGTGTGTTGGGGTGTGCAGGGGGGAGGTGGGAGGGGGTGTGTTGGGGTGTGCAGGGGGGAGGTGGGAGGGGGTGTGACACGACAGTTCATAGTTCCAATACACTTTTTTCTTTCAAAAAAAGAAATGTGTGGACATTTTCATTGCGTATGTGTGCTTTATTGGTGTACAGTCCACAGTGTGCATGTCCCAGAGACACACAGTGCCCCAAGTGCAGTCTCCATGCGATAAACACCAGCCGTGTGTGCTAGAAGCAGTGGTCGATGATACTTTGGCGCATGGCATGCCCCTCCTGTGCATCGCCTCCTCCATGTGGTGGCGCCCCATCTGCACCCTCCTCATCCTCATCGTCAGGTGGTTGCAGTTCTGCGTCAGGGGGCAGGGGCACATTCCGTCTGACGCACATATTGTGCAGCATGACACATGCCATGACGATCTTTGCCACCTTCTCATGGCCATACAGGAGTGCCCCACCAGACCTGCTGAGGCTTCGGAACCGTGCCTTCAGGAGGCCGAATGTCTGCTCTATGACCACACGAGTACGTGTATGTGCACGGTTGAAGTCCTCCTCGTGCTGGTTCTGCGGGTTCCGGACTGGTGTGAGGAGCCACCTCTTCAGGGGATAGGCTGCATCACCTGTATGTAGGCGAGAATGTATGTGTCAGTCATGTTGTCTGATCAGGAACATGATGTTCCACCATGGCTGGCATGGAACTGTTACCTTGGCTCACTTCTACATGCACTAATTGATTCACACAATGCAACCAGTATTTGCTCATTGCTGCCATGGCCTGTTTTGCATGCCATCACCCTATGTATGCAGAGGGGTTGTGTGCATTGTGAGTGCCCTTCCTCTGTCTCCGTTCTCTGTGTTACTCACAGCCAGGTGGAGTATGCATCATCCCCCCACCCTTTCTGCCAGGTGGAGTATGCATCACCCCCCCCCCCTTTCTGCCAGGTGGAGTATGCAGTGGTACGTCATTCCCATGCCCACTTCCATGACATTGCACTCACCGAGTAGCCAGGATCTTGGGCCTGCATGTCGCTCCATGTAGCGTGGTATTGTGGAGTTCCTCAGGACCAGTGAATCATGGGTTGATCCGGGGAATCGGGCACAACAATGTGTGATGATCTTGTTGGAGTCACAGACCATTTGCACGTTGATAGAGTGGAACTGTTTCCGGTTGCGGTACGGTACCTCCATGGCACGTGGAACCACCAATTCCACATGGGTGCAGTCGATGGCACCAATGCAACCGGGTATGCTGGCTAGTGCATGGAAACCCACTTTGGTGTTTGCAATCTCCTGGGCAGTCCGTGGTAATGAGATGTGGTCGTCTGTGTGCTTGAGGAGGGCATCGAGCACTTGGATGAGTGTTCGTGAGAATAATGGTTGTGAAATGCCATGCAGGTGCCCCACTGTGTGCTGGTAGGTGCCTGTGGCCAGGAAGTGGAGTACAGCCACTACCTTCAGTAGGGGGGGGGGTGGCGGTTGGACTTTCTATCATGCTGACGATGTCGTTGTGTGTCATGTCTACGATGGCGGTGATGGTGTCCCGGTCCAAACGGTACAGGGTGTGGATCTGCTCAGCAGTGAGGTTGTTTGGATTGACTCTGATGCGTGGGATTGGGGGCTGCTTGCGTGGTGGCACTGGCTGTGCTGGTGGGGCTTGCTGGGCCTGCCTTGCCCTCCTTCTCCTCCTGCGTCTCCTCTGTGCTGCCTGTTGTTGTTGTTGCTGTTGTAGTAGCACATGCATTGCTATCAGGTCCTCCAGCCCCAACATTGCTAGTCGTATTGGCATCATTGTGGAGTGTGACTGGGTGTGGGTAGGGGTGGGGTGTGCTCTTTTTGTACTCCCCTGAGTCTGTATTGCCTTCACCTGTGCTGTTTCTGTGCACCTGTGGCAGCTGCATTCACTTGACATGGCCCTTTACGGTTGGTTCGCGATGGCGTTATTTGCACCATGGCGGTAAGGTACTTAGCGGCCTCGGTGATGGCGTTAGGTGCATGTCCGCTTGGGTCGGCATTTGCGTACCTTTCCGCCATGGCGCTAAGTACGGTGTGGGCGGTCGCGTGCGCGCACCCTTAGCACAGTTAGCGGCAGCGTTAACTACGATGCCGCTATTGGCATCGTAGTTTACGGTCACGAGTCATGATCGGACCTGGCGGAAAACGATGGCGGTAACCATTTACCGCCATCGTTTTTCACTTAGCGCCAGGGTCGTAATGAGGCCCTTAGACTCTTGAGAAGCTGAAATGTTGTGACAGTTTATGGGAGTGCGTGGAAGTACTGGCACGTATGTCTGCATTAGGTAAGTTAGTTTTTTTATTGGCAATCTTGTTCTGGAGAAGGGTAATTTTGTTAGTTAAGGGATTCTGAATATTAGAATACCACAGTTTGTCCTTCACACAGTTGTCTGATACGGGTAGAGGGGCTTCTAACTCTTTTAGTTCCTTTGTACTTGAGTTTGCTTGAAGATCCTGTTGTTATAAATTTCCTGTTTGGTAAGTATTATTTCTTTCTTTAATCGAGACGAAATGTTGATAAGATTAGTTTTGTTTTCCTCGGAAGGTAGGAGTCTCCAAGTGACTTTGCATTTTCTTTTTTCAGCTCTTAGGGTTTTATTGTGCGGATTGAACCAAGTGTTCAGATGACCTCTGGGTTTACTTTTCCTCATTTTTAGTGGGGCGATAGTGTCTAATGCTTTGGTTGCGGCATTGTTATATTTGTTTACTAGAATAGTGGGGTCATTAGTATCTGGCAATGAGTTGAGTATTCGTATTATTAGAGGAATTAGCTTATCTGCCGTGATGTTCTTTTCGTTCCTGGTGGGGATTGGAGGAGCTACCAGGTTATTTTTACTGGTAAGAATTTTAACTGCTACTGTGAAAGATAGGAGGTAGTGGTCTGTCCACAGCTGTGGCATTATAGAAGTGCTTGAGGCACTGCAGTTAAGTTCTGCCACCCAATCTAGTGTTCTGCCTTCGTTGTGTGTGTGCAGGGTGACTCTTTGGATAAAGCCAAGTTCAGTGAACACATTGGAGATTGCCGTGGCTTGCTGGTCATTGAGGTTGTTGAATCACAGGTTGAGATCCCCCAGCAGAAGTATTTGAGATGTAGTTTTCAAGTTATCAGATAGGATAGTAGAAATATCCTCCTCGAATGCACCAATAGGGCCTGGAGGTCTGTAGATAAGATGAATGGCGAGCGTTTGGGAGTCAGAGATGGGTAATTTAGCAATGAGCGATTTACAGGATTTGATGTCAGGTAATGGTGGAAGTGGGACGCTGAGGGTTGAGACGCGGTGTCCCCTTCCCTGTAACACATTGTCCCCATCCTACTCAGTAGGATATTTAGAACATTTAGACGCTCTACATCTCCCGACCCCCAATTTTTCCCACACACTTTCTTGCACGGTAACAGACAACAGACTAACACCAGAGCCGTTTACTTGATGTGTCCGAACACACGGGTCAGGCAGAGTCAGGCAATTTACAGTAATCATGCACACCCAACAGCCCTTTACCTTCCCCACAGGCATAAAAGGCGGAGCACGAAAGTACACTTCGAGCAAGGCCAACCGCACGAGGAAGCAGCTAATCAAGGAAGGCAGTTTAAACAGAGATGAAAGGCGGCAAGACTGAAAGGACAACAATGAGGGCGATGCCCTTTTCCTTTTCAACCTAGATCGCAAGCCTACGAAAGAGAAAACATAAGACCTGGATGTACAGCTGGTGTGTGGAGTAGCAGATGTCAACGGTGCACAAGGATCTCCCGCATTGATAACCCAGGTAGGAAGGCATGCTGGCTACCGTGATACCGTCCTCAACTCCTGAGGCAAAGACAAGCACAGCCAGTCAGAAAGAGCTGATAGCTAAATGAAATGTGCTGAGCCAAGGTTGCAAGTAGCTGATGAACAAAGAACTTGTGTGTTTGTGAACTTGAAGAGAAAGCCCAGTTAAGGTTCAGGTGCAGAGGGGTCCAGCGCCTCATGGGCACTCATTCGAAAGACTGACAGGGACCAGTTATGAAACTGCGAATACCAAAAGGCCCTAGGAGAGAGTGGCGTGAAGCGTCAGAGTAGTCCTACAAGGGTTGCGTAAAATCCTTTGTACAAACAAAAGTCTCTGACCCATTATCGAGAGAAAGCTAGGGGAAGGGAACCCCCCCGCACCCACACTTTCTGAGAAAGGTTGTGACGTTGTGAACTAAGGCAAGTGTGAACCCGACAAAGGGAGACTCAAATTGCAAGAAGGATCCGAGCCCAGCGGAGGGTGATCCTAGGGGCGAAGAGCAAACGCCTAAGGTGCAAGAACACTGAATTAACGTTCTCCAGCATGGGGTCTGGCATGGATTCACATGCTCATGAATATTCCCCGTCGTCAGGCCGGGAATCCTCGGTATAGAAAAAATCAGTATCAGTTTCGTTTCTGATCTGTCTTTCTCAGTAGTAACCAATCACTGGTCTCTCGGTCATACTGCCCCCAGCCAATGACTGCCCTCTCCCTAAGCCCCGCCCCTGGCAGCCATCCTCAGATTTTTACCGAACGTTCAAGTGTTGGGAGTCCTCGTGCTTAGCTCTCGAGCTTTTGCTGCGTTTTTGCGCTTTTTTCAGGAGATTTTCTAATTTTTTCGGTTAAAAGAGCCTCAAGCTCCACCGTTTCTACTTCCGATCAACAGGGATCCGTTTTGGAGTTTTCTACGCCCCTCAAGGGTGAAGATTTCGTCGAGTTACGCTTTTGGAGGATTCCAGAAGTTCAGAGGCCTACACCGGACATGGCCCAGGAGAAAGGGAGCTCGACGCCCGGGAAGATTTTCAGGACCTGCCCTGGATGCCAGCTTCAGAACGTTTTCAAGGAGGACGAGCGTTCGTTATGCCTCTTCTGTCTCCATGAGGACAAGACGCACACGGAAAAGGACTGCGTGTTTTGTGGAAACATGTCGGAGCGGACCATGAAGGATCGCCACCTCCGACTCGCCAACGGGCTGGAAGGTAAGAGCCCGCCAGGCGAGAAGAAGAAGAAGAAGGTCGAGCAGTCTTCTAAGTCCTGTGAGGGTGCCCCGGCGATGGGGGCCGAACAAAAGGCTTAGTACCGCGAGTCCGCGGGCACCGGGAGCGCCGAACGGTCAGGCTACTCGGCTGCCAGGCAGGGCGCACCCTCCCCGGCGCCATCGACCACAAGCCAACGCTCTGGCTCGGGTAAGAGGAAGTCACAGAACCTGGCGAAGCTTCTGGAGAGGCCCCGGTCGATCTCGAAGACTCCGGCAGAGGGGGAGCGAGGCTCGGACCCTCCCCCGAAGGTGAAGGCCCCAGGCGTACAGAAGGTGACGTTGGCCGTGATTCACCCTGCTAGGACCTCGATTGAGGATGTCGCTGCGGCCCTGGCTCAGCCTGTGGAGGCTACACCAGTGGAGGCGCCCTCAGGTACCAGAGTCTCCCTGCCACCGCGGAGGGAGTCGTCTTTCAGGCCCATCGAGAAGACCCCCACGAAGTCCTCATTGGAAAAAGGGGGAGGGGGTCGTGGCCGTCGTGGATACCGACATGACCTCTGAAGAGGAGCTCATCCAACTCGTGGAGGAGACACAGCCCATCGGGAGGGATCCCGACGAGGGCGACGGTGACGCAGACGAGGCTCCTCAAGAGCCCTCACGCCCGTCGTTTCCGGCGCCGCAGGACACCTCGGCGGCCATTTTGTCAGCCATCCTAGTCCTTAGGCTCGGAGATAAGGACTAGGTTGCCCCTTCCCCCGACGGAGGAGCCTGAGCCAGACCCGACGGAGGATCCGGAGCCAGGACCTTCGGGGAGCCCACTGCCTAAGAGGAGGAGGGCACATCCTAGGCCTCCTCTCCCGTCTGTGCGGCCTTCTCTGCCTTCCCCCCGGTCCACTACCACGGGGATGATACAGGCATGGACTCGACTACGACGGGTACGGATGACGACGGAGGCGACGACGGGACGTGCCCCCCCGTCTCCCCCTGCCCGGGCGTCCCCGCCCGACGAGATTGGATCCTTCCATGCAATGATCTCCAGGGCATCCGAGCTCTTCCAGCTCTGCCCCGAGGAAAAGAAGAAGGAAGGGTTCCTCTACCAGCGGCGCAAGGCTAAAAGGAAGACGGTCCTCGCCGTACCGCTTCTAGATGATATCTGGGATGAGGGGCTCGCCCTCCTCAAGAACCCTGCCACGGCACCTGTGAAGAGAGACCGGTACGAGAAGAAGTACCGGTTCCCCGACGCTGCCCCCTTGTGCCTTAGGGCGCAACCAACCCCGGACTCGGTCGTTTCGGCAGTGGCCAAGAAGAAAGCGGGGGGGGCATCAGCCTCGACTTCAACCTCCCCTCCGGACGGTGAGGGTAGGAAACTGGATGCGATGGGACGACGGGTCATCTCATCTGCAGCGACGACCATCAAGGCGGCCAACGCCCTGGCCATCGTAGCCCGCTACGACAGGGAGTTGTGGTTCAAGATCGCCCCGCTGTTGGACTTCCTTCCGGATGCCAAGAGGGCCGAGGCCCTGGAAATCTTGCAGGAGGGTGAGATTGCCTCAGACCACACCATTACGGTGGCCACGGACATCGCCGACACCGGTTTCCGTCAGTTGGGCAACGGCGTTTGCCTGAGACGACGAGGATGGCTCAGGGCGACGGATTTCCGCCAAGACGTTCAGAACAAGGTTTTGGACATGCCCTTCGATGGGAACAACCTTTTTGGCAAAGCGGTTGATGAATCCCTTCAGGCGATCAAGACGGACACGGAGACGGCCCGTGCACTGGGTGTGCTCCAACAACGACGGCCGTCCTTTCGGAGTTCCAGAGGCAGACAGGGTGCCTCCAAGGGAGCCGGCAGCAGCGCCTCTACTTACCGTCAAGCGGCAAGGTCTTCGTCGCAGGAGGCCTATAGGGGACGCGGCAAGTCAGGTGGATCCCACCGTCGTCGCCAAGGTGGTCAAGGAGGCAAAGCGGCCTCCAAGCAGGATTGAACCGTCCGTCGGGTCGGGCCCCCGCCGAAGCACCCCGGTGGGAGGCCAGCTGACGAAGTTTGTCGGCGTGTGGGAGTCCATCTCCACCGACCGTTGGGTGCTGGACGCCCTGGGGCACGCCCTCGAGTTCCAGAAGAGGTGCCCCTGCATTCCTCCCGTGGCCAGGAAGGAAAATCACGTCCCTCAACTGCTGTTGGAAGTACGGGCGATGCTCAGGAAAGGTGCCATCGAGCTCGTCCCGAAGAGGCTTCGGGGCTCCGGAGTTTACTCAAGATACTTCCTCGTAAGGAAAAAGACAGTAGGATGGCGTCCCATCCTGGACCTGCGACGACTAAACAAATACATCAAGGCACAGAAGTTCCGGATGGTCACCCTCCAGCACGTGCTGGGACATCTGGAGGAGGGTGACTTCCTGTCGTTGTTGGACTTGGAGGATGTGTACTTCCACATCCCCATTCCAACGAGACACCGAAAGTTCCTCAGGTTCGTGGTCCAAGGGCAGCACTACCAGTTCAAGGCCCTCCCGTTCGGATTAAAATCGGCGCCCAGGGTGTTCACCAAGTGCCTAGCACCGGTGGCGGCGCGGTTGCGCCTGCAGGGGATCCATGTCTACCCCTACCTGGACGACTGGCTCATACGGGCAAGGACAAGGGAGCTCGCCGTGGAACACACTGCGAAGACCGTCCAGCTGCTCACGGACCTGGGGTTCTCCATCAACTTTCCAAAATCCCACCTGGCCCCGTCGCAAGTCGCCCTGTTTCTGGGAGCACAGCTCGACACAGTGGCGCGGCGGGCCTCACCGTCGGAGGAAAGGATAAGGACCATCCTAGGAAAGGTGCAACGTCTACTGGCCACGGACGTGGCCAGAGTGAGGTCTATCAAGTCCCTCCTCGGAATGATGTCCTCCTGAAATTATCTGGTGCCCCATTGCAGACTTCGGATGCGGCCCTTACAAGAATTCCTCGACGCCCGCTGGATCCAGACGACGGGCAGCTTCGAGGACAGGATCTCGCTCGATGAAGCGTTCCGCCAGGCGATACGATGGTTGGGTGTCCGCACTCATCTGACGGCGGGAACAGGCTTCCTAGCCCCGGCCCACCAGGTGACGGTGACGACGGATGCCTCCCTGGAAGGTTGGGGAGCTCACACCGGGAGCCTCCATGCGAGAGGCCTTTGGTGCTCGGAGGAGAAGACTCTCTACATCAACATCTTGGAGCTCCGCGCAGTGTTCTGGGCCCTCAGGTCCTTCCTTCCGTACGTCAAGGGCAAGGTGGTGAGGATCTTCACCGACAACACCACCACGATGTTTTACATTCGGAAGCAGGGCGGAACCAGATCCCCTGCCTTGTCCAAGGAAGCCCAGGATCTGTGGCATTGGGCTATCGCACAAGGGATGTTTCTGGTACCCTTTCATCTGGCAGGGATAAAAAACACCATCGCCGACTCACTCAGCAGGGAGCTGCGCTCGTGCCACGAGTGGGAACTGCGCCAGGATCAAGTGGACCGACTCTTCCGACGATGGGGCGAACCCCAGATTGATCTCTTCGCGACGGCGGCGAACTCCAGGTGCCGGAGGTTCGCCAGCAGGTTTCCCCAACCGAGGAGCATGGGCAATGCTTTCTCGTTCCCCTGGGACAGCCTGTTCCTTTATGCATTCCCGCCGTTGCCGTTGCTACTACGGCTCGTCAACCAGCTCAAGAGGTCCCGGTGCAGGATGATCCTCGTCGCACCGGCGTGGCTGAGGCAGATCTGGTTCCCGGACCTTCTGGACTTGTCGGCGTCCACACCAGTCAAGCTACCGACGGACGCAGATCTTCTCTCCAGAGAAGGAGGCGCCATTCTTCACCACGAACCAGAGTCGCTGAACTTGCAGGCCTGGCTCCTGCAGCGCTAGAGTTTGGAGGATACGACATCCCGGCCGATTGCAGAGAGGTTCTTGCAAAGGCCAGGGCTTCCTCAACTCTCAAGTGCTATGGACACAAATGGAAGAGGTTCTCTATCTGGTGCCGGGCACAGAAGATTAACCCTCTGCGGATTACGGTCCCTCGAGTATTGCCATACTTACTGTCCTTGGCCAAGGCGGGCCTATCTCACGCTTCCATCAAGGTACATCTGGCTGCCGTCTCACGTTACACCAGAACTACAGGACGGGCGTCCTTGTGGTCTCATCGTCTGGTGAAGGAATTTATGAAAGGACTGTTCCGATCATTCCCGCCGGTGAAGGCCCCTGCCCCGGCGTGGGAGCTCAACGTGGTACTAACTAGGCTCATGGGGGCCCCATTCGAACCTATGCATTCAGTGCCGTTGAAGTTTCTGTCGTGGAAGACAGCATTCCTCGTGGCCATCACCTCTGCATGACGAGTGGGAGAGATCCAGGCCCTGTCTTGCAAGCCTCCATACTTGACTTTTCACGACACGAGGGTGGTGCTGAGGACGCACCCCTCCTTCATGCCCAAGGTGCCGTCGGACTTCCACCTCAACAAGCCCTTGGTGTTGCCAGTTTTCTTCCCGTCGCCTTCGTCGCCGGCTGAGAGGACTCTGCACTCGCTAGACGTAGCTAGAGCGCTGAAGTTCTACGTGGAACGCACAAAGAGTTTCCGGAAGACATCACAGCTCTTTGTGAACTTTGGAACTGTGAATCAAGGGAAGGCTCTCTCGAAGTCTTCCATTTCCATATGGCTCTCCGGCTGCATCATGCACTGTCACCGGTTGGCAAACCGACCGCTGCCCGGCCGTCCGAGAGCCCATTCGACCAGAGCGATCGCTGCTACTACGGCGTTCCTGTCTGGTGTGCCCCTGCTCGACATCGGCAGGGCTGCTACGTGGAGGTCGACGCACACCTTCACGAGATTCTACTGCGTCGACCGGGATTCCAGGGAGGAGTCCAGAGTCGGCCATGCAGTGCTGCGCAACCTGTTTGCCTAAGGTGAGCCTGGTGAGGAGGTAAGAGTTGCTTAATGTTGAGTTATTGTATTGCTTGATATTGAGCCTTGTGCAACCTCCGGTGGTTGTGCATGTGTATACTGCTATGTATTCTTATATTCATGAGCATGTGAATCCATGCCAGACCCCATGCTTGAGAAGGAACAAGTTACTTACCTGTAACTGTTGTTCTCCAGCATGGGTCTGGCATGGATTCACATGCGAACCCTCCCGCCTACCCCTCTGCGGCTCTTCACTTGGTCATACTGCCACTTCACATGCTACCAAATCTGAGGATGGCTGCCAGGGGTGGGGCTTAGGGAGAGGGCCGTCATTGGCTGGGGGCAGTATGACCCAGAGACCAGTGATTGGTTACTACTGAGAAAGACAGATCAGAAACGAAACTGATGCTGATTTTTTCTATACCGAGGATTCCCGGCCTGACGACGGGGAATATTCATGAGCATGTGAATCCATGCCAGACCCATGCTGGAGAACAACAGTTACAGGTAAGTAACTTGTTCCTTTTGTTTGTTTGTTGGTTGTCTTGAACCAGCAGGCTTTCTAAGGCAAGAGACTTTAACCACTTAAGTTCCAAGGACGAGGTAGCTCGTCTTTAGCACTATGTTTGCAGTGCCAAGGACGAGATACCTCTTCCTTTTTGGCACTGCTGTTTGTGCGAGCAGCGATTGCACAAAACGAGAAATCCAACCCTCGGGCTATGTGACTAGGAGGTTCCTCCTCATGGCACCGGGGGATGTATTTCCTTCAGTGTCACGTCAACAAGCGTAATGTGCGCTGACGTGACACTGAATGTTAATTTCACCACCACAGCCATTTCTGGCTGCGGCAGTGAAATGGAAGGTGAGTTCCTCCCTCTATCTCTGGCATTTCTATGCCGTTTTGATCGAGGGAGGTGTTATTGTAAAGGGAGACACTCCCCTTTCCAACAACACCTTCCTAGAAGGCTGGGCGCGGATCGCTCAATCCGCGCCCAACAATGCCACAAGATCACAGAGGGATCATCTGTTTCTGAAGTGGGAGTTAAGGGGGGTTAAGGGGGCTGCTTACTATGCACCCTCCATGGATGATGGGGGGTGATGTCCCTGGCCTTGGGCGGCTGTGTCCCATGTGGGTTGACCGTCAACAAGACCAGCAGCAGTTCCAGGAAGCTCCGGTAGGGTCCCGGTTATTGGAGGGAAAAGCTGTAAAGCAGGCCAGCCAGAACTCCATGTTGGTCATGATGTCTCCGGTCTTCAGCACCTGTCTCCCATGTGAGTTGACCGCCCCCAAGTCCAGTGGATTTTCCGGGGCGCCCCGGCAGGGTCCCCATTCCTCCCCAGAGGGAAAGTCTGTAACGCAGCCCAGCCAGAGGTGCACCCTGAACTTGGGAACAGTCAACCCACATGGGAGACAGCCGCCCTAGGTCAGGGACATCAGCCCTGACAAAATCCTGGAGCGCTGGCTGTGCTGCGTTACAGAATTTCCCTCTGGGAAGGGATGGGCATACTGCCGGGGCTCCCTGGGCCAGCCGCTGCACTTGGGGTTGGTCACCCCATATGGGAGACAGCTACCCAAGGCCATGGACATTACCCCAGACTATCCTGGAGCTCTGGCTGGTCTTCGTTACAGCTACTCCCTCCGGCAAAAGTCGGGGACCTTGCCATTGCTCCCTGGGAGTGCTGCTGTGCTTGATGGGTGCCCAAGGCTCGGCACATCACCTCCAACCTTCCTGGAGCTCTGGCCGGGCTGAGTTACAGAATTTCCCTCTGGAATGGATGAGGACCTGCCAGGGCTCCCTGGGACTGCCTGCCGTTGGACTTGTGGACGGACGACACTTTTTCTTTTTTCGTCCAGGTAGGTGCACCCACACATGTGAGGTACTGTTTTCATCCCGACACCTGTGGGAATGTGGGAAGATAAGACATGTGTTGTTGGCGCTGTGTTTCAATGGTTTGAGGTTGGGAAATGTCTAAAAAAATAAATCCCCTACATTTCTGACTTTGCCGGCGCTTGCCTGGTAATAAATTCTGGGTCGATACGTGAGGTACTGTTTTCGTTGGGACTCCTGTGGGAATGTGGGAAGGCAGGACATTTGTTTTTTCCTCTTGGTTTTCATAACGTTTTCATACATTTGATGCTGCACTTTGTTACACAACCCTTTCATTTCCCAAATGTGACCTACATTTAGTCCTGCTTTAGGCACTCAGCCTCATCACAAGCTGGGCGGTAGCCCTTAAATCTGGGGGTAACGGTATTAGCGCCAGCATTACCGCTCCGCCAGATCACGACTGTAATCCAGACGGCGCTATTACAGTCGGGCGCTATTACAGCCAGCTGTAATAGAGCCGCTGTGATAGCACCGACAACCAAACGCGCTATTACAGACCCGTCACAAGTACATCGTTGGTGCTCCTGGTGCTGGAAAACCGACGCTAATACCACTGAAAATACCCCCGGCCAAATGCTGGAGGTAAAATAACACATGTGAAAGTAACAATGCACCAGGTGTAAACAATGCATACAAGAGGTCTACAAAAGACCCACCCATGCCCCACACACCCTTCCCAATACCATGTTGCCAATTGGAGCAGGGAGGGGACAGCAATGAAGGCCCATGTGGAAACAATGCACACAAGAGGCCTACAAAAGACCCACCCAAGTCCCACACGCCCTTCCCAACCCCATGTTGAAATATGTAGTTGGGAGCCTTAATGTCGACCTCTACATGCTGCGCCAGAAGCTACAGAGGCCTGACAACCTGCACAGGGTGCACGGGGGTCGGCGGGAGGCGGAGGCGGAGGAGACAATCCCCAACAAGGCGGCCAGCCATTCCCAGGGTCAGGCTAACACCCTGGGCCCTGACTGATGGTCAGTTGGTATCTGAGTACAGGCTGGGCAGGGCAACCATCTCCCAGTTGCGTGACACAATCCAGCTGGATAGCCATCAGCACTGCGGTGCACCTACTCGTGAAGCTTGTGTCAGTCCTACAATACCTCAGTTCTTCAGCATGGGGTCTGGCATGGATTCACATGCTCATGAATATTCCCCGTCGTCAGGCCGGGAATGCTCGGTATAGAAAAAAAATCAGTATCAGTTTCGTTTCTGATCTGTCTTTCTTAGTAGTAACCAATCACTGGTCTCTGGGTCATACTGCCCCAGCCAATGACTGCCCTCTCCCTAAACCCCACCACTGGCAGCCATCCTCAGATTTTTACCGCACGTTCAAGTGTCTCATTTTTCAGTTAAATAGAGCCTCAAGCTCCACCGTTCCTACATCCGATCAACGGGGATCCGCTTCGGAGTTTTCTACACCGCTCAAGGGTGAAGATTTCGTCGAGTTACGCTTTTGGAGGATTCCAGAAGTTCCGAGGCCTTCCCCGGACATGGCCCAGGAGAAAGGAAGCTGGACGCCCGGGAAGCTGTTCAGGACCTGCCCTGGATGCCAGCTTCAGAATGTTATCAAGGAGGACGAGCATTCGTTATGCCTCTACTGTCTCCATCGGGACAAGACGCACACAGAGAAGGACTGTGCGTTTTGTGGGAACATGTCGGAGCGGACCATGAAGGATCGCCACCTCCGTCTCGCCAACTGGCTGGAAGGGAAGAGCCCGTCAGGCGAGAAGAAGAAAAAGAAGTCCGAGCGGTCTTCGAAGTCCTGTGAGGGTGCCCCGGCGACGGGGGCCCAACAAAAGGCTAAGCACCGCAAGTCTGCGGGAACTGGGAGCGCCGAACGGTCAGGCTTCTTGGCTGCCAGGCAGGGCGCATCCTCCCCGGGGCCATCGACCACGAGCCAACGCTCTGGCTCGGGTAAGAGGAAGTCCAAGAACCTGGCGAAGCTTCTGGAGAGGCCCCGGTCGATCTCGAAGATTCCAGCAGAGGGGGAGCGAGGCTCGGACCCTCCCCCCAAGGTGAAGGCCCCAGGCGTACAGAAGGTGACAATGGCCTTAATTCACCCTGCTAAGACCTCGATTGAGGATGTTGCCGCGGCCCTGGCTCAGCCTGTGGAGGCTACACCAGTGGAGGCGACCTCAGGACCCAGAGTCTCCCTGCCACCGCGGAGGGAGTCGTCTTTCAGGCCCATTGAGAAGACCCCCACAAAGTCCTCGTTGGAAAAGGTGGGGGAGGGGCTGGTGGCCATCGTGGATACGGACACGACCTCTGAAGAAGAGCTCATCAAAGTCGTGGAAGAGGCCCAGCCCATCGGGAGGGATCCCGACGAGGGCAACGACGAGAGCGACGGTGTCGCCGACGAGGCTCCTCAAGAACCCTCGCGCCCGTTTTTTCCGGCACCGCAGGACACTTCGGCGGCCATTTTGTCAGCGATTCAGTCCTTATGCTCGGAGATAAGGACAAGGTTGCCCCTCCCTCCGACGGAGGTACCTGAGCCAGACCCGACGGGGGGTCTACTACCCACGGGGATGATACAGGCACGGAAACGGCTACCACAGGTACAGATGACGACGGAGGCGGCGATGGGACGTGTCCCCCGTCGCCCCCTGCTCGGGTGTCCCCGCCTGACGAGATTGGATCCTTTCATGCCATGATTTCCAGGGCATCCGAGCTCTTCCAGCTCTGCCCAGAAGAGAAGAAGAAGGAAGGGTTCCTTTACCAACGGCGCGAGGCTAAAAGGAAGAAGGTCCTCGCCGTACTGCTTCTTGATGACATCTGGGATGAGGGGCTCGCCCTCCTCAAGAACCCTGCCACGGCGCCGGCAAAGAGGGACCGGTACGAGAAGAAGTACCGGGTCCCCGACGCTGCCCCCTTGTGCCTTAGGGCACAACCAACCCCGGATTCGGTCTTCTCGGCGGCGGCAAAGAAGAAAGCTGGGGGGGGCATCGGCCTCGACATCAACTTCCCCGCCGGACGGCGAGGGCAGGAAGCTGGACACGATGGGACGACGGATCATCTCATCCGCAGCGACGACTATCAAGGCGGCCAACGCCCTGGCTATCGTAGCCCGCTACGACAAGGAGTTGTGGTTCAAAATCGCCCCTCTGTTGGACTTCCTTCCGGACGCCAAAAGGGCTGAGGCCCTTGAAATCCTACAGGAAGGTTAGATTGCTTCGGACCACGCCATCACGGTGGCAACGGACATCGCCGACACCGGTTTCCGTCAGTTGGGCAACGGCGTTTGCTTGAGACGACGAGGATGGCTCAAGGCCACGGATTTCCACCAGGACGTACAAACCAAGGTTTTGGACATGACCTTCGACGGGAACAACCTGTTTGGGAAGGCGGTTGATGAGTCCCTTCAGGCCATCAAGACAGACACAGAGACTACCCGGGCACTGGGAGTGCTCCAACAACGACGGCCGTCTTTCGGAGCTCCGGAGGCAGACAAGGTGCCTCCAAGGGATCCGGCAGTGGCTCCTCCACGTACTGCCAAGCGGCAAGATCTTCGTCCCAGGAAGCCTACAGGGGACACGGCAAGTCAGGTGGTGCCCGTCGTCGTTGACAGGGAGGTCAAGGAGGCAAGACGGCCTCCAAACAAGATTGAACCGACCGTGGGGTCGGGCCCCTGCGAAGCACCCCTGTGGGAGGCCGACTGGCGAGGTTCGTCAACTTGTGGGAGTCCATCTCCACCGACTGTTGGGTGCTGGACGGCCTGGTCCAAGAACACGCCCTCGAGTTTCAGAAGAAGTGCCCTTGCGTTCCACCCGTGGCCAGGAAGGAAAATCACGTCCCTCAACTACTGTTGGAAGTAAGGGCGATGCTCAAGAAGGGTGCCATCGAGCTCGTCCCAAAGAGGCTTCAGGGCTCCGGAGTTTACTCAAGGTACTTCCTCGTAAAAAAGAAGACAGGAGGATGGCACCCCATCCTGGACATGCGACGACTGAACAAGAACATCAAGGCACAGAAGTTCCGTATGGTCATCCTCCAGCACGTGCTGGGACAGCTGGAGGAGGGCGATTTCCTGTTGTCGTTGGACTTGGAGGATGCGTACTTCCACATCCCCATTCTAAAAGGACACCGAAAGTTCCTCAGGTTCGTGGTCCAAGAGCGGCACTACCTGTTCAAGGCCCTCCCGTTCGGATTGAAGTCGGCACCCAGGGTGTTCACCAAGTGCCTCGCACCGGTGGCGGCGCGGATGCGCCTACAGGGGATCCACGTCTACCCCTACCTGGACGACTGGCTCATCCGGGCAAGGACAAGGGAGCTCGCCGTGGAGCACACTGCGAAGTCAGTCCAGCTGCTCACAGACCTGGGATTCTCCATCAACTTTCCAAAATCCCACCTGGTTCCGTCGCAAGTCGCCCTGTTTCTGGGAGCCAAGCTCGACACAGTGGTGCGGCTGGCCTCGCCGTCGGAGGAAAGGACCAGGACCATTCTGGGCAAGGTGCAGCATCTGCTGGCCACGGACATGGCCAGGGTAAGATCAAGTCCCTCCTCGGGATGATGTCCTCCTGCACTTATCTGGTGCACCTTTGCAGGCTTTGGATGCGCCCCTTACAAGAGTTCCTCGATGCCCGCTGGGTCCAGTCGATGGGCAGCTTCGAGGACAGGATCCCTCTCAACGAGACGTTCCGTCAGGCTATCCGGTGGTGGGGTAGCCGCTCTCATCTGTCGGCGGGCACAGACTTTCAGACCCCAGCTCACCAGGTGACGGTGACGACGGGCGCCTCCCTGGAAGGTTGGGGAGCGCACTCCGGAGATCTTCACGCGAGAGGCCTTTGGCTCCCAGAGGAGAAGTCACTCCACATCAACATCTTGGAGCTCCGCACAGTGTTCTGGGCCCTCAGGTCCTTTCTTCTGTCCCTCAAGGGCAAGGTGGTGAGGATCTTCACCGACAACACCACCACGATGTTCTACATCCGGAAGCAGGGCGGAACCAGGTCCCCGGCCCTATCCAAGGAAGCCCAGGATCTGTGGCATTGGGCCGTCGCCCAAGGGATGTTTCTGGTGCCTCTTCATTTGGCAGGAATAAAAAACACGATCGCCGACTCACTCAGCAGGGAGCTGTGCTCGTGCCACGAGTGGGAACTACTCCAGGATCAAGTGGATCGACTCTTCCGACGATGGGGCGAACCCCAAATCGATTTCTTCGTGAGGAATTCCAAGTGCCGGAGGTTCGCCAGCAGGTTCCCCCAGCCGAGGAGCATGGGCGATGCCTTCTCGTTCCCCTGGGATGGCCTATTTCTTTATGCGTTCCCTCCGCTGCCGTTGCTGCTCCGGCTCATCAACCAGCTCAAGAGGTCCTGGTGCAGGATGATCCTCGTCGCACAGGCGTGGCCGAGACAGATCTGGTTCCCGGACCTTCTGGACTTGTCAACGTCTACACCAGTCAAGCTGCCGACGGACGCAGACCTTCTCTCCAGAGAAGGAGGTGCCATTCTTCACCACAACCCGGAGTCGCTGAACTTGCAGGCCTGGCTCCTGCAGCACTAGAGTTTGGAGGGTACGACATCCCGGCCGACTGCAGAGATGTTCTTGCAAAGGCCAGGGCGTCCTCAACTCTCAAGTGCTACAGACATAAATAGAAGAAGTTCTCTGTCTGGTGCCGTGCACAGAAGATTAACCCTCTGCGGATTACAGCCCCTCAAGTACTGCCGTACCTACTGTCGCTGGCCAAAGCTGTACTGGCTCACGCCTCCATCAAAATACATCTGGCTGCAATCTCCCGATATACCAGGACTACGGGACGGGCGTCCTTGTGGTCTCATCGCCTGGTGAAAGAATTCATGAAGGGACTATTCCGATCATTCCCGCTGCTGACCAGGCTCATGGGGGCCCCACTCGAGCCTATGCATTCGGCGCCTTTGAAGTTCCGGTCATGGAAGACAGCTTTCCTCGTGGCCATCACCTCCGCACGACGAGTGGGAGAGATCCAGGCCCTATCTTGCAAGCCTCCATACTTGACTTTTCATGACACGTGGGTGGTGCTGAGGACGCACCCCTCCTTTATGCCTAAGGTGCCGTCGGACATCCACCTCAACGAGCCCTTGGTGTTGCCAGTTTTCTTCCCGTCGCCTTCGTTGCCGGCCGAGAGGACTTTGCACTCGCTGGATGTAGCTAGAGCGCTGAAGTTCTACGTGGACCGCACGAAGAGTTTTCGGAAGACGTCACAGCTGTTTGTGAACTTTGGGACTGTGAATCAAGGGAAGGCTCTCTCGAAGACTTTCATTTCCAGATGGCCCTCTGGCTGCATCATGCACTGTCACCGGTTGGCAAACCGACTGCTGCCCGGCCGTCCGAGAGCCCATTCCACCAGAGCGATCGCTGCTACCACGCGTTCCTGTCTGGTGTGCCCCTGCTGAACATCTGCATGGCTGCGACGTGGAGGTTGACGCACACCTTCACAAGATTCTACTGCGTCGATCGGGACTCCAGGGATGAGTCCAGGGTCGGCCAAGCAGTGCTGCGCAACCTGTTCGCCTAAGGTGAGCCTGGTGAGGAGGTTAGAGATGCTTAATGTTGAGTTGTTGTATTGCTTAATGTTGAGCCTGTTGCCACCTCCCGTGGTTGTGCATGTGTGTGCTGCTATGTATTCTCTTATTCATGAGCATGTGAATCCATGCCAGACCCCATGTTGGAGAAGGAACAAGTTACTTACCTATAACTGTTGTTCTCCAGCATGGGTATGGCATGGATTCACATGCGAACCCTCCCGCCTACCCCTCTGCGGCTCTTCACTTGGTCATACTGCCACTTTACGTGCTACCAAATCTGAGGATGGCTGCCAGAGGCGGGGCTTAGGGAGAGGGCAGTCATTGGCTGGGGGCAGTATGACCCAGAGACCAGTGATTGGTTACTACTAAGGAAGACAGTTCAGAAACGAAACTGATACTGATTTCTTTTCTATACCGAGGATTCCCGGCCTGTGAATCCATGTCAGACCCATGCTGGAGAACAACAGTTACAGGTAAGTAACTTGTTCCAACTGGCACCTTCCAACACACAGTTGCCATGATGCATGTTATGGCCCAGTCCACATTCAGTTCCGTGCAGGGACAGGTGTTGGATGCACTGCTGTGCCATGTGAATGAACACATAGCATTGCCTGCCACCCAGGCACAGGTGAACGACTTGAAGTCACAGTTTTATGCCATTGGCCCAGTTCTGAACATGATTGCAGCCCTAGACTGCACACATGTTGCTCTGGTAGCCCCTCTGGACCATGACGCAGCCTACAGAAATCGGAAGTATTTCCATTCCCTCAATGTGCAGATGACGTGTAGCCCTGACCTGGCTATCACCCACTGCTGCACCCGTTACCCAGGACCCATCCACAACTCCATGGTGCTGCGCAGCAGCACACTGCCAGCCTACATGGAGAGGCACCGAGGCCAACACACATGGCTAGTGGGTGAGTACAAATCCTGCCAGAAATGCATGCCAAAGTACACCAAATGTAGGGGGGGCGCAGACACACATGAATCCTTGCCTGCCACCAGGAGACACAGCCAGCACCATCACAGAAAAAGTTCCTTGCATGTGTGGCACACATGGACATTTGCACACATCCCCCACACCAGAACCCACAGAAGGTGATGGGCACACACTTGTGAATTCAACATTACATATGGAAACACAACAACCACAATGCACCTTGTCTGTGTTGCAGTGCTGCTTCTTCCCCTGACACCCAAGAGCAACCTTACACGGGGCACCACACAGGAATACTAAGTGAGATCAATGCAAAAGCCATCCCCCAAACCACTGTAGATGAGCTTGAAAATACACACACAGGAACATCCCAGTGAGTGTTATCTGAATGTCCATTTTCATGCATGCTACATCAAAAATAATGTTCCATGAGGGAAATGCCACACCAGCCACAGAGACAGCTACACCCCATTACTAACTAAAGAACATTGGGCCTCATTACACGGTAGGTGGTAAGGGTTTACTGGTACCGGTAAGGGCACCGGTACCGGTAAACCCTTACCGCCTTACTACGAGTTCCCTTTGCGGGACCCGACCTTAGCGGCTGGTTTTACCAGCCGTTAAAGTAGGGTGTCGCAAAGGGACCTTGGTGCTAATTACGGTACCGCAATTTGCGGTACTGTAATTAGCGCCTTCCCCATTCCCATTATGCCCTATGGGGGCAAAAATGGGAATGGGGAAGGGCCTTGGTGAATGGGGAATTACCGCCCCCGCTCACCTTGGAGTAGGACGGTAATTCCGCCATCCACCAAGGCGGACACGTTAAAATACCGGCGGTAACCATGGCGCTGGTTACCACCTACCGTGTAATGAGGCCCATTGTTTCTGTGAACAGGCAGACATGACGAGAGCCTCATCCTGACATCACGGATGCAGCACTGTGCCAATCAAACCCTGGGGGTGTTGCATGTTGATAATTGACCACAAGGAGCATGGTGACCATTGCAGAGTAAACCCCGGGCACATGAAGACACCATAATCCAAGTCCAAGTGGAAACATGACGTTACTTGTTCAGCATGAGTGTTACACACATCTCCATACACATTTTCCATCATACACTGCTTTAAGTCCATTCACACCAAGTGCATGCAAATGTAACCTGCCACAGAACACTGTACTCATTGACTCAGGCTGCATGTAGGGGTCTGATCATGCATGTCCCCAAAGATGATGGATGTATACCAATATGCCAATGACATAGCATGTACCCTTTGCACGCATAGGTGACCATAGTGCATAGTGAATTGATGTGTATCCCTTGCACACCCAGTGGAGCAAGCTAGGCCTAATGTACACATTTCATCCCATGCAGGTGATTCTGGATACCCGCAGTTCACATGGCTGATGACCACTGTGTGGAATCCACAAACTCCCGCAGAGCTGGCATATAACAATGCCCACAGTCGTACACGCAAAATGTGGAAAGGACATTTGGTTTGTTGAAGGCACGTTTTCGGTGCCTAGACCGTACTGGAGGGGCACAGATGTATGCGCCAGATAAAGTTGGGTAACTCACCTGTGCCATGCTGCACAACATCTGCTGCTGTAGGCATGTGCCACTACCCCCTGATGCTGAGGCGCAACAAGCAGGGGATTGGAGGGAAGATGACCATGTGCCCGTTGTCAATGCACACAGGGATGGGGTGAGGGAGGGGAGGCTGGCCAGGCAGGTGTTGATTGACAATTTCTTTTCATTTGGTGGATGGTTACATGTCACAAAGATCACTTGTCAAATAAACTGCACTTGAACACAATCATGAATGTTCAAGCTTTCTGTCTATTTTCAACGGGCTTTAATTAGCATGGAACAAACCCCCTTCCCCCACCAACTCCCCAGCACACATTCCCGCCTCCCCCCACCAACTCCCCAGCACACATTCCCCCCTCACCCCACCAACTGCCCAGCACACATCCCCCCCCCCCCCCAACACAGTGCACATGGGTCCATGTGCCCGGCACGTAGGCCAACAGTGTCATTTTAGGAAGGACGTTGTCTCTTTACACATCCACCACCCTCAGGTTAGCGCTGTTGGGAATGGTGCAGGGATGAACCCTGTAGGGAGTCCTCGATAGTGGTTATAGAGTTTGATGGCAGCGATGCAGCCAACTGCATCTGCTGGCATAGGAGGTTGTTTGCCTGATGCATTTGTTCTGCATGCTCTGATTTCACCTCGCACAGTTCGCGCATACTGCCCAAACCCTTTGAGAGCGGCAGTACATCCCTCAACCACTTTGCGGATGCGGGCATTGTCCCGCGCCATGGTTTTTGCTGCCCCCCGAATTTCAGCACTGATTGCCTTGATGTGGCGGTTGTGTTCTACCGCCATGCCCTCAATACGCATCTGACGTACCTCAATCATGTCCAGGGGTGCCATGACTGCTGTGACCGGAGCTGTGGTTCTGGTATGTGTTGGGCTGATCCACCTGGCAAGTCTACACAGGGTGATGGGGATGCAGTTGCTTGTTGTGGTGGCCTGTCTGGTGGGGCTGCCATGGATGGAGGGGCTGCCAGTGGGTGACTCATATCAGGGTGTGTCCTCATCCGCTCTTGTGTGTGTGTGCGTGACGGCGCTGTGTAGAAACATGTGGACTGTGGCTTGGACTGAGCACGTGCTCCGGGGTCCCTTGGGGTGTGGCCATTTGTAGCTCCGGACTGTGAATTGGTGACAACACAGGTACACCATGCTGCTCCTCACAGGATAAGTTGCCATCCTCTGGGGTGGCTGCACTGGTGGCAACCTCTACATCCTGTGACCCCATGGTGGCTTGGGGCCATTGAGGCGGTGACCCCCAGGTGGCTTGGAGCCGTTGAGTTGGTGACCCCCTGGTGGTCTGGGGCCGTTGAGGTGGTGAGACCCTGCTGCGGTGGGGTGTGTCCTCCGCCTTGGCGTATCGTGCCTGGCCCTTTGTGGGGTGGTGGTGCTGGTGGAGTCACATGTGGGCAGACGTCGGGATGGGCCTGCCTCCTCTTCATCCACGTTGCCCTCCGATGATGCCTGCGTGGCTGTGGGGTACATAGGGTATGGTATGAGGACAGGGAAACTAAAATTAGTTTCATGCATTTCATAGTTTACTGGGGGTGAGAGGACAGTTTCTATCAGGCTTGGACATAACCTGTTTGGTATCCACAATGTTGGTATTGCCGGGGCATACTACGTGGGGGGAACACAGTTCTGAATTGTTGGGATGGCATTTTCATGTGTCTGATGTGAATGCACATCTGGCATGACGCTGTCTGTGAGGGGTGGTTGGTAATACACGCACACACACCTGAGGTTGCTGTGCCCAGGCCATGGATCTGTGTGCCATGGTGCTTACATTTGTATACTGGATTCACTACCGACTAGTCTGGATACCTGGGGGTCGCTTGGGTGCCCTGGTACAAGGGTCCACTCGTGGGTTGCTGTGGTAAGTCACACGCACTGCACCCACTCACAGTGCCCAGATGTCCGACATTCACACCGGGAATGGACGGGTAGACTAGTCACAATGCTATTTGCAAGGGGCAGGGGTTGACTCACCTGCAACCTCCTGGGTGCCAGTGCCTGCCTCCGCACCTCACACTCCCTCACTCGAAGTCATGTCGATGAGGGTGGTGCACTGCTCCTCCCATGGTGTCAGCTCTGGTGGTGGTGGTTGTGGCCCTCCGCCAGTCACCATGGACTCACTCCTGTGCTGGGACAGTAGCCCCCGAACACGGACCTGCAGGTCATCGAAGCGATTGCGACACCCCACTCCATCCCATGGGACATGGCCTGCCGCAGTCACCTTCTGGCTGATGGATGTCCAGATCTGGATGCGCCGCTGAGTAATAGAGCTCATCCTGGTGGGCAATTACCTCCTCCACCATTATTCCCAGTTCAGAGCCTGAAAACCTGAATTTATGCACCCTGTCCAGGGCAGACTTTCCCCCGACACACCCTTGAGACATTTTCCTGGATTTTCAGGTGTGGATGGCTTTCAGGGACTGTGATTTTTGGCAGATTGTGACTTCCAAATTGGCTGCTGCTTTCTTTACTGTTCTGGCGGTCACGCATTTCCTGCGGCGCTTTTAGCACAAGCTAATAGCAGGGGATGCCGATGGTAACGCAATGTCTGCTGCGTTTTCGGGTTCATGGCCATTGTTACCGCCAGACGCTATTTGCATTTACACCAGGTTCGTGTGTACGTGCCCGCCAACTCGTGCTGTTTGCACCACAAAACACGGTGTTAACGCAAATACTACTCAGTGGTATATTCGCCCGGATACCGCCTAAATGGTGATGAGGCCCACTGTACGCTTTTGTAACCTGCACAAGTCACCTACCCTTCAAAAGGTCTGCCTGTGCTCTTTCAAAAAACAAATGTGTGACATTCCTCACCACATTTGTTTTCCTTATTTACACATGCTAAGTATGTCTGTTTAGGCCATCAGCATATAAATTGTCTGTACCATTGCTCAGTTTTTGGCTTGTGGTATTGCTTGTTTTGTGAAACATTACGGAAAATGTGTAATTTCCTAACTGGAAGAGTCAGGGCAATGTGGCAGAGCATTGCTTTTCTCAATATTCACAAAAGCCATTACCTTACGGGTCCAACCATGTCCAGCACATACCTTTTTTATCTGTCATTTTTCCAATTTTTCCTCATTCTATGGGAATTTTTTCTACATAGTTGTTTCCTGACCTGCACAAATCACCCCTTCCGAAACTTCCCCTGCCCCACACAAATCATTAAAGATGCAGCAAGAGACCTCTCACCATTCATTACCAAACTCATTAACGCCTCCTTCTCCTCGGGCATCACCCCCAATAACCTTAAAGAGTCTTGGGTTCTCCCTTTACTCAAAAAACCCTCCCTAGACCCATCTATACCCACTAACTACAGACCCTTCACCACCGTCCCCTTCCTACTCAAAATATTAGACAAGACAGCTTATCTACAAATACAACAATACCTTGAATTAAACCATCTCCTGGGAATCCGGCAATCAGGCTTTAGATCCCAAGACGGGACAGAGACTGGTCTCATCGATCTCAAAGCTCAAATCGACACCCTTAGAGATAACAGGAAAATGGCTCTACTACTTCTACTTCACCTCTCCGCAGCATTTGACTTAGTAGATCACAAAATTCTCTGCAACCACCTAGACTCGGCAGCCCACTTCTCTCAAGAAGCCATCGGTTGGATTGAGTCTTTCCTAAATAACAGGTCTATGCGTGTCTTCCTAACCTCAGCATCTGCTGACCCTATCCCCATCACTTGCGGGGTCCCCCAGGGATCATGCGTCTCCCCTACATTGTACAACGTGTTCACAAAGCAACTGTTTGATGATGTGGACGGTCTGGATATCACCTACACTAATTACGCCGATGATACCCAGATCCTCATACCGTTGACGGGAGATTACAACAAGGATTTAGCCTTGGTGAACAGGGTGTACTTCATCATCCAGGCATGGATGGCCTCCCACAGTCTTTGCCTGAATGATGACAAGACCGAACTCATTATCCTCGGCTCCACCCCTAACCTAAAGAAACTGGATCACAACTACACTAGCTTCATCATAGATGGCAACTTTATCAAGGCAGCCAAGGAAGTTAAAACTCTAGGAATCTATCTAGACTCCTCTCTTTCCTTCCGCAAACAGGTTAGCTCCATGGCCCCACTTGTGTCTGTCTTTAATGTTGCCACCATGAGTTACTTACAATAGGTTGTGTAAGTCACTGAGGGCAAGACATCCAACTCTTGTATCAGGCAGCATGGTATTTTGCCCTACCCACAACTTCAAACTCAGCATTAATCAAGCCAGCATCAATTTGCCTGGGATTGCCCCTGCATTGCACAAGGGCAGGTACCCAGGAATGCAATATTCCACCCTGAACCTCTGTGTCCAGGAAGTTACCCATTCAGTAGCGGGTGAATGCCTCCACTTGCCCACTCTTCTTCGGGCAGTAGGCAGTTGTCCTGTTCCTCCTCATGCACTCAGCTCACTACGAAGGAGCATTACTGCTCCCTGGTAGTACCATTATCCTCTATTTCTTACTGCCATTGGGGCGCATCCCGAGTTGGACGGTATCCCGGAGCTTGCACCGGGATTCTGCCCAACGCTATTAGCGTTATCGCAACTCGGTCCGATGCAATATACACCAGGTCCCGAGTTGCGGTGGGGAGGTAAATTCCCATTCCCATTGGGGGTTTCATGGCGCTATTAGCGCCGCGCTAATAGCGCTGAAAATGGGCTGAAAGCGGAGATTTGTACCTCCAGCAAAATGCTGCAGGTAAAACTCCCACTTTCCACCCAACTCGAGATTGGAAGGAGCAGCAAATGTGGCAGTAACCACTTTACCCCTGCATTTGTTTGCTCTGCCCAACTCAGGATGAGACCCATTGTGCTCTATAGGAATATATTCTGTTTTTCTCTGGGGTCCTCTTTGGTATACAGCACACAAGTTATCTGCTCTCGCTGAAGGCTCCAGCATGTGCCGGGTGTATTCACTCTGGCAAATCTTAGAAAACCTCAAGCAAAACGCTGATTTCAATTTGTTATGACAGACACAATAATTCATACATCTTGCTTTAAATGTCGATATGGTATTCATGTCTGCATGTGAAAATTGCATTTCAATGTATAAGCCATGCAGGACATGCAGCATTTTTGCTGTGATAATGTGTGATATGTCGTTTACTGAACACACGATGTGTATGATGTGCCGCTTCATGTATTTCTGTGTATAATGTGACATTTTTAATATGTGGATTTGTAAGTTTTGCTACATCCATATTTATTTAAAGTTCCGAGCAAAGTCACATCTGGGTCTTTCTGTACCAGAAATATGTTATGATAAAATGCATTTTCTCCCTTCGTGCATTTGAATACTCTATCATTTGATGAGTTAATCCTTCCCTTTGGCACCTATGGAGCCATGGAGTAAGTTTACAAACACGTACTTCTATTCATACATGGCAGGAGCAACAACTGCCCTCACTTAACTAAAGGATGAACACAAGATTGAAATGAAGAACTTCCAGGTCGAAATGCACAGCAATGAAGCTGCTAAACCATGGTGCAATATCCTCTAAATGTCACATTCCCCTACCCAAAACAGTATACGAGATTAAAGATGGACTAGTTTTAGATATTACCTGATAATCAAACAAAATGACTTACACAGTGAGCATCACGGATAGTAATGATGCCCAAGACACCAGAAGACAACGGGAGGTTCTGTGTTAACATTTACAAGCCTAACTAATCCCTAGAAACAAACGAGGCATGCTTGTTCACCAGCTCGAATTGGAAGAGAACTTGCAATATAGCACCACATTCCCAACTAGTTTAGCAGTTTTTCTAGAAATGTTGTAAATTAAAGAATCCGCTCAGCAGCTCCAATTTTGAAGACACCATATGCAGATTAAGGCAATTGGTTTTCAACAGTCTGTATCGGTAACAAACTTGTCTGCCCGGACATTCCATGATGCTGCACTGTTTTAAGCAAATCTCATGTTGAATGCTGAACATTTTGATTTTAATGATTGAACAAGGTATAAAGCCAGGCCCATCCAATCTATCTGCACCTTCTGATTCCCTCCCACAACTCCCAGAATAGTTCCAGAATAGTCATATTTTTACCTCGTGAAAAACTCATGGTGACCCAAGTAAGACAGACACAAGTGACCACAGTTCAAGGGTGTTTATTGAATAATGGAATATGGTGTACAGGTTGGATAAACGCCTAATCTACACCTAAATCTGAGATGGAGACAGGTGTCGACCATCAAATGAAAAATAAGTCAGTCCTAGTAATGCCAAGTCAAATAAAAGAGCCTTTACTAAGAAAACCTATTGCCAATTCCTTACGCTAAATACAAAAGGTGTAGGGTTAAGTTTCAAGAAAGGAAAGAAGTGTTCTCAAATGATTACTCAGGAGGCGGCAGCCTAGGTATCCCTTGCCCACGTTTTGAGCACGGGGTAAGGTTGGAGCTTGTAGCACAGTATGGTGTCGGGCTTCTACAGCACGAGGCAACAGTTCTAAATGGCAGTGCTCAGGACCGTCGATGGCCAAGTCTTGTTTCCTCTGAAAGTATCTTGCCTTCGGGGCCTGATGTGTTTAAACAACAAAACAAAAGTTCCTTTAACAAATGAAAGTTTCCAAAGTTCAAAAAAGGGTGATCATTTCATCCCTGGGTCCCCCTCTTTTGGGCTGGCCCTTTTATATCGTATTTTACAATTCCAGATAGGGTGACAGCTTCAACCCTGGGTCTCCCTCTTCTGGGCTGACCCATCTCAATTGTAATCCAAAGTTCAAATAGAGTGAAGGCTTCACCCCTGGGTCCCCCTCTTCTAGGCTGACCCTTCTCGTATCGTTTTCCACATAAAGTTCTGATGAAAGCTTCGCCCTCAGATCTCCCTCTGCCGGGCTCGGACATCTCATGACTGTCAGTACTTGGGTGACGATTTCACCCCTGGATCTCACTCTGCCAGGCTCGGATCTCTCTTGACTGCTAGTACTTAGGTGATAGCTTAATCTCTGGAATCCCTCCTTCGAGTTCACTCTTGAAATTTCTTTTAACTTCTGCTTTGGGGTGACGACTTTACACCCTTGGATCCCCCTCCGTCAGGCTCCGACCCCTCTCGATTCTTAGCCTTCCTTCACCAGATTTACTATGGCTCTCGAGCAGGGTGATAGTGGCTCACCCCTGGGTCCCCCTCTTCTGGGCTGACCCCTCTTTACTTTTAATGTTCACTTTTATACAGTTCACAGGTTTCACTTCCCTTGCTTTCATGGCAATTCACGAATCCCAGTCTTTCAAATGTACAGGGCTTTTGCTCGGCCCTCACGTATAACCACTTTGCATTCCTTTGGCGGCCTTTCTATGGCTTACTGGTTTCTGTAGTTTCTCAATATGGGGCTCGAACAGAGGCTCTTGAGTTGGCACCCACATGGTGCCGCTTTTCCTCTGCAGCTGGTTTTCCGCTCACACTTTTATAGTTCCTTTTATTTTTATTTTTTTTATTTTTTTTTAAAACTTTTATTTTTAGCGGCACAAGGTTACATGGTGCAGGCATCAAGGGCACGAGTCCAGCACGTGTAAAAGACGTAACAATACAATACATTTAACATGGTACATTGGTCACAGCAATACAAGGCAGTGGTCGCATGAGATATATACAAATAAGTGTGCACATAGTAGGGGTAATTACAGAGGGGTGGGAGACAAGCCAGAGCTGGAGGCACTTGTACTTCTATTGTTAAGGTATGTGTTGAATTCCGTCCAGATGTTACGGGGGCGAGATGTAACAGGGAGCATGGATATGAATTCCTCCTCGCAATTGCGTGACCAGGTAAGCATATGGAGCCATTTCCGGTGAGCCGGAGGGGAGGGATTTTTCCAATTCTGAAGGACGCATTTCTTGGCAACCATACATGCAATATTCAAAAATCTAGCTGAACATCTAGTGTCATCGGTCGTCCAGGCGCCAAACAGGACGTTTATAGTTCCTTTTAAAGTTCATTAGCCTTAGTTCAAAAACGTGCCACTTTGCGATTCTCACTCAACACAGCCCGTGCCTATTGACTCTCCCCACGACTCACCGGCTGTGATAAACTGCTTCTCTTTCGGCTTCTACAGCCGGTACCACAGGCGCAGGAGCCTCCTCTGCTCCGCCTTATCATTATAGGCTTGCCCTGTGTACCATTGATATCTGCAGCAGGACACTCATGCTATTGTTCGCGGTCTTAAATTCTCCACCACAAAGGTTCTGCGGGCCTGGGACGAAAAGGGCAAGGTCCCTTCTTTCTTCGCTCCCCTCTCGTTTCCTGCCGTCTTTCTCCTTTGCTTGAACTGCCACCTTGAATTAGCTGTCTCGTACCGTCTTTCGTGCTTACCTTCCTCGCCTTGCTCAAAACTGCACTCTTCTGCTCCACCTTCTATCCCTGTGGGGAAAAGGAAGGGCTATCTGGTAGTGTGGTTCGAGTTAATTGCCTGACTTTGCCTGACCCTCGGGTTGAGACCCGTCAGTACAAGTTGGTAAAACAGTATTCATATGAGAATGTCCTATGGGATAGGATGGGGTTTGATTGCTATACTGAGAAGAGCGGAATGGCTAGGGTTTGTGAAATGAACGAAAATAACTGGGATGGAGGACAGAACATAGGAGATTATGGGAATGGCAGTATTTTATCTCAGCAGAATGGGTGTTCGGAAGATGACATCAAAGGAATGGGATTGATAGGGTTCACAAACTAAACAAGGGGAGTTGTGGGAATGGTAGTATTTCTTCTGTCTGCACAAATGGGATGCGCAGGAAACATTGACTAGATGGGCGTGGAAGAGAATGGCTGGGAGTATGCAGGTAGGGAACAGGGAAACAGGGGTACTGGGAGATGCGGCTTTGAGATGCCACAGGGTTTGGACTTCTAGTTGGTTTATCAGAGGTGTAGGGTTGATAGGACTTTACTAAGGGATCTTCTATGGGTGGAAGGGAAGTAGAAATGGAATAACCAAAGAAAACCACAGGTAGTTTGTCCCCCTCTTCTTCCTCCTCGGTAGAATACCGCATCTCACCTTGTGTATTCCCCCTAGCATAACCCTGGGTTTCCCTACCCAGGTGATCCTCCCCCACTGGCCCACCCCCAGGAACTGGATTCAACAGCGATGACCGTGTTCTGGCCACATGAATAAGGGAGTCTCATGGTCTTATTGGGAGAATACCCTCAGGTTTCTCACACCCTCTGGTTCAGCAGCAATGAGGTTACATCTCTTTCCTCTATTGTAACAACGGTTTGAACATTTCCTTTGAGCTGACAGGGTATAAGAAGGGGAGCGGGTTCCTGTGTGGTGGTAGTTTACAATTCTTTTATGTGAGTATTATGGTAGGTCGGAAGAAGGAGTCAGACTCTGAGGACATTTCCAAAGTACTTTTTGAAACATGATATGAGAATGGCCTAACTTTTCCTATTCCAAAGGGTTCCCCTACCTATCTAAACGAACTAAAAGTACTTGTCTGTCTTCAGGAAGCCCCAAAGAAAGAAATGTCCTCTGTGCAGATCTAGTTCTACCCTACCCCACCACTAAGGAACTAAACCTAAACAATCCCAGGAGATGGGCCTGGTTCTCTTGATGCACCAGTCTTTTTCAAACACCTCTTTGTATCGATGTATTTAATCTGGTTACTATTTGTGATATATCCAGTGGATTCATCACAAATTCCCTGCCGGTGACCTCCTCCTATGTGGCCAGGGGACGGCAGCCGCTACCTGATCCTGACCCTGCAGGTGGTTACATGATGGAGGATTACATGGGAGGAGGTAGCTACCGGGAAGATGTTTTGACTACATTGGAGAAGACGCAGTATTTCCCCCCTTCTCATGAGGAAGACCTCCTAAACCCAGAGTCTTTGATGGCGTATTGTCTTCTGCTCAGGCCCCCACCTTTGACTCAAACACCAACAGCACATACACAAAACGGTTTCCGATATGCCGTTATGTGAAATCCTGATGGAAAACTAAATAAGAGTTGAAAATCCACTGTCATCCATGGACTCCAACTCCCATAATCACCCTGGTACCGAGACGAGGAAGAGGAGTAAGGAGCATACTAGTTGTTTTGCCTTACCTTCAGTGTGCAGGATATTTAAAGGTGGAAAACGTACTATGAAAATGAGCCGTGCAGGAGAGGATGTTAAGCCCCAGGTTGGGACTTGTGAACATGGAGAAGGCTAACGGAACGGAGGAAGAGAAGGCGCGTATGAGCCGAGAGAGTCAGGGAGACGGGTGGAGTCGCGCTGGAGCTCCCAGACATCAGACCACTTGCAGAGGCAGTAGTCTTCCCTCCAGAACAAAAAGGGAAGCCGGTGAGCCACAGCAGAGCAGCGTAAGACGCTGGGCGAACGTTTACACGCCTCCCAATGGAAAGCAAATGAAGCAGCCATCCCACAGAAACACGAAGAGTATCGGAAACGCTGGAAAAGGCTGGTGAGTCTGCCCAAAACTACTGCAGACCCCGGGGCTTTTCCTACAAGCGCAAGACCACAGATTGTTTGAATGGTACGAAATTGTTAAGATGAGCAAAACCAAACATTCACAAAACCAATACGCAAGAAGAAGAATGTTTGAATGTAGACAAGACAAGTAAGAAGATTGGTTGAATGCAGACAAGACAAAGTCCAAAGGCAAACCCCATCCCAATACAGGTTCATGAGATGCCAATGTGGGGGAGAAGTTTGAACAAGCATTGCCAAAGCACGATATACCAAGCACCTCATGGTAAATGCTATTTTGATATAATTTAAGAACTGAGACACATAAGAAGTCATGGTAGGCAAGTATACCAGGCAATTGAAGTTATGTACAGATTCCCAGCAGGAGAGTATATCAGGTAATCTGCAACCCTATAAAAGAAGTCCTGGCAGGTGAGTATACCAGGCAATTAAACATTAAATCAAGATTCCTAGCAGGGGAGTATACCAGGCAATCTACAAAGCTGCAAGAAGTTTTATAGAAAGTCTTGATTTGCTTAAACAAGAATAGTGCGAATCCAAAGCATGTCTAAAGGAACTGTTACTTAGAGGAATACTTTTGCAACCACATTTGAAGAATCTAGGGGAAGGGAAACATCCGGTGGGTCCAAGGGACTTTTACTTTTGAGAAAGTTTTCGTTGGAGTTATTATATTTTAAACACTTTTGCCATCATCAAGTGAAAGACATTTCCTTGCACCCATTTTTGTTTTGTTTATAGTGTGAGGGCCAGGATAGGAGGTTTTGGACACAAGGAAGGATTATTCATTTACAGACTTCCTGACACAGACAGATCCTTAGTTTTGCTTTCTAGGTAGGGAAATTCCTCTTTCGAATAGGGCTAGAAAGACATTTCCCCAACCTCTTTTCATGTAATGAATGCCTTTGTTTAAAAACATGCAATTCCTCTGCAACATTCTTGGGTTTGATTTTCTCTTTGTGAGGAATTCGACCATCTGCATGTCGGGCATGAACTCGTCTGTACTTTTTTGACATTTTTTAAAGAAATTGAATGATGGGAGATCAACCTCGCAAAATGTGTGGGGCTAAACAGCACTAATTGTCCTATGCTCACTGCTCAACAAAAACATAGATCTGTGTACAGCCAGGAGTACATGAAAGCATCAAGAGGAAGAGGGCAACACCTTCCTCCTGACATGGCAGCCTAATTAAATATCAAAGGCTCCATGGATCCGCCCTGCCCATTGTCAGCCTGCTGGTGGCAGCACACATTGATGAGAGTTAATTGAAGCAGGCCTGCGGGAGGCCTGGTCGCAGAGCTGACAAAGGGGACAGAACACCCAACACCTTTTTGATATGCATCTGTGTCAACGTGGAGTCAGCTGCCACCCCTTAGTATGAAGCGAATTGAATGTCATGTCTGGGACAACTGTTTACAGTAGGCAGCCCCTGTAGTGGGACCCCCTTTTAGAGGGAAGAAGTATGTGATTTGATGGAGACAGAAATTCTGTTCTTGTCACAAACTTCAAGGGAGACCTGCGCTTTGGTCAGGAGCCACAGAGAGCTAAATTAACCAGAGAGACATTTTGATACACAACAGACAGGAAGATGGGTGGGACTTAGTAGCACATGTTGTCACCCCTTTACCTTTCCTGTTGCAAAGCACTCTGGTTATGACCTCACGCAGAAGATTGTTGGTGGGGACCCAGGATTGGTTCATTAAGGTAGGATTAGCCTGCATCAATCACTGTGGCCCATTTGGCTGAGCCTCTCTCTTAGCGGATCATCCGACAACTTCAAAAGGAGTAAGAAGGACTCATATGGACCCCGTCTGAAAGTACACTCGAATGGATTGTGTCCTCCCACGTATTCCTCATCATCCTGCTTGCAGCTCTGAAACCTTTTTCAGAACAAGGTGCTGTGCGTCGTTGTTGACCTTGTGTACCTCAAGAGCATCCATCGTCCTTGAGTATGACGTTGACGTTGGTATATATGTCACGCACCGCGCTCGTTGCCTCAGTTCCATTTTCCCGCACAGTGGCTCAAAATGGTTCTTCGCCTCGGTGTGTTATTTACTGCGTAGTTACAAGTTTGTTACCAAAATGTCTACTCATACCCCGAAAACGGGCTTCAAGAAATACGCTGAGTGTTCGGCTAAGATGTCCATAACCGATCCTCATCAAGCATGTCTCTGGTGCCTAGAGGTGGGCCACATCGTGTATGACTGGAAAAGTGTTAAAGGAGAGGAAGGGGAAACTTGCTTTGGGCAAGCCATCCCCGACTTAGTCTTCGGTGACCCCCACATTCGAAGCGTTCCAGATCTCGCCGGTCCTCTTCATCATCTTCGAGCAGATCAAAGAAAAGGAATCATCGCTCCAGATTGTCTTCTACAGATTCCTCGCCCGGAGGGAAATGGGTAAGATTTCCTAAAAAGGGGGCTAGTCAAGTGGAACTGGAAAAGTTCAGATGGCAGATGCTAAAAGTGTTTGCGAAGACGGCAAAGCCAGCCCCTTCATTGAAGTCATCAGAGACTCCCGACCCCATCGCGCAAAAAGCCAGCAGGGTGTCTGTGAAAACCCGGATAGTAGGTCGAAGGCTTCACGTGCACCTCTCATGGCCTAAAGGCCTCGAAGGGATCATCCTTCATCAAAGGTGAAGTTGAGTCTATCAATGCTAAAACAGGCAGGGTCGAAGCCCTCGAGGACTTTTGAAAGGCTATCAAAGGTTTTAAAACCTCAGGGAAAAAGATACTTTTTGAAGTCCATGGACTCAATTTATGAGGAAGAGGTGGAAAAAAAGCCCTATTTATAGTTCTGGTAGGGAATACGGCATTCCTGGTGTTCCAGAGGAGCTGATATCCCAGGAATCCAAAATGAGAGACCTCGTGGACACCCTGCAGGATGCCAGTGGTCAAGACACCCCTCCAGAGCTTGATTTTGGTATTCCTAAGGGTTCAGGTCATGCTGATGCATTTTATAGATCAATAATGACAAAGGTTATTGAATACCTTGGATGGGGTAGATCATCTGTTGAATATGAACAGGATGCTCTTACAGATATTTTGGACAGGGACCTCCTAAGGACCCAGTCCTCCATTCCATACAGCAGTGGAAAAATAGAGGACTAGAGAACTGGAAAAATCCAGATACCATCCCTGCGGTTCACAAGGATTTCACAAAACAATACAGGCCCTCATCAATGGATCCAGAATTTCTTTCGAAACATCTGAGTCCACAAAGCCTTGTTGTGCAAGCAGCTCCTGCTGCATCTAAGGGACCAGCCTATCCCACAGGCCCTCCTTATAGGAAGGATAAAAGGCTTGATGCCAGGGGAAAGAAAGTTTTCTCCTCAAGGAATATATCACTAAAAGCAACAAATAAAACGCATGCTATAGCCAAGTTCACCTACACATAGTAGGTGGTGATAGCCATGGCATCTGAACATATCTCGGAGGGTGAAGAAAGGGATGGCTTTATAAATATTATTCAGGACGGTAAAGATGCTATGTGGTAATCATTGCAGTTAGGGCTAGACACTGCAGATTGTATTAGCCGTTCTATGGCTGCTGGTATAGTGCTTAGACAATTTGCCTGGTTTTGTAAATCAGGGTTTGTTTCTGACGTGCAGTCCAGATTATTGGATATGCTGTTTGAAGGGTTTTACTTGTCTGGATCTAAAGCAGACAGAAGTCTTGAAAATTGCAGTCGTCTAAGGCAGCAGCGAAATCTTTGAGTCAGGCCATTAGGCAGCCACAACAGGGTCGAACAGCTCCATCTTCTGCTCGTGGAAGGTGAATTCGTTCATTTCATTACTACTCCTCAATTAGCAGAGGAAGAGGGGACAAACCTCAAGGTGGTTGAGGACATACAGGCAGAGGAGCTGCAGCAGTATCCGCTCCTTGCCTTCTGCACCAACCAGTGCCACAAAACCACTTTGAAAATGTGAATCATTTGACAATGGTGGGAGGCAGGTGTTCCCAGCATCTGAAAGAATGGTGAAGTATTACAACAGATGCTTGAGCACTACAAACAGTCGTCCATGGTTATTGCCTCCCTTTTCTAAAGAGACCACCAGGCTGTCCCCCAGGAGGCCAGCCCTTGAAAGTACCAGATCCGCTCCTCCTGCAGGAAGTTCAGACATTGTTGGAGAAGGGTGCAATCGAGCAGGTACCTGAGGCAGAAAGAAATCAAGGCTGGTACTCTCCTTATTTTCTGATCCCGAAAATGGACGGAGGGTTGCAACCCATCTTGGACTTGAGATGCTTGAACAAGTTCCTCAGGAAGGACAAGTTCAAGATGGTCACTCTCTCGCAGATCCCCCAGGCCCTTCAGCTCCAGGATTGAATGGTGTCATTGGATCTTCAGGATGCTTATCTTCATGTGCTGAATAATCTCAAGCACAGAAAATACCGGAGATTCGCTGATGGCTGTTCTCACTATCCGTTTCGGGTACTGCCATTCGGGCTGACCTCCGCCCGAGGGTTTTCACCTAGCTGGTGGCAGTGGTGGCAGCGAATCTACGGTGGGGGAAGGGGGATTAACATCTATGCCTACCTGGATGATTGGCTGATCAAAGCCTGTTCACCTGAACAGGCACTTTGAACATCTGAACAGCACCTGTCATTCCACAAGCTGGGCTTCTCCTTTAACTTCAAGATGTCCTGATTGACACCTTCCCAGAAGCTGCAATTCATTGGAGCAGTCCTGTCCTTTTCCTCCAGGAAAGCTTCGCCACCCGAGGTGAGGGTTATTCACATAGCACAGATTGTAAACAAATTTCGAAGTGCCTCAAATCATCCGCCCTTTGATTTTCTGAGTTGCTCGGTCTCATGGCATCCTGCATCTCTCTGTCGGCAGTTCATCCGGCTGGACAAGAAAACATGGTGGCAGATGCTTTGAGCAGGCATGAGTGGGTGTTAGCTCAGGAAGTCCTTCAAGAGATCTTCACCCTTTGGGGAAGCCCACAAGTGGATCTGTTCACGACCACTGTCAACCGGAAGTGCAAACAGAGAATTTCCCCCTGAGAGGAGCTCTAAGGGACGTGTTCGTAGTGGACTGGGAGTTTCCACTTCTGTGCGCGTTTCCGCCAGTCCCCATCATTTCTCATGTTCCCAGGAGGCATCCGAAAATTTCGGAAATCCATGATCCGGAT